>NC_135533.1:217388836-217722586 GCF_045843805.1 Urocitellus parryii
AGCTATCCAAGGACAGACAGACAGACTGACAGATCTCAGGTTCACAAACAGCTGCTGGACACCCCCCAACCCCTGCAGGCTCGGGGCCTGCAGTCAGACGGGAGGCCCCAGATAAGTCTCTGTCCCCAAAGCCTTCCTCCCAGTCGCCACAGTCCCTGTCCCTGACCACACCTTTGGTGCAGAGCCCAGCTCGAGCGATCGAGGCACCTGATCTGCGTTTCAGTGTCCCCACACCCCAGGGAGGCAGACCCTGATATTTTTCCTATTTTACAAATGAGAAAACCCAGGGCCAGCGCGGGCAGCCGGCACCCAGGGAGGAGGTAGGGACTCACTCTGCAGGCGTCTACTGAGGCCACTTACCTGCCACGCGGAAAGGTCTCTTCTAATCAGAACAGTGTTTCAGCATCTCTGGCTGGGTCACAAGTCACTGGGGATGAACGGGGTGGCTCACGGCAACCGCGCACCCCGTCTCAGCCCCCGTGGGGACTCTGGCTGGGCTGGGCTGCCTCAGGGCCTTCACTTCTGTTACCTTGTGGTCACTCAGGGCTGGGGCTCATTTGATGGCCGGATTGGGGAAAGGCTGTCCCGCATGGCCGCGGACAGGACTGGCGTCCCCGGGGCTGCTTCTGGGCCAGGTGAGTCTCTTCCACGGGGGGGATTTCGTCACAGGAGCCTGCGCCCCCAGACAGCGCCGGCTGGGAGGAGGAGCCACAGTGGGCCTAGCCCTCGTGACAGGAGACGTGTAACGTGAAGTTCGACACCTTGAGCTCAGTGGCTCTGGGCTCATTCGCAGCACCATGCAGCCATCACCACCACCGGCTTCCAGAACTTTCCCTCATCTTTCCAAGCAAAACTCTATACTCATGAAGCCAGACTCCCCCACCCCCAGCTGCTGGTGACTTCAAATGAACGTCCATGTCCACGAAGGTGCTGTTGTGGGCACCTCGCACAGGTGGCGTCTGGCGACGGCTGTGGTTTTGTGTCTGGACTCTTTCTCTTGGCATGGCCTCCTCCCGCTGCGTCCACTCTGTCTGGGAGTGCCTTCCCTTTTAAGGGTGGGTAACGTTCGCCTGGTGGGTGCAGCGCATCGACCTACCCCCCCCCGGGGGTGGTGCGGTGGACATGGTGTGGAAGTTCTCCTGCGAGCGCCTCACTGAGCAGCATCCTGTACCTGCAGACGTCCCTCCAGGGGGGGGCGAGCCTCCGAGGAGGGAGCTGGGTCCTGGGAGGATGAGGGAGTGAGATGTCACTGGAACCTTCAGGAAGAAGGTGGCAGAGGGCCACAGGAGAAAAGCGCAGGCACAGCCCGGTGACACACCTGTCCTCCCTGTGACTCTGGAGGCTGAGGCAGGAGGATGGCCAGTTCGGGCCAGCTGCCTCAGAATGAGAACCAGAGAGCGCCGAGGAGGAGAGCTCCGTGGCGGGGCCCTTCCCAGCCAGCCCCAGGCCTGTCCCTTCGCCAGCGGGCGTGGGGACAGAGTGCCGGTGTGGCTGTGTGGCAGGGGGCAGCCCCCAGAGACACAGAGGGGCGGCCATCCCTGCACCTCCCTGAGTCCCAGGTCGTGGGGTCAGACGGGCCCTGCGGCGGCCCAGGACCAGGCTTCCGTGGAGTCCTCTGTGGCATGCGCTGCCTGCCGTCCTGCTCTGCCTCTGGCGCAGGGTCCCGTGGGTGGTTCTGAGTGACGGCTCTGGAGATCCAGGTGGTGTGGGTGGGTTCCTGCGGCTCCCTCTCGCAGATCTGAGAAGGTCCCCGCTGAGCCCGAGCCCCCCCCAGGAGCCACCCCTCTGCTGGCTGCTGGCTGAGTGCAGCGCGACTGGGGGGCGGGGCTCACAGAAGGGAAGTGTCTTCCTGGTCCTGTCACTTGGCGTGTGCTTCCCAGTCAACCCCAGGCGGCATGTGACAGGATCCCTTCCGTATTTTGTGTGTGTGTGACATTTTGTTTCCTCGTCTCTCTGTGGTGGGCACTGGGTTACTGTCTGTCTGTCTGTCTGTCTGTCTTCTGGTTTGGGCCCTGGAGGTTTAACCCAGGGGTGCTTTACCTCTCTCCCCTAGACACTTATCCTACTTTATCTTTATTTTGATTTGGGGTATCCTGAGCCTGGCTCTTCTGCCCCGGGCTCCCAGTTGCTGGGACCTGGCTGTACAGTCCCTCTTTCAGCTCTCTGGGGACCTTCCCAGGGCGGGGTGCATTCAGCCCCCACCACAGCACACTGGGTCCTCATGTCACCCTGCACCTCTCTCCAACCGTGTTTGGATGGGGGCCCTCTGATGGTGGGGGGCTGCCCTTTGTCCCCGGACCCCATCAGGTGATTCCTTGAAGGTCAAGGAGCCGTTGAAGTCAGGAGCTCTCCGTGGGCCAGGGAATGGGAGCCACTGGGTCACTCCACAGGTGTGAGGGGTGGCCGAATCCCTCAGGAGTGACCACAGGAAGGCCACGGGAGAAGGGGAGGGCGTCCAGAGCCTCCTGGGTCCTGTCCAGGTCTTAAAATGTCACACGGTGGCAACACAGGGCACCCCGGGTATGCCTGAGAGATGACGTGCAGTTGTCCCTTGGGGTCTGGGGAGAACGGGTTCCAGGACCCCCAAGGTTACCAAAATCCCACGATGCTCAAGTCCCTTACAAAATGACGCAGAATCTTCACAGAACCTGCCCACGCGCCCTGAGGCCCGTGAGTCATCTCAAGATGTCTTTCCTACCTGACGCAGCTCACAGGCTGCATCCACCGCTGGCGCACCACGTGGCTCGGCAACAGTGACCGGAAGGGCCCGGGGCATTCTTCAGATGCAGCGCCTTCCCCAAGCCTCCTCTGCCGGAGCTGGCAGATGCAGGGCTCAGGGACACGGAGGGTCAACCCCATCGTCTATCTTATTAAATGTGTTCAGCGGGAGAGGATTATCAATTCACGTGGAGTTGTCAGGAGTAATGCAGAGACATGCCCTGCACTGGGCGGGTTCCTGTGGTCACAGGGTCCCCTAGGGCCCTGACACAGACACCCCCCCCCATGCCTCCTCTGTCCTTCATAACCACCTTGCTTCCCTCCCACCCCTCCTCCTGCCCCTGGAGACCAATCCATTCTCCACGTCTGCAATTCTGTCGTTTCAAGAATGTTCCCCGGAGCTGGCCGCAGTGGCCACGCCTGTGGTCCCAGCAGCTCAGGAGGCTGAGGCAGGAGGATCACAAGCTCCAGGCCAGCCTCAGCAAGTTAGTGAGGCCCTGAGCGGCTTAGCAAGACCCTGGCTCCAAGTGCAAAATAAAAAAGGCTGGGGATGCAGCTCCGGGGGTGGTACCCATCCCTGGCGCCAAAATAAAAGTGTCCGACAGAAGGAAGCTGTGGCGCGTGACCGTCTGGGAGGTCTTCTTCCTCGCCACCGCCACACGGTTCTCTGGGGATTCGGTCAGGTTGTGCCAAGCCACCGGGAGGGGACTGATCCCTCTCACTGGGGAGTGGTTCCCGGAACTGGCCTTTAGGTTCTTATTTTGAAGGGAATCCAGAGTCTCGAGCACCGTCGTTGCCTGACCCTGGGGCCTGGCCCTGCTCTGCCACCTGGCCACCCCTCACGCCTGGTGATGTCAGTGAGCCCCAAGGGGACTGGCACCTTCCGGAGATTCCACGTGGCCCAGTGCTCTTCTCCAACACCCTGGGCGTGTTCCAGCCTCCCCTCTGGCTCTGTGTCCCCCAGGGTCCCATGTGCCTGAGGCTTTCCATCTGAACCGCCCCCCGCCTTCGTCGTCCAGGACAGCAGAAGGAAAAATATATATATTTTTAGTTTTAAACTGTGAGACGGGGCCTGCCCAGGTGGCCGGGCTGGCCTCTACCTCACAGCCTCCTGCGTGGGGGGGTCTTGGCCACCAAACCTGCGGGGCTCGGGGTTTTGTTATCCCATGAACCAGCCCGGAATCTCTCAGTCTGGGCCCCGATGACGTTTAGGCCAGATGGTTGTGAGGCCCGTCCTGGGGCTGAGCAGCATCCCTGCCCCCACCCACCCCATGCCAGAGTCGTGACAGCCACACATGTCCCCAGACATGACCCAGGGTCCCCTGGGGCAGAATCACTGGCTGAGGACCACTGATCCATGGCACGTCACCTTGAAGGGTGACAATGAGGCAGCGATTTGCAGGCACATGAAACAGTCCAAACCTCTGAGCCGAGTGGCCCTGTGTCCCGGGTGCAGTCTCAGCCTCTCTGAGCTCAGGCTCTCTGGTCCCTCAAGACTGTGGCTGGGTGTGGTCAGCCTCTGCTGGACCTACAGGGGTTGTCCCCAGCTCCTCCAGGTGCCTCTGTGAGGACGGCTCAGGTTTCAGGTCCCCCAGCAGCTGCGAGGCCCAGGCAGGTGAGGAGCCCAGTGAGGAAGAGCCCGGTGATCCCTGTGACCCTCTGTCCCTTGCAGTTCCCAGGTCACCTCGGAGGCTCCGTCCAGGGCCTGGGAAGCAGGGAGACTCTGAGGGGTCTGCACCAGAACAGCCACAGTGGTGCCCCCAGGCGACAGCTGGCCATGTCCAGAAAGGGGGCTTGCAGGTGGACTTTTGGCTTGGGTTTCTCTGATTTTCTTCCTGATTCATTTTTGTCCACTCAATAAGCACTTATTGAGCGCCTACTACACGCGGGGAGCAAACAGGACAGGTGGGGGCTTCTGCCCAGGCCTTCTAGTTCTGTCAGACCACGAGGAGGGCAGGACCTGGAGGGCGGAGGCGGGGGCTGGCAGGTTCTGGCCCGAGAAGCTGGATGGACAGTGGGCGGGGTCCCCTCCCCCAGGCCACCGCCTTCTCGGCATCTTTTCGAGAGAGGTTCAGTCCTTGTCTTTTTCTGATCACGCGAGTCCACGTCCCCTGTGCATGGTGCAAACTTAGAGGAAGACCACCGAGAGGGGGAAAGCCGCTCACGCCCCACCCTGGCCCGTCCCCACACGTCCCCACCTGCCCCGCCCCGTCCCGTGCGGGAGCCGCTGACAGCTCCGGAGGCTCTGTGTTCTCCCTGACTCTCCCAGCACCTTGGTCTCATTTTTTTTTTTAAGGTTTATTTCTGCCATCAGAGAACAGGATTATGACAGTGTAATTGAACAATCCTAATTGGCTTCATTTTTAATTTTAAAATCGGGGAACACTTCCTTCCACAAAACAGAACCAGTTTCCTAGGAGCCAAGCACTCATCAAAAATAATGAGAGGAGTTCACACCAGATCATTTTCCTTACACAAAATAGGACAAGGACAAGGAACCTCCCTGTTTCGCCAGTTGAGAAGGGCTCTTCTCCCCCCAATCCACGTTTCTGGAAGGGGAGGAAGTGACACCCAGGGGAAGGCCGGGAAGTGAGGCCACAGTCACATTCAAGTTCAGAGTGTGACAGCTCAGTCTGCCCCCAACAGGCCCCATACTCGGCTCCCCTTCATGGGCCTCGTCCCTTCTGAGAGTCACACCCTGCCCTTCATAGGCACAAGGACCCAGAAGTTCCAGGGACACGTCCATGTTTAAGCCCCCGGATCCGGAAGTGCCTCAGGCGTCCATGTTTGGCCCTCGGATCCCCCTTGGTCTCATTCTTCAATCTAGAGAAAGAAACCCCTGGGCCATGCTGCCCTCCTCAGGGGGCCGAGGCAGGCGGGCAGCTCAAGGCCAGCCTGGGCAGCACAGTGCGCCCGTCTCAAAGTCATCCAAAGGGCTGGGGGTGGCGCTCGGGGCAGAGCGCCCGTTCAGTCCCCAGTGTCACAGAAACAAAGCCCCCGCACCATGTCCCCGAGTTTGTGTCTGGAAACTGTCTCCTCCGTCCCCTCCTGGTCAGGTGAGGGGACACGGGCCTGCGATGGAGCTTCTGGACGCCCAGTCAGGGCCGAGGCACTGTCCCAGCTTCTGGGCTGAAGCGTTGGCGGGTCCATGTGCCTTTGCTTAAGGCCAGTGGCTGGGCAGCCCCTGCTCCTCTGGAAGGACCTCTGAACTGCCCGGGCTGTGGCGGCCTGTGCCACGGTCCCCGCTTCTTGGGACGGTCCCATGAGCCCAGGGGGATTGGGGCTGGGAATGAGGAGGTGCTGGAAGGACCCGGTTCTGGCCTGTGGAGCTGGATGGACAGTGGCCAGGCTGAACGAGGGCAGGGCCATCGGCAGGTGGTGGGTTTGGGTTTGGGTGCACCAAGGACCTGCTGGGGTGGGGCTCCTGAGGACGCGGAGCAGGGAGTGGACAAGAGGCCAGGCTGGGGACTAGTGGTACCCAAGATTTTGCAGAGGGACAGGCAGGGCTGGGGACAAGGTGGCCTCATGGCCCACCTGCCTGCTCTGGGGCCTGGGGGGCCTGTTCTGGGCTCCCCTCCCCCACCCGCACCCCCTCCCTAGGGACAGCCTGAGGACGGGGTTGGGGAGGGGTCCGTGAGGGTTTTGGTGGCGGCCCAGCAATGTCCCCTTCTAGGGCACGGCACGAGTCCAGGCCCACTCAATCCAAAGCCAGAAAATGTGCTCGGAGGCCGCAGCGTTTCTTCAGAGGGAGAAAAAGAAACTGGCAAATATAGACGACATCCTTCCCGAAACCATGGCGACCGGTGTCTGGGGGCGGGGGCGCGACGACACGGAGCGCGCTCCTCTGAGGGTTTTTCCAGCATGTGTGACAGTGCGTGCGTGTGTGTGTGTGTGTGTGTGTGTGGTGTGAGCGGGTGTGCATGTGTGTGTGTTGTGTGTGCATGTGTGCGTGTGTGTGCATGTGTGCGTGTGGTGTGTGTGGGTGTGCATGTGTGTGCAGGTGTGCATGCGTGTTGTGTGCGTGTGTGTACGTGTGTGTGCGTGTGCACTGCTCTCTCATAGTGGAAGTGGGTGGGAGGAGGAGAACTGCGTAGGCGGGAGCCAGGGACGAGGCTTCTGAGATGCACGTATTTAGACGCGAGTGTGCAGGTCTCAGCCGTGTGACTGTGGGACTGAGTGTGCAGGTGCACGGGGAGGAGGTTCTCCAACCTGCTTGTGCACGTGCGCTCCTGGAGGTCACGCGTGTCTGCGTGTTGGTGTAGGTGCTTCAATCTGTGCATGTGCGTGTGACTGTGTGTGTCAGGCATGGTGTGAGTGTGTGCGTGGGCACTTTCATGTAGACGTTCAGAGCTTCGCACAGTGTGTACTCGCACACCCTTGTGACCAGCCGTGGGCAGGTAGCCGTGTGGGCATTTGGGTGGCATCGACTCTGCTGGCACTTGTAGATAGCCGTGTGGGTGACTGTTGTGTGCGTGTGCGTGTGTGTGCCGCTGGAATCCCTGCAGAAGCGAGTGCACACGCTCACGGGTGTGTGCGGAGACCTCCAAAGCTACTTGTCACTGGCAGAGAGTGGTGGCCTGCACGGAGGCCGGGCGCCCAGGTCAGCCTGAGGAACACCGGAGAAAAGGGACCCGGAGCGAGGGCCTCTGGCCTGGGTGACCGCAGCAGCAGCCAATGTCCTGCTTCAGGAGTGTGTTGGAATAATGTGTGGTGCTCGGGGAGGGGACTGTGGCTGGCTGTGCTGCCGATCATTGTTTTTAAAATAAAGAGTCTTTTTTTTTTTTTTAATCTGGGGATGAGAAAAAGAAAATGAATTTCTCACATTTTTGGTGTCTCCTCAAAAGAAGCCGAAGAAAACAGGGACGCACACCCGAGCATGTCTAGCTGAGGACCTGGGCCGGGGCCGCCGGGTGGAGGTGGCCATCCAGCCTGCGTTGGGCGTGGGGGGGGGCAAGGCTCAGCCTGGCAGGTGCAGTGGGCGTTGTCACGCCTGTGGCCGCCTGGTGACCTGGGAGGGGTGGCGGCCTGTGGAGCTGGGGGCTCCGCTGCTGGAGGGGGACATTTAATTAAAGGTTCCTGAAGACGGAGCAGCAAATCCCTGGCAGGGCGGGGGAGGGGCGCGGCAGAGCCACTGATCCCAGGTGTCTGGCCAGGTGACACCTGCCACCTGGGGTCCTCCCCAAACCCAGGGACCAGGGACCCGCGGGGCGCTGGGACAGAGGCAGGCACCCAGCAGGCAAACAGCAGCAGAGGCAGAGAGAGTCAGAGTGGGCCAGACCCCGACACGGCACAGCACCCGGGGCACCAAGGGTCACATGGCAGAGACAGGGAGAGACCCAGGCAGAGGGCCGGACCCTCAGGCGGAGACCCCAGACCGCAGTCAGCACCCACCCCTGGAGGCAGGAGCCTCAAGAAACAGCCAGAGATTGGGGGGGACAAGCAGGGGACAGAGGAGGGTCAGGTGCCAGGCAGTGGGGGAGGGTCTGGGAGCTGGAGCCAGATGCTCCGAACACCCATCCCAACAAGGGACCCTCAGTGTCCCAGGGGCAAGGGACAGTGGCTGTACTGACAACCTGAGAGGTCCCCAAAGAGATGTCTGGATGTGGGACATCACAGGAATTCAGAGGCCAGCCTGGGAGGCCTTTCTGGCCTCCTGGCCTCACCCCCTGCTCCCACATCCTCCCTCTTTCAGTCCAGGCCACATTTGTGGCCTCCCGGGTCCCTCCACCCCACTTAGTGTTGCCTGTGATCTGGCTTCAGGGGGTCAGGATGTGGACACAGCTCAGGAAGGCCTTGCGGCAGTTTGGAAGCTGACTGTCCCCTGAAGGCCCCCAGAGGGACAGTCACCAGGTGCAGACAATAACTGGAAGTTATGGCATGGCATATTGGATCAGATGATGTGACGTCTCTGATGGTGTCTGAGATCTCGGAAAGCCAGGGTGTATCAGTTAGGGAAACGCTGCAGAAACAAACAGCCTCAGAATCTCTCAGTCGCTCACACTCCCAGATATTTGTTTATTTTTGGTGCTGAGGATACAACAGAGGGCCCTGTGCATCCTGAGGAGGTGCTCTGCTACTGAGCTACACCCCATTAGTATGAGATAGGGCCTCACTAAGTCACCCAGGCTGGCCTTGCACTTAAGATCCTCCTACCTCGGCCTCCCAAGCAGCTAGGGTGACAGGCGAGGGCCACCACACCTGGCTCCCACGTGTACCTCTTGCTGTTCTGCCTCTCTGTGGTGGATGCCCCCAGGGTCTGGGGGCTGCCTTCACCTGCCCCACCGATGTTGCCAGCTGCTGCAGCTAAAGGAAGGACAGAACAGCACAAGTGGCCTCCAGAGTCTCCACCCAGAAGGGCCATGGTCACTTTGCCTCACGTTGGATGGGTCAACGCCAGTCTTGTGGCTCTCATGGTGGGGCCTAACCCAATGGCACCTGGTCTCCTCAGGGGAGGAAGAGAGGCTGGCATGTGGCTCAGGGGTAGAGCACTAGACAGCAGGGCCAGGGTCCCATCCCCAGCCTCAGAGAAAGAAAGAGGAGAAGAGCCCAGAGAGGGGGTGTCCATCTCAACATGCAGCACCCAGTGCCAGCCAGAAGGCCCTCAGCAGACATGGCCACTGGAGCTCAACCTTCCAAGCCTCTGGAACTGTGAATGAAACAAACCTTTATTCTTTGTAACTTAGTCAATCTGTGGCATTGAATTACAGCAACAGAAAATGAACTAAGAACTGGGTGCCGAGGCATACACCTATAATCCCAGCAGCTTGGGAGGCTGAGGCAGGAGGATGACAAGTTCAAAGCCAGCCTCAGCAACTTAGCCAGGAGGCCCTAAGCAACTTAGCAAGACCCTGTCTCAAAATAAAAATAAAATAAAATAGGCTGGGGATGTGGCTCAGTGGCTAAACATCGCTGGTTTTAATTCCTGGTACAAAAAAAAAAAAGAACTAAGACACTAGCCAAAATCAATTATCCCTGATGCTAGTGGAAATTAACCCATGTCCTCATGACCACTCCATCCAAGTGATGAAGAAACTGAGCACAGAGAGGGTTAGTATATTTTCCAAGGACCCCCAGCAGCATAAGGGGGATTGAACAAGGACAGTGTGTTTTCAAAGCTGTGCATCTCAACACTGCGTGACAACACTTCAGACCCAGAGCAGCTTCGGAGAAAGAGCCTGAGAAATTCCAGTAGCTGCTGGACTCCATCAGCAGCCTCAAGGACTCTCAGCATGAACCCCGCTGAGCCGCTGGCTCCCTTGCTTGCTCGAGAGCCCTCAAGCCCCTGCAAAGTCCCACGCAGCACAGGGGAGCCTCCCAGCGTCACCGGGGTGGGGGAGAAGGAGTCCTGTGCTTGTCTGAGATGCGAGAGGTGGTGGCACAGAAGCCACAGCCAGGAGTGCTGTGACCGTGGGGCCGAGAGCCTGGTGGTTAGAGCAGGGGCTCTGGATCACACGGCCAGGCTGGAACTCGGGCTTCTGTCTCCTGGCTGTGTGACCGAAGGCAAGTAACTTACCCTCTCTGTGCAGCCATTTTCTAGCCTGTACAGTGGGGACACTTATTTCTTGTGAGCCATGGTTTTTGCACACCCAGGACAGCAGGGCAGGTGTGATCATTAGCAGCATCGGGAGGTGACCAGGGTTTATTTTCTTTCTCTCTCTTTTCCTTCCTTCTCTACTGGGGATTGAACCCGAGCACTGAGCCCAGCCCAGCCTTCTGTCTCCGGCAGGCCTCAGCTCAGCTGCCCAGCTCCTGCCTCCACCTCCGCTCAGCGTGGCCACTGCCCCCGGCTATTTTCTTTATTTCTCAGTGGGACTGGCTGTCACTAAGGTGCTTCTTCTCCCTGACCCCTTCCCCCAAGAGCAGACATGTGACACGGCCTGGCCAATCAGAGCGCGCCACCCACCTGGCCACCCACCAGAGGTTGGTTCAGGGGCAGGGGGCTGGTCTGAGCCAATCACATGCTTCCCTGCACTGTCTGTCCCCAGAATCTCACCTCAGGTCTGTGGCCCCTTGCTGGGCAGGCTGCCCACCCCTCCCCCTGCTCCAAGCCTCTCCACCCCTGGGACCCTGTCCTGGGGGACATGCAGGTTTGTACCCAGATTCACAAACATGGCACACCCGAGAGCTTCGGGCAGGACCCGGCACCTGCCACACGAGGTCAGCCCAGCACACTGTCCCCAGACGGCCACACATGGGGACAGACACACGTCCCTATGCCCATGAATACACACAGGACCACAGACTTGTGGTTGCGTGTCCACGTGCCCAAGGCACCAGCGCCCCCCACACGGCCACTCGGCACACGTGAAGAGTCCAGCTGCAAACAGCCTGAGAGCGTCCCGGCCCCCAGGGGCACAGCAAGGAGAGCAGGCCAAAGCCACAAGGGTTAGCGGCGGCCCGCCTGGCCACGCGGCCACGGTCGGCCACCTCGGCCCACCCGGCCTCCACATGGCCACCTGTCCCCAAGGAGGAGGGCGTCCAGCACCGTCAGGTGGGCCAGGGTTTTCCCAGGAAAGCTGATCACTGGGGTGTTTACGGAAACCACTCAACATTTTTTTAAAAGGGGAAGAAAAGGAGAAGGAGCGTGGACCTCCTGCTCGGGCAGGCCAGCCCAGGGGCCGTCCTCACGGGGCTCTGGGTCGGAAGCTGGCGCCTGCTTGGGGGGGGGTGGAATTTTGAGCTGCTGATGTTTGATTCTGGCTCTCAGAGGTAAAGTGACAGGTAAGACTTATTTTTAAAAGTGAATGTCATAGGTCTACACTGGTCACTGTTTGTCACCTGTGAACTTCCGACTCTGACAGGTGCGTGAGCACAAGCTGTGTCCTGGCAGGAAGCCCTCTGCACCGTTTAGCTGATGCCACTTGGCCAAGGGGTGAGCTCGACTGCCCCACTGCACAGATGAGGAGACCGGGCTTGGAGGGGGTGTGACTTGCCCAGGAACACCCGCCAACTACAGGTGGCGAGGCTCCGAGCTCAGGTGGACTGTTATTCCCAGGCTGAATCCCAGCTTCCTCAGGACTTTTTACAACAGACACCAGCAATCTGGGGGATAAAACAGCCTGCACTGGCTTCCCAGGGCTGCAGGATCCATGTCACACACCTGTGGCTTAAAACACCTACCACCAGGGGCTGGGACTGTAGCCCAGTGGTAGAGGTAGTGGGTTCGATCCTCAGCACCACATAAAAATAAAGATTTTTAAAAATATCTTATTTTTTAGGTGTAGCTGGACACAGCACAGTGCCTTTATTTCTATGTGGTGCTGAGGATCGAGCCTGGGTCCCACCGGTGCTAGGCGAGCGCTCTACCCCACAATCCCAGCCTTAAATAGAGATATTAAAAACAAAAACAAACCCAAACACAAGCACAAGCCCACCAGCCGTTCTGCAGTTTTGCAACCGGGAAATGCCCCAGTGAAGTGAGAGGGCTCCTCCCCTGGGCTGGCAGCTGGCGGCTGGCCCTGCCTCTCCTGCTCCTGGGGCTGCCGACACCCAGTTCCTGGCAAACACCTCCCCCTCCAAGCTCTGTCTGCCTGGCCTTCACCTGATGCTCTGAAGCTCCGGTGTCCCCGGGGCCCAGGGCCAGGGACTCAGGGAAGGGACTGTCAGGGGTGGACAGTCAGGGAGGAGGAAGGAAGCACTCAGGCAGGCGGCCGGGCTGCTGAGTGGGTGCTGCTCACAGACTCCAGAGCAGGGAGGCGCCCTGGGGTGGGCACCTGTCGGTGCTTCCCGGTGACCCTGCCTGTGGGTGTCTGACCTGGGCGCCAGCGGCCACGTGTTCAAGACTGGACCCCAGGGTGGTGCATTCGGGAAGTGGGGACCTTCAGGAGGTGGGAAGGTCTTCAGGTCACTGTGGCCAGTGGCATCAAAGGCGGTGGGAGCCCTGCCCCACCCCCACCCCCCCACCCCTCACTTGGGCTTTCTGGGCTCTGGTTGGGGTTCCTCTCCCAGCTCCTGCAGGGTGAGCTGCCTCCCCAGGGACCCAACAGATGCCTGAGGACCCCCTCAGAACTCCCAACTGGAATACTCAGGAGACAGAGGCGGAAGGGCAGGGGATGCGGAGGCTCGCTCCCCTCTCCCATCTCTCCTTTCACCTAGACCCCAGCCCTGTCCCTGCCATCTCTGCCC
Organism: Urocitellus parryii; assembly: GCF_045843805.1. NCBI lineage: Eukaryota > Metazoa > Chordata > Mammalia > Rodentia > Sciuridae > Urocitellus > Urocitellus parryii. The sequence continues at coordinate 217,401,680 of NC_135533.1, forward strand.
TGCATCCTGCTGTCCGCCCCCAGGTCTCCCGCAGGGGTGCTGTGTGCAGGGGCTGTGTGTGCCTGAGTGCGTGAGTGTGTGTGCGCGTGCGCTCAGCTCCGAGGGAGTGGGAGCCGCAGCGGGAGCAGGTCCCCATGGCAGCAATGGCTGCTCACACTGGGGCGGGGCGGGGGGGGGGGACAGCACCCGGGGTGCGCTGCCTCATCTCACTCTGAGACCCACCCCGCCCTCCACAGCCTGTGACCCTGCCCTCTGACCCTGAGAAGCAGGGATGGAGAGTAGCCCCTCTCCCCAGGACACCCCAAAACCTAGATGGGGGAGAATCCGCGCCTCTCCAGCAGGTCCAGCCCAGGGGAAGGGTGCAGGTGGGGAGGACCTGGGGAAGCCCCCAGGAGGGAACTCTAGGGGCAGGGGGGTTCTGACCAGGGATGAGTCCCTGGGAGGGTCAGCGAGGGAGGGTGTGGACAAGGGAGGGAGACTCTGGGACTGGGGAGCAGGGGCCTCCAGAGCTGGGGTGGGCCAGAGGGGGGCGGGGGGAGGGCACCCGGGATGGGGCAATCCCCAGCGAGGGTCCCGGGACCAGCCTGGCGGGAGGGCCCCCACAGTCCCTCCTCTGGGAGTGGACCCCAGGGGCAGTGATGAGACTGAGGGGCTGACCCTGGCCGCGGGCGCGTGTGCGCGCGGCTCCCCATCATCCTAACCAGGCCTGGGGGGCGGGGGCGGCCTGGGGAGACAGAGCTCTGCCCTTTGCGGTAGGAGTCCCGGTCGTCGCTGGCCCCCTGCCCACGCGTCCTCCCTCCCCACCGCCCCGGCCCGGCGCCCAGATCCGACAGCGGCCAGCGGTGGGCGGCTCCCCGGCTCCCGGCAGGAGGCGGCCCCTCCCGCGCTGCCCAGCTCCATCCCAGACAATGCGGGGCGCCGTCCCTCAGGGCCGCTGCTGCAATTTGGTCTAATTCCGCCGGAGACCGCGAGGCGGCTCGGAACAGCGCCCCGGGCGGCTTTGTCTCCCCGCCCCCACCTGCCACCGGGTCCCCTCGGCTCGAGAGCGCCCCTTCCCCCAGCCTGGGCAAGGGAGGACCGAGCGCGACACCCGCCCCGCCCCGCCCCCGCTCAGTTTGCCGTCCAGGGAGCGGTCAGGGTGGGGTCCCCAGGTCGGGGCGTCCAGCCGGCCAGAGGGCCCGTGGCTGCCTCAGATCAGGCTTCAGCCTCCTGCGCTCGAGCCCTCGGTCCCCCGAGGTGGGTGGGACCTCGGGCAGAGGGGACCCTGAGGAGCGCCAGGGAGCCAGGCTGTGGTCAGAAGGGCCTCTGGGGACCTCTCCCCTGGAGATGGCTGCATCCTCCCTGGAGGCCGTTGGCTTCTACCCAATCCCCAGGTGCTGAGGCTCTTCTCTGTCACAGGAGCCAAGGACCCCAGGAGCCTGTGTCCCCTGCTTTCTCCTGGGCCACCTCTTCTCCAGGGAAGCTGGCTGTCTGCTCACGGTGCCCCAGAATTCACGGCTGGGGACAGTGATGAGGCTGGCACTGTTCAGGGTGCTGGGTCAGGTCCTGGCAGGACCCAGCTGGCCTCCTCCTGACCTGTGGGCGGGGGAGGAACCTGCCGGAAGGCCCTTCAGGCCCCCCACAGGGGCCCTTTCCTTCCCAGTGCAGAGGGCGGAGGCGGGTAGATCTTGAGATAATGGCTTCCTAGGCCGACTCCCTCCCCTCAGACCTGGGGGCCCTGGGGCCAAGTTACTCTCTGGGGCGGTGTTCTGGCACTGCAGGGTGCTGAGCAGTGTCCCTGGCCTCCAGCCCTCCAGGCCAGCAGCACCCACCATCCGTCATGCACCCTACAGTGTGGCACCCACACCAGCCGCCCGTCTGGTCGGGGAGCAGAGGGCACAGCGGCCCCAGCGGAGACTCACTGGGGTAAAGTGACAGTGGCGTGAGCTCTGCCCTGCAGAGAATTGGGCTTGTCTTTGGGCTCCACGTGGACGCTCCTGCTGGGAGGCTGGTTTTCTCACCTGTGAAATGGGCGCGAAGAGCATCGTGCTCCCTCCAGGTGGCTTTGAGGACTGATGAACTAAGGCACAGGAGGGACTGAGCACGGATCACAGGGACACACCCTCTCAAGTGGCGACTGTCTCCCTGCAGCAAGTTGTGTCTTGCCCACATGGGGATCAGGTGCCCAGCAAGGCCTGGGTCTGAGCGGTGCAGTCGAGTCCACCCCACTCAGATGGCCCCAGGGGAGCCGTGGTGGGACACCAGGAGTTGCAGGCCATTGGTCTTCCCGAGCCCCTCTGCCTTATGTGACATCCAGGTTGGGGTTTCTCAGCCTCCGCACAGTGGACATCTGAGAGCGGGTCCTTCACTGTGGTGGGGACCCCCTGTACACTCCAGGCTCTGCCCACTAGATGGATGCTCGTGGCACATCCTGCCTACTCCAGTTCTGACAGCCGCAATGTCCGCAGATGTCCCCCAGTGGTCCCCGGGGACCCTCCCATGAGCCACCTGGCCTGGGGCTAGGGGTGTGCCCGGCATGGGCAGGGCACGGGGTTCCACCCCAGCAACACGTGGAAGAAGGCCAGGGGACAGTGGAGCTGTGACCATCGGGGAGGGGGCTGGGCTGAGCAGAGAAAGGACCGACCTCCGCGTGGCCGGGGGCCACAGCCGCCCTCCCGAGGCAGCCTTGCTGCAGTGCCCGTCGACACGTGAGGAAACCCGGCCTGCCATGCCACCGCGGGTGCCCGTGGTGCTGCGGGAAGGTGGGCGCGCGCACTGGCTCCTGGCAGGAGCTCCAGTGCTGCTGGGGGGGGGGAGCAGGCGGGCACCGAGGAGTCGCATCCGGAGGGCTCCACCTCAGCAGCGGGTTGGCCACGCGTGGCTGAGTGGGCTCCTGGAGGCCGGGGGAGCCCGGGCGGGCGGTGGGGCTGGAGGAAGGGCGGGGCAGGTGTGCCCTCCGGGACTGGGTCTGGTCCCCAGCTTCCCTCTGGGCTGCCCCACTGCCCTGAGCTGGCCGCTCTCCTCTGTGTGGCTTCTGGAGACTGTGGGTGCCGTCTCACCTCAGGCCTGGAGCCACGGAGTCCACTGATCCCCGGCTGAGACCTGTGGAATGGGAGCACAAACAAGTCTTTCCTCCACCTGCTGCCCAGGAGCCTACTCTATGTGCTCCTCTCAACGCCCCCCAAGGACACCGCACTGTGGTCTCATTATACAGGTGAAGAAGTTGAGGCTCAGAGAGGGAGACTCATCTGCCCCACGTCACACAGCAAGGATACACTTAGCAGAGAGAGAGAGAGAGAGAGAGAGAGAGAGAGAGAGAGAGAGAGAGAGAGAGAGACCCAGTACAAGGAAATTTCCAGCAGAATCTGTAGTGGGTGGGCAGATGGGGATAGGAAGAGAGTCCTTGCGACCCATCTCGGCTACATTTGGTCTCTGCATGGGTGGCTGTTTGTGCAGAGCTAAGAACATCCAGAACCACAGGACGTGGCCTTGAGATGCGGAGCTGGAGGTGCAGGGCGCAGGGGGCCAGTGGGAGGGGAGTCCTGCCTGCGCTCCCTCACCCCCTTCTTCATCTCCTGTTCTTTGGTCCCCATGACAAAAACAACAAGCCCATTTTGTGGCCACCTCCTGGAGCAGGCGGCCCTGGTTCGGGTAACAAGGTGACAAGGTGCCGTGGGCCTCAGACGCAGGGAGGGGTTTGAGTGTTCACCAACAGAGAAGACCAGTGTCCTCGGGTTTAGCAGATTCAAGTGTCCCACGACACACATGGCGCTGACCTCCCAGGGCAGTTTTCAGTTTTTATGCAGCAGTTAAAAAATCAACTCGGGGCTGGGGTGTGCCTCCGCGGTGGAGCGCTGCCTGGCACTGGGAGGCCCTGGTGTCCCCGCACCCCCTCCCACATGCACGTCCACCAAACTCTTCAAAAGAACCAGGGCGTCCCAGGGCTGCAGGTTGGAAGCCCCACTCCCCGACGGAATCCTCTGCCCTCGGTGTTCCAGTCTGTAAAATGCGATCGGTAGTCGGCTTCAGGGTGGGAGTGGACAGCAGGAGCCTCAGAGCACCTCGGGCTGCGGTGACCTGCTGCTGTAGGTGGACTTAGGGACCCGAAGGCAGGGATCAGGGGTGGGCACAACGTGGCCACAGACAGAGGCACCATTCCACTGCCCCATGGAGGGCAGCACCGGGCCAGTGGGAGGTCCCCGGGGACTTCAGACCTTCCCCTAGCTGCCCGTCCAGGACCTGCCCCCGGTGGATCCAGAATAAAGAGACCTTCAGGTTCCCAGGCTGAGGGCACATGGTTAATGTTAAAGTCTCCATCATCCCAGCGGCTTGGGAGGCTGAGGCAGGAAGAGAGCAAATTTGAGGCCAGCCTCAGACCCTGACTCAAAACAAAACGAAACTGGGTGCGGTGGGCCCACACTTGTAATCCTGTGTCTGGGGAGGCTGAGGCAGGAGGATTGTGAGCTCAAAGCCAGCCTCAGCAAAAGCGAGGCCCTAAGCAACTCAGTGAGACCCTGTCTGTAAATAAAATACAAAATGGGGCTGGGATGTGTCTCAGTGGTCGAGAGCCCCTGAGTTCAACCCCCAGTACCCCCCTCCCCCAAAAAATAAGAGCTGGGGGATGGTGAAGTGCCCCTGGGTTCAATCCCCAGCTCCAATAAATAAAAGGATCATCAATGCCCAGATTCCTCTCCGTTGGCGCGGTGCGGTTGGCGCAAGGCTGGAGCGGGCCAGAAGTAAGGGTTCATGTGTCCCTCCTCCTCTCTCTGCAGAATACAGCTCGCCGCTGAACCTCACTCCCCCATCCTTAAAACGAGGATGAGGGGATGACCAGGGTCCGGACCCCCTAGGTCACTTCCCATAGATACCTTGGGATTGACAGCGTGGCCCCTGGCCCCATCCCACTGTCGGTCACCGATAGCTAAGTGTTTCTTGTAACTAACTTCTGATTGCAAGTCTGGGGTCACCCACAGAGGACCACAGAGGACTTCGGGGACAAGACGCGGCGTTTATACTTGTCCTTACCCCTGTAGCACGTCGTGGCTCTGAAACCACGGCGGGTTTCTGCCACGTCCAGGACGTCACCGAGGCCAGGAAACTGCATCCCTAGCGGGGTCTCCACTTGATTCTAGCAGTTTCCATAGGTGTCTGCTCCCAGGTGTCTGCCCGCCGTGGGGAGCGAAGGCAGGTCCCGCTGGGCAGCGCTCACCACTGGTCCACCTCCGCTCATCTAAACCACCGAGGAGAGGGAGAAGAGGTTTCGCTTTAAAGCAAGGTCAACATACAGAAAAGGATGGGCCACCCTCCCCAGGCCCCCAACTGACCCGTCCGGGGCTGGCCTTCTCAAGGCTGCTCAGAGTCCGCGTTATCTTTTCGGTTACCTTGAACTGAGTCTAGTTTTGAACCACAGACTCAGAGCCGAGACATCTGTCGTTGGATCCTGGTTCTGCTATTTATAAGCTGTGTGACCTTGGACAAGTCACTTGCCCCGTCTGTCTCCTGGACCAAGTTAAAATTCCTTCTCCCCGCTGGGATCTCCTCGGCCCGGGAAGGAGGAGGCCGCAGCTGAGGCCCGAGTGCTGGCTTGGGGGTGGGGTGGGGGCTGGCCAAGTGACAAAGGGACTCTTTCCTACAGCAGCTCTCAGCACACAGGTCTGTGGTTCCTGGCACGTCCTTCTCAGCCACCAAAGGGGGTCTGTGCGCTCCCTCCCTTGGCTTTTCCCCCCATCCCCCGGCCCCAGGCTCCAGGGACAGTGGACACCAGTGGAACAGCCCGCTGCCCCTGCCCCTGGGGGACATGAAGGGCCTCTGGGGGGGAAGTGCCTGGCTGTGGCGGGCGGAGGTCTGGGACCCGAGAGCCGCGGAGAGGGGCGGAGGCGGGAGGCGGGAGGCGGAGGAGGGAGCCTGCTGACACCTGGTGGGAAGACGGAGCTCTCCGTGCGCCCAGGGCCTCCCCAGGCCACCACCCCGCTGCCCGGCAGGGGCTGACGCTGAAGCCCCCCACACACACACACGGTGGGTGGGCTGCGCCTGAGGTTCCCAGCCCAGGAAGCCGGGCGCGGGCGGGGGCCTGGGGTGGGAGCCAGGGGCGTGTGCACTGGCGACCCAGGCCCCAGAAGCCATTTTGAATGATGTCTCTGTGTTTTGATCGTCGGCAGCTGGGTGAGCCCGGCAGGCCAGGCCCCGGGAGGGACAGGGACACTCCTCCCCCAGGGAGGTCCCCCCAGCAGGAAGCCCACCTGCCCCCCACCAGGACCTGCTCGCCTCTGGACAGTGTTTACTGAGCACTCCCAGAGGAAGCAGGGAAGCAAACCCGCCCAGCAAACACGGCGCCCAAGCCCAGGAGCATCCAGAGGAGGCCTGAGCCGCTGACCGCCTCCGGGAGGATCCCAAAGATTAATGAAGCAACAAGGGGAAGCCACGGGCAGAGTCTGAGGGCCAAGGTGGGAAGGAGAGGTTTAAAAGTAATCAGGGGCGGGGTCATGGCTCAGTGGTAGTGCGCTGGCGTGGCACGATGAGGCACTGGGTTCCGTTCTCAGCACCACATACAAATAGATAAGATAAAGGTCCATCAACAACTTTAGAATATTTTAAAAAATTAAAATAAATAAAAGTAATCAGTGGGGCTGGGGATGTGGCTCAAGCGGTAGCGCGCTCGCCTGGCATGCGTGCGGCCCGGGTTCCATCCTCAGCACCATATACCAACAAAGATGTTGTGTCCGCCGAAAACTAAAAAAAATATTAAAAATTCTCTCTCTCTCTCTCTCTCTCTCTCTCTCTCTCTCTCTCTCCTCTCTCACTCTCTCTTTAAAAAAAAAAAGTAATCAGGGTCAGGGAAGGTCCCTCTGAGGAGGTGACAGTGACACCAAGACTTAAAGGCAGAAAGGAAGAAGCCACCCTTGGAAAGACCTGGCAGAAACCAGAGGGTACAGCTGTGCCAAGGCCCTGGGGCAGCCTGGTGTTGGAGGAGCACCACCCTGTGTGGATGGAGCAGGGTGAGGAGAGGGAGACAGGGAGGAAGGGGTGGGCCAAGGGCAGCACCTGGGCTTTGACCCAGGGGAGGTGGGAGCCACCTGCTGTGGGCAGAGAAGGGAGCAGACATTGGGGAAGCTGGACGTGAATCTAGAGCCCAGCTGAGTGGGAGAAGCCAGCGCTGGGCAGGACTGTGGCACCACACCGACAGGTGGAGATGGGTTCAGAGAGCATGAGGCTGCCTGAGAGGGTGAGCAGGGAAGAGGGGCCGTCCCTGGCCCCCAAGGAAAGAGGGGGCTGGCCGGTGGCCCCCCGCCTGCAATCCAGCATCTCCAGAGGCTGAGGCAGGAGGATCTGAGGAGCCTCAGCAAAAGCAAACAGGGCTTCAGCCCGCGACGGGAGGACGGGAGGAGGTGGCTGAGGCCAGAGCCGCAGCACGTGTTCAAAGTGTGGCCCCAGGAGCCAAGAATAGGGGCTGGCTCAGGAACTGCAGTCCACAGTGGCCCGTCCCTCTCCTAGGACCTGGGGCCACCGGGCTGAGGCTGCCTGAGGACAGCCCCCATCCAGTCCGACTGGCGTCCCTAAGAGGGGGATCTGGACACATGGACGCGCAAAGGGGCCAGAAGGGGCCCAGGGGAGAGGCAGAGACAGGCTTCCCAGCCCGCAGGGACCTGCCCCGGCCACACCCTGATTTGGGGCTCCGGGCTGCGGGCTGCGGGATGGTGATGGAGCTTCTGCCCTCAGGCCGCCCGCCCGGGGCTCTGTCGGGCAGACCGGCCGCCCCTCCCTCAGCTGCTCCTCACTTTCCGGCCCGTCTCCTCCAGAGAGAGCCTCGCTGGCCGCCACTGGCCGTCAGGCTGCCGAGCGCCACCGCAGGTCTGCTGCTGTCCTGGGAACGGCCACTCCCGCCCCCGGGCTCCTGGACATCCTCGCTCCTCCTGCCTCCGGCCACTGCCAGTCCCCCTGCTCCCACCACGCTGGCAGCCCCGGGCCACTCTCAGGTCCCCTCTGTCCCTCTCCTGCAGCAACTTCCTCTCCCTCGGACCAAGGTCGGCCCGGCAGACCCACGCGCCTTTCGGCCGCTCGCCCAGCGCCGGGGATCCCCGCAGTCGCTTCCCGGTACCCGGCGCAGCCCCCTCCTTCCCCAGGCCCAGCCCGGGCGCAGTTGGGGACAGCTTCACGTGACAGGGCGCCCCTGTGAGGCGCTGCACCCACTCCCGCGGTAGAATTCAGGGGGTTGGTAGATTCACGGGCGCTTCACTGTGCTCTCCCCCCCTACCCACCCCAGGCTGGCGCCTGGCTCCCTGTCATCCCAGCAGCTTGGGAGGCTGAGGCAGGAGGATCTCACGTTCAAAGCCAGCCTCAGCAAGAGGGCGCTGAGCCACTCAGGGAGACCTGTCTCAAAACACAAAACAGGGCTGGGGGTGGCTCAGCGTCAGGTGCCCTTGGGTTCAGTTCCTGGTGGGGGACCAGCAGCCCCGGCCCTTCCTGCCCGCCCGGGGAACGCCCTGTCCACCAGGCTTTGCTCGTTCTCGACCTTTCATTAGGGTGGGAGGGGACCTGTGACCTGAACGGCTGGCTTCGCTCACCTGTACAAAACGAGTGGTTTCCAGCCCAGGGCAGTGGCCGGCCTGTAGTGCCAAGCTGCGTAGGGGGACCCAGTTCAAAGCCGGCCTGGGCAACAAAGCAGGATCCTCAAACAGACAGACAGACAGACACACAGCCAGTCTGAGCCTCCCCACCTCGTGCGCCGGCGCGCTGTGGCTCTCTGTGTCCTGTTGGAAGAAACACTTTTGTCCCTCCATTCCCCACGCAGGGCCCTGGGGACCTCGCAGGGCACTGCAGTTCCTCAGGCAGATGCTGAGCCAGGGCGGGGCTGGGCCACAGCCGCACAGTGACTCCGCGCCGCACCTCAGGAAGGACCTGTGTCTCCAGAGTGGCCGTCCACTGGACCTTCCTAGCGGCACGCGCAGGGGCTCCACAGGTGCGAGCTGAGCTGTTCTTCCTCAGCCTCCTGCTCTTGCCTCTGCGGATCCCCCATCCAGCCTCCTTCCCACCCCACCTCCCAGGAGGCTTCCTCCTCCTCCCCTCCTCTTCTGCCTCTTTCTCCGTCACTCACTGGCAGGGTGGGATGGAACCTGGGTCCCTCCCCTGCTCAAGCACCCTACCGCTAAACTAGAACCCACTCCTTTACTTTCTATTTTGAGACCCGGTCTTGCTAAGTTGCAGAGGCTGGCCTCAAACTTGCCATCCTCCTGCCTCACCTCCCAAGCACCAGGTAGCTTCTTAAACTCACCCTATCACAGCGGCCTCGAGAGCTTCCTGACTTTCCAATGCTGTCTTAACGGATCAAGAGGAGAATTCTTGCCTCCACCTTCTGCCAGGAGCCACGGAACTTGAGGCTTCCCCTGGAGCCCCGTCCTTCCCGGTCAGCACCAGCCTCCCCGCTCTGAGCAGTTCAGCTGTGGCCTTCTCTGGCTGTGCGGACCCCTGCCCTAGAGCCTTATGCTTTCCCTGAGTGCCTTCTGTTTGGCCCCTGGAGGGCAGCAAGCTGGGGGGGGGGGAGGAGCTGCGTGGCCCCACTCCGTGTGTACCCTCCACCCAGCCTGGTGCCCGGCACACAGGAAGCCATCGGTAAATGCTTGTCAACGAGAGAAGAAGAAACGGATGCATGCAACATACGCAGCCCTCAACAAGGATGTTAGGGAAGAATGTGTAAGTGGGGACACCGATGTCACCGAGGAAAAAAGAAGGACTCAGAAGACTGACGCAGGGGACTGTATTCGAGGCCGGCCTGCACAACTAGCCGACCCCTGTTTCAAAATGAAAAGGACGGGCTGGGGGTCCGAGGCGGAGAACTGGCCCAGCACGCAGGAGGCCCTGGCTCCCCCCAGGACTGCAGGACACACCCAGGGGTTTCTAAAGAGAGAGAAGCCAGAAACAAGACTCTTACAGGGTGCCAAGGGGTGTTGGTAGACGAAGGCTCACTTCACCCCAGGGTCCACTCACCCCACCCCGGGGTCCACTCACCCCACCCCGGGGTCCACTCACTCACCCCAGGGTCCATGCCCTCCTCCCGTGGTCCAAAGGACTTGGCCGTTGGGTGGCCTTAAGGAGGGTCCAGGAGGGAGGCCATCTGGGATGATCTCGGTGTGCCTGCTGGAGTCGCAGGGGTCACTATACGAGGGTCAACGTCAAAGATGTGGAAGGGGCACGGCCTGGTGATGGCAGTGGGAAGGGCGTGGCTCTGGCAGCGGCCGCCCCCCGGGATCTGACCGCAGAGGGCTGTCGCCGAGGGGTCCCCAGCCCGGGCTCCGCGAAGGCCCCCGCCCCCTGCCTCCCGGCTCCCGCCCAGGAGCGTCCGAGGCTCACGAGGTGCTGGCCCCTGCCAGGGGGAGTCGGGCCGCGAGCGTGAGGGCCCCCGCGCGGGGTCCCGCGACCGGCCGCGTCTTCGGGGTGGGGCGCCGCGGGGGCGCGGCCGGCGGGCGGCTCGGTGCGGCTGCGCGGGCCCCGCGGACAGCGCTCGGCGGGCGTGGCCGGTCCTCCAGGTCGCCCTGCAGTCCAGCTGCCGCGGAAGCATGTTGCACCCTAAAGGTATCGTCGCGGCCTCGGGGGCTTCGGCCCCCAGGGCCCGCACCTCGCCCTGGCCCCGGCCCGGGTGGGAGAGGCGAGGCCGGGCCATTGCTGACCCTCCTCTCGCCCCCTCAAGGGAAGCCGAGGACAGCGGCGAGCGGCCGGCATTTTCACAAGTCAGCGCTGCTGATGAGCCACAGGGACAGCCTCGTAAGTCGCCTCTGGCCCCGCTTCTCGATGGGGTTTTCCTTCCAAATTCCCTGCACTAACAGCGCGTGCACACACACACGCATACACAGTGCACACACGCACACAGTGCACACACGCACACAGTGCACACACGCACACAGTGCACACACGCACACAGTGCACACACGCACACAGTGCACACACGCACACACAGTGCACACACGCACACACGCGTACACAGTGCACACACTCACACGCACACACGTACACAGTGCACACACGTACACACCCCCGCGCGCACACGCGCACACACACGCACACACAATTGTTTTCAGAGAGTGCCTTAAGAAGATGATTGAGCTGAAGCAAGACAGGGAATCTCCACCGAAACTTAAACGAATTTTTAAGGATAAATTGCATGAACGACAAACCAATGACAGGGAGGTGTGGCTTCTGGACGGTCTGGTGAGTCATTTGTTTGTGTGTTGAATTGTGTCAATGGAGCGGAAGTCAACCGCTAGCAAACATTGTGCACAACAGGGGTTACAATGTAACGGGCTGCGCAACCTTCGAGTTACATTATTACAGTGCAAGGAAGGCCGTCCCCGCCGGTTTCCGTAGTGTAGCGGTTATCACGTTCGCCTCACACGCGAAAGGTCCCCGGTTCGATCCCGGGCGGAAACAATTGTGTTTTTTTTTTTTTTCTGGTTTTGTATGACCTTTTCACTTTATTATAGAGTATATTTTTCAAAAGTTTCAAAATTCCTATGACAGTATTTACTGCTTCACTTGTTTTTACTTCTAGACTCTTAAGGATATTTATGGAATTTAAAAAGTGATCCCAAGGTTATTAAACAGAAAAGAAAACCTGGGTCTTAGGCTATTGGAGAATTGAGATTTAAAGGCAAAATTAATTGCTGCGTTGGCCGGGAATCGAACCCGGGTCAACTGCTTGGAAGGCAGCTATGCTAACCACTATACCACCAACGCGGCGGCGACGGCAGGTTTCCAGGCACCCCTGAAAAGCAACATGGGCGGCCCCGGCCATACCACCCGCACGGGAGCGTCTTTCCCCAGCTCCCGGCAGGTCGGGCCGCCTACTCGAGCTCCCCCCGGCGCCCGAGAGCGGTGGTGCGGCCGAGCGCCGTCCAATCGCGGGCCGCCGCTTGGGCAGCTCAACTTCCGGGTCAAAGGGGCCTGAGCCGGCGGGTCCCCCGTGTCCGCCGCCGCCGCTGTCCCCCGCGCCCGCCACTTCCGGGGCCGCAGTCAGGGGCATGGAGCCGCGAGCGTGAGGCGCCGCTGGCCCCGGGACGCCCTGCCCAGCCCTGCCGCCGCCCCGCGCCCCGGTGAGCAGCGCCCGTGCCCGTCCCGCCTCTCCCGTGACCCCGAACCCGCCATTGACCGGCCCCTCCTCGGCCGCGACCCCGGCCCCGCCATTGAACGGCCGCCGCGGCGCCTCCGCCCGGCCTCCCAGCGCCGCGGCCCCGCTGTCGGCCCGCTCCGAGCCCGCGGTCGCCGCCTCGGCTTCGCCTCCGCCCGGGCCCCGCGCCTTCCTCCGGCCGGTCCCGCCCGCAGGGCCACCCCGTCGCCGGCCTCCCTGCCCATCCCGCCGGGGCCGCGCCCAGGTTCGCTCTCGCGGCCGCGCACCTTGACAGCGCCGCCGCCGCGCAGCCCGCGGAGGTCCCGACCCTCCGTCTGCTGCCCTCGAGAGCCCCGGGGAGACAGCGGCCGCCTCTTCGCACCCGCGTCCTGCCCACAGCCCCTCGCCACCACCTGGCCCTAACCAGCCCGCCTTCTCGGGGGGCCTGGGCCTGTCCAGCCGCCCTCTCGCCCCACGCAGCCTTAGGCCAGTCCTGACACGTCCCCATCAATATCGCAGCTAAGCCATGGAAGTGACCCATGCCTTCCCCCCCCACCCCTAAGGCCTGCAGGGCCCTGGAGCAAGTCGCTTGCCTCAGCGGCAAGAATGAACCTGCTTTCGAGGAGCTGGGACTAACGCCCAGGATACGTGGACTGTAGTCACCAACCCCTGTGGCCCCTGGCAGGTCTTAGGGGACTGGGCAGGGTGGGAGGACCGTGCTGCGGGGCTGTGAGCACAGCTGGAATCGAGCCAGGCAGAGAGGATTAGGCCCCCAGCCACCTCCCCTGTGGGACACCAGTGGCAGGACAGCAAGCTAGCACACAGCTGGCCTCTTCCTCAGCCTGTGTGTTAATGGCACATCTGTTCTGTCAAGGTCTGTGTCCCATGCCAGCACCTGGAATGGAGGTTCCTTGGACCCTTTAGAAGGTCAGTTGTGCTGGGGTTGGGCAGCCAGGCAGGCTGGGGTGTGGACTGACTCTGGAACAGAGAGAGAGACAGGAAGTGACTTTCTGTGGCCCTGGGGTCACTGCCCTCAGGGACCATTGGCTGATGGCTGTAGCTTTTTGTGCATCTGCTGGAGGGTTTTCTTTTATCCATTGTCCCTCTGATGCCCCTGGTGAGAGTGCTCTGGGGGACCTCAGGGAGAGGGGGGCAGTGCCAGTCCAGCTGGACCACATCCCATTCAGTGCCGGCACTTGCTGTTGATTGGAGAAAATTCTGGTCTGAAATGGACTCTAGTCGAGTCTTCCCTTCGGTGTGGTTTTAAGTAACTTAATTAGTTGACAGCACTGGCCCGTCCTTCTCTTGGTGCTGTGTGTGTGATCCCCTTAGTCTTCCCAGGAGCCCCAGATGTAGGGACTGTGTAGACCCATTTTATAGCTGGGGAAATTGAGATGCAGCCAGATTAGGTGGCTTCCCCAAGGTCACACAGCCCCGAAGTGGCAGAGCTGAGGTTTGAACCCATTTCTCTCTGACTCGGGCACCCTCACTTTTCACCACTATGAATGCAGCCAGCGCCTCCTTGTGGTGACAGCGCTTCCACTGTTGCCGCCCTCCTGTGTCTAGGTGCTGGGCACCAGGTAGTTGGGGCCTGGCAGCTTGGGCCTGGCTCTTGTAGGCGACTGAGCCAGGGGTCTCTTTGACTTTAGACAGCATTCAAGACAGGACAGTGACTTGTGCCTTCAACCTCAGTGTTGACAGAGTATTTCTGAGTGTCAGCCGTGGTTCCAGCTAGGGGATAGGACAGGAACTGGACAGCTGTGAGCCTGCAGCTGGGAACCCCCCTCCAGAGAGAGTGGGGAGGGCTCACTCCCCGGAGGGGGCCTCTTAGCACTGAGACATTTGGGCTGGGCTGTTCTCTGGGGTGAGGTCCTGGGCACTGCTTGGTGCTAAGTAGCATCCTTGGCCCCCACCCACTCCAGGCCAGGAGCTTCCTGTCCTGACAGCCACACGTGTCCACAGACATGGCCTGGTGTCTCCCCCGGGAGCAGACTCACCCCCCACTTGAGGACCCCCCCACACCAAGGAAAGGGTTGCACGTAATTGCTCCTCGAGACAGCATCTTTTTTGTTTTGTTTTGTTTTTAATGTTTTATTTCAAAGCCGGCACATGGTGCTCACCTGTCGTCCCAGCAGCTTGGGAGGCTGAGGCAGGAGGATCGTGAGTTCAAAGCCAGCCTCAGCAACAGCGAGGCACTGAGCAGCTCAGTGAGACCCTGTCTCTGAATAAAATACAAAATAGGGCTGGGGAGGTGGCTCCGTGGTCAAGTGCTCCTGAGTTCAAGCCCCTGTACCAAAATATAGATAAGTGAAAAAAAATATTTTGTTAGTTGCAGATGGACACAGTACCTTTCCTTACCTATTTATTTTCATGTGGCGCTGCCTCACATGTGCTAGGCGAGCGCTCTGCCCCTGAGCCCCAGCCCAGCCCCGTTGGGCCAGCATTCTCGCACAGATGTGGTGACGGTGTGGCCAGGTGGCAAGTGTGGATCGAGTCTCAGAAAGGGTGGCATTTGTGGTTGTTTGGGGCCTCAAGGATGGAAATGAACGTGTCACAGCAACCACGGGAGGCCGTCCCAGCAGAGGGCCTGGCCACTGCAAGGAGTGGGGGCATCTGGTGCTTTGAGGACAGTGAGGGGATTAGCGTGATGGGGGTCATGGTCAGGGATGGAAAGGAGGGGCCATGAAGGCCTTCAGGAGTGGCCACAGTCAGGGATTTGGGACAGGAAGTCTGCTTCTGGCCAGTGCCCCTCAGATAGCATCTTTAGAGTCATCGGAAACACTAAGGATGTTTTCCACCAAGTTACAAAGAAAATAACAGTTCTGGTCCCAGGTCAAGGGCCTGCAGATGCCAAGGCCTCCTTGCTGGCTGGCAGAGTGCCAGGCTGGTGCGGGCATCCCACGGCGAGGCGGGGAGCTCACTCCCTGGGGTGACTGGCCAAGAAGACGCAGCTCGGGGAGGCGCTGGCTTCCTCTTGCCCTTCAGGGCAGGGCCTGAAGCCACCACAGCCTGGGATTCCCCCTGGCATCAGGTGTCCCCAAGCCTGGGAGGTGCTCTCTGCCCACCGTGCTGCTCATGACATGTCCTCTGCCATGCAGGCCCCACCCTCCCGAGGTCAGCGAGCAGTTAATGCGGAAGGTGAAGAAGTTGCGTCTGGACAACGAAAACTCGGAAGGCTGGAGAAGGTAAGGTGGCCTCGGGGCTCCGGATGGGCGTGGGGGGCCCCCAGATTCTCAGCAGCCCAAGGCGTTTCCCCAGACCTGCTGAAGCAGCAGGGCGTGGTGTGGTCAGGTGGGTGCCCTGGGTGGCTTTGGGTGCAGAGTGGCTTCCCTGGCCTTCACCCACTTGATGCCAACTTCTTGCCCAGTCACCAGGACCAAAAATGTCCCCACACACCGATGAGCTCTGCCGGGGACAGACTCACCGGAGAGAACTGGTGGCCAGGCTGCAGGGTGGTGGAGCCTGACAGTCCTGGGCTCTGCTCCCCTCCTTTCCTGAGTGACAGGGACAGGCCTTTCAGCCCCTCAGAGCCCCTGGTTTGCCCCAGAAGCTCACTGCTCCCCGAGTCCAGCTCCCCAGCTTACCGTGCACTTCACCATGCCCTCACGGCCCAGGGGCTCCCACGCCTCGGGGCTCGGTGTGCGATGTAGGGTAGGGCCTGCGGTGGCTCCTCGCCCAGCTCCTGCTCCAGGCACTGGCTCCCAGTACGTGGAGCATTTGTCCTTTTGGGGAGCAGGAGGATAAAGGGCGGTGACTTCCCCAGATGCAAATTCTAGAAAGGGGAGCACTGGTGTCTGGAGGATAAATTCACTGGGGGTCCAGTGGCTGGTGGCAGGTGACCTTCTGCATGGGCTCCATGTCCTGTGGGCGTAGGCTGCAGGCCCGCTGAGAGCTGAAGGCCTGAGTGGGACCGAGTGCAGTACTGCCCCCAGCAGCCCCACTCAGCAGGACAAAGCATGGCCTGGGCCAGTTGCTCCAGTCCCTTTGTGGCTTGTCCCCAGGGCATTGTGGTGGGACCCCACCCCCTGGCTGCCCTCCTGGGTGCCCTGCTGAGCTCTGCCTCCCTTTCTGCCTCCTCGCTTTCTGGGCACCGAGAGCTGCAGCTGGTGCTTGGAGTCCACGGTTTCTTATTGCTTCTTCCCTCCTCCCTCCTCGTGGCCCTCTTGGGTCTCTGGTGGACACAGGAGCAGCCGGTCCCACCCTTGAAGCACCAGTGTAGGCAGAGGCCCCAGAACTCCAGTCCCACCTTGACGGTGCCCTGCATGTTTGAAGCTGTGCGCTGGAGACGGGTTGAGAAGGCGCCCTGCTGGTTGGCGGGAGGAGAGTAGGTGGCCTGGGCTAAGTGGCTTGGAACACACTTCCCTCTCCCAGCTGTGTAAACTCCTCACAGGAGAGCACAGGGCAGGGGTGGCGGAGGACACGCTTCCTCACCTCTGCCGTCCCTGGCTGGTGCCGTCCCTGCCTTGGCCTGGATAGCAGAGGGGCTAGTGGCAGGCTGGGCTCCAGCTAGAAGGTTCTAGTCAAGTCTCGAAGATTCCTAGGCGTTCCTCCCGATGTCTCGTTTCATTTCTCAGCTCCTGGATCGTTTCTTTGCTTCCTGGGCTCTCTGCGGTGATCGGAGGCAAGATAAGGCTTGATGGTTCTTTGCTACGAAAATAAGCCATGTGATTTCTGAAGTGCTTCCGCTGGGCTCCCAGCCTGTGGGGTCCCCTTGGGGAGATCTGAAGATCGTGATGTTTTTCCCCTCCCGGGGCAAGGCTTGAACGAGGGTGGCACAATGCGGGGAGGGGGTGCTAAGCCAGTCAAAGCAGTTCCCCCGGCTGGGTTTTCTGGGCTCATTGCCAGCAGCATGTGGGACCGTGTGGGTCCTGGGCCCTGCCTGTCACTGCCTGCGGCTCCCTGCTGCCCTGGAGGTGGACCGCAGTGCTGCTGTGGGCCAGAACCTCCTGTGTGTGACCCACAACAAGGCACCCATCCGCCCAGGGCTCGGCTTGTTTGACCCAAGGGCCCTGGCCGGGCTAGCGGCCTCTGCCTGAGTCTTCAGAGCACCTAGGAGCTGCTGGACCCACCGCTCCTGGCTAGAGCTGGGGCAGCCGCTGGCTCTGCTGTGCCTGGACCTCAGCCAGCAGAGGGTTAAGCCAGGGAAGCAGTCCTCTCTGTCCTTCGTCAGGGGTCAAGCTGGCGGGGGTCGGGGGGCCTCTGGGGTCCATCTCAGCAAATGATGCTCGGAAGCCACCACCTCTGGGTGGCCTCTCAGCTGCCTGCCTGAGCCTCCTGCAGTGTCCGCCTGCCCTGTGGGGCTGGGTCCGGGACGCCCCGGCTCCAGGACTCTCCCTGCGATGCCTGCTCGATGCCTGCTTGGTGGACGCCTTTGTCTCACGTCCTCAGCTCCGACTGGCAGTGAGCCTTTGCCCCTCCAGCCTCTGGCTCCCCTCCGCACATCCGCTGTCGCAGACCTGAGCGAGGGGACCTTCACAGGGCCTGGCTCTTCAGAGGTGCTCAGGGACACCTGCGTGTCTGTCTCCTGTGCTGGTGGCTCTGCAGGGTCTCTTCTTGGCCAGGGACAGTCTTTGGGAATCGGGCTGGACCAGGTCAGGGCCACCCTTGTGCCCGGCCTTCCCTCCTGTGAGCAGCAGCTGCAGTTTCTGTTCCTGCTGCAGGAGCCACTGCTGCCGACCCCTGCGGGTGGGGTGTGCAGGGACCGGCGCTGGGGTGCTGCCGAGGGAAGCCAGGCCGCCTCCACTGTCCTCGCCAGGCCACGCTGGGGCCTTTAGAACTGGGTCAGCGCGACTGGGTGTTTGGATTACCTTAAAACAAATATTTGCCTCTCTGGTCCAGCCCAGTCCAGCAGCATGTGCTGAGCCGGCATGAGGGGGAGGGCCGGGGGCCCTCCAGACCTGGTGGGGGACAGTGGGGTGCCCTGTGGGAGGAGGTGCTTGTTCACTCTCGCCTGAGTGACGACTGGCCGAGTTCCCTGTCACTCTAAGGGAGGTCTGGGTGTCCCCTGCAGTGCAGCAAGCTTGCAGGTGACAGGCAAGCACTGCCCCGCACCCACAGGCCTGCATTCCCTGACCGAGACCGCCTCCTTGCAGCCTTTGCACGCCGGGGGCGCCAGGTCCCCCATGAGGGCCTGGGACACAGCCAATGTGGGGGGACAGGCATGCAGCAAGTAACTACAGTGACAAGTGCTTGAGGGCGGGGACAGCTAGGTGGCCTGAGAAAGTCCCAGAGATGGGATGGACGATGGCTGCAGAGGTTTCTGGGACCTGCCAAGTCTCTAAGCGAGGAGATGTGTTTAGAAGTTGGTCAGGCGAAGAGGAAGCAGTGCTCCAGGCAGAGGGACAGAGGCGCAGGCCTGGTGGGGGGCCGGGGGCTGAGAAGGGGGTGGGCTGTGAGAGCCGGTGGGGCTCCCACGGTAGCCTTGATGGCGTGGTGAAGATGCATGCGGGGTACAGGGGTGCATTGTGTATGCTTCTTGGGGCTGGGGGTGGGCCCCAGCTCTGCCCAGTCTGGGACTGCCTTCCCCCTGGGAGCCGGGAGCCGGGAGCCGGGAGCCGGGAGCCGGAGGGTTGGAGGACCCGCTTGCTGCGGCTGTAGGGTCCCAGGCAGAGGTGGCTCCAGCCTTTCAGCCAGGGTGACTGCCTCGGATCCCAGAGCAGTGGGTGGAGAGGAGGAGAACACTTTGAGACCCATTTAGGGGGACAGGGAGGTCGCACAGGGGTGGGACCTGCTGCCAAGGGGACAGTTTGAAAGCCAGACAGCCCTCCCTCCTCAGCCCGTCCACCGGTCCCTCTTTCCTCACAGCTTGTCACTGCATTCCGAGGGAGCTGAGAGGATGTCCTGCGGGGCCCCGGTGATGGAGCGGGCCGACGCGGGCGACATGGACGACCCTGCAGCCCGCTTCCAGGTGCAGAAGCACTCGTGGGACGGGCTCCGCAGCATCATCCACGGCAGCCGCAAGTACTCGGGCCTCATTGTCAACAAGGCCCCGCACGACTTCCAGTTTGTGCAGAAGGCAGATGAGTCGGGCCCCCACTCCCACCGCCTCTACTACCTGGGTAAGCCTGCCCGGACGCCGGGCTGCCCTGAACGGGCAGGTCTCGGGGCAGTTGTCACCGCGCCTGCTCAGAGGACCTGTGTTTGCAAAGTGCCTGTGGTGGGCCTGCTGTGGGGACATAGTGCCACACGCCGTGGCACCCACAGATGGCACCCTGTCATTAGGAGAGCTTGGGGCAGGGGCTAAGGGAGGAGGACGCGCCCCCACGAGGGCTGGCCAGCCGTGGGGCCGAGCGCTGGCCTGCCCATCTGCACTGCCAGACACTGGTGGCTCGGAGCCTGGAAATTGTTTCCACATGGTCAGCTGGGCCTCTTCCCAGGCCCCTGGCCCAGGCTGGTGGGGCACAAGAAACGGGACAGTGCACAGAGATCCCCTGGGGGAGGTGGCGGACTTCAGTGGGAGCTCACTGTGTAGGGACGTGTTGTGAAGGATCCTCGGGCTCACGGAGAGGCAGGTGGCTTGTGTCACCGCCAGTAGTTCATGGGTGGCTTGCTGCATGTTTGCCACCCGCCTCAGATTCCTAGAGGTGGGTGCTCACGCTTGGTGGCGTCCTCTCTGGGCATGTGCCTGTGAGCACACTTTCTCCGTCAGGCTGTCTGTCCACCAGACCCTCAGCACTGACCAGCCTCGTGGGCCCCTGCAGGCAGGCCAGAGCCGCCTCCTGTAGGGGACCAGGAATACGTGTAGAATGAATGGATGTCACCCTCCTTTGCCTGAAGGGCATATAAGGAGGAGGCCCTTGAAGGAATCAGCCAGGCCTGGTGGCACATGGCTGCTGACGGATGGCAGGGCTCTCAGTCTGCCCTGTGGACACCAGGTCAGATTGCTCTGTGTGGGCAATGCCCTGGGCACTGCAAGATGCCGAGCAAAACCGCCTCCAGTTGAGAGCCACTGTCCCGGCTTCAGCAGGAGCGGGGTCATTCTCTAGGCCCACGCTCTTGACCCGGGATCCCTGAGACCACGCCCACTCGCGCCTGGGCCTCAGCCGGTATTGGAACCAAAGAAGGAGCGAGTCACTGCCGTCCTCTGCCCGATGCTGAGCATATGCTCGTGACAGAGACCCTGATGGACACTGGTGCAGTCCCTCAGACGGGCCTGTGGTGGGAACAGAGCCAAGAGGGGCGTGGCCAGGAGCGGGCCTCTGCAGACCTTCGCCTGAGGGCCCCAGGGCTTTGAGCTGCATCAGCACCGTGAATGGGAGATCTCGCAGCCCTAAAACTGAGAGCTCACTCCCTGGCCCTTTGCAGAGAAGCGTTTGCCAGTGCTAGTCTGGAAGTTAGAACGGGAAACCTACAAGTGTCACTCACCCAAGAGGGAGCTGCGGAGGGCGCCCAGATCAGGGAGCTGGCGGGCCGCGACCTCCCCTGGTTCGCCGTTTGCCCCGCGGCACCCACCCGCGTGCCCATACAGTCCTTGGCCTGGGCTTGTGCTTGTGCTCTTGCCCCCTGCTCAGGGCGCTCAGCGAGGTTCCTGCGGCTGCCCTGAGGTGGTGGCCTCCCACAACTCAGTGAGAGAGTGAAAAGTCACCTCACCAGGTGGGAGGCCACGTCTGCGCGGGGTTGCACAGGCTGAAACAGGTGGGGACCGTGCTCCCTCCAGAGGCTCAGGGGACATGTGTTCATGCCTCTTCCAGCTTCAGTGGCTGCCAGTGTCCCTGGCTTGTAGCCGCATCTCGCTGTTCTCGGCCTTCACGGTCACAGTGACGTCTTCTCTTCTGTCCTGCTGGGATTCCCTGCTGCCTCCCTCTTAAAGGACACCTGATCGCTGGGCTCAGGAGGCTGAGGCAGGAGGATCTCGAGTTCAAAGCCAGGCTCAGCAACGTAGACCCTGAGTGACCCAGCGAGACCCTGCCTCTAAGTAAAACAAAGAGGGCTGGGATGTGGCTCGGTGGTTAAGTGCCCCTGCGTTCTATTCCTGGTACCAAAACCCATCAAACCCCCAAATGAGGACATGTGCTGACAGCAGGCCCCCCAGGATGATCCCCAGCCCCAAGCCTCCGTCTGTCCGTGGTGGCAAAACCCATTTCACCACAGGGGAAGGCATTCATGTCTAGGCCCCAGGACAGGTACATCTGGGTTTGGGGGCCACTGTTCAGCCTCTAGAGCTGCGAGAAGGGACAGAAACCCTCTGAACTGGTCCAAACTGCAGAGGGCATCTCCTGGGGAGATGGGATGTCTCATGGTGCCCAGGGCTCAAGGCCCAGCTGCCTCAGGAAGTGGACCAGGAGACTTTGGGAACCCAGGTATGGCACCCTGTGCCTACCTCTGTCCAGGCCCTGCCACCCAGGTCTCCTGCCGTGCATCCCCACAGCTCCAAGGCACCAGTGTACCCCAGGACTGGAGGAAGGACTAGGTCCACTGTCCAGTCACCTGCAGCCTGTGTCCAGGTGGGCGGGACCCGTAGCCTGGGGCTGCTGAGAGCCCAGCCAGTCGGGGGGCAGCTCCAGACAAGGGTATGCTCTTAGCAGAGACCCCAGAATACACTGCCTCTGTTGGGGTGGTGGTCACCCTCCAGCCGATCACGTCACTCCCCACCAAGCTCCCAGGGCTGCCCGTGGCCCCCACGACGATGGCATGTCTTGGTGCCAGGCCCAGTTGCTGCCCTGCGTCATGACCTGCCTTAGGCCCAGGTTTGCCCCCCGAGGCACATAGAGCTAGTCACTGGGGCCCTCCGGGAGCGCCCCTCTATTCTGACTGGTGGAGCCTAGTGCCAACTGGGTGGCCCAGTGACAGGCGCCTTCCCACTCCTACTGCAGGGAGATGGGCAGAGAGGCCTGGGGCCTGGCCTCCAGCTGTCCTCTGCGGCCAGTCCCTCACCCCGTCCCACAGCATCTTCTATTAGGAAGAGGAGGGCTCAGGGCCCTGGGCAGGTCTCGGGCTCCTGTGGAAAGAAAGCCAGGACTGGGGTCCTGTGACTGGGGAGGCTGTCCTGCCATGTGCCTGCCCTGCCAGGCCAGCCCGTGAGGCCCAGCCACTCGGTGACTGCATGCAGTGTTTGCACTGTCCTGTGTCACCTGCCATGCCTGTAAGGGCAGTGGGTGATGGGTGGGCAGTGGTGTATGGAGGGGCAGGACTGGCAAAAGGGGAGGCACAGTGGCCACGGGTCAGCGGCTGTCTTTAGCCCTCTCCACCTTTTGCCTTGATGCCAGGCGTCACTGTGCTGGGAGGTGCGCCTTGTCCTTGGCGAGGCCTTACCTTTGACTTCCTACTGGAAGGCTCTCCTTGAGGGTCCCTGTGGGTGACTGTCCCCAGGCTGCTCTCTAGAAAACCGCCCCCAGCCCTTCCTGTTGCCCCGCGTGCGCTCTTACGTGTATGTGTGTGTGCTCGCACATGAGTGTGTGTCTCTCCGTTACTGGGGGGGACCCGGGGATGATTGGTCCCTGAGCTTCATCTGTACATTTACTCATTTATTCATTTATTGGTATCGGGGAGATTGAACCCAGGGGTGCTTAACCATTGAGTCACATCCCAAGCCCCTTTTTCCTTTTAACTTTTTTTTTTTTAATATTTCTTTAGTTGTAGATGGACACAATATCTTTATTTTATTTATCTGTATGTGGTGCAGAAGATGGAACCCAGTGAGTGCTTCGCGTGTGCGAGGCAAGCGCTCTGCCACTCAGCCCCAGCCCCAGCCCCAGCCCCTCCTTTTAACTCTAATTTTGAGACAGGGCCTCACTAAGTTGCTGAGGCTGGCTTTGAACTCGTGATCCTCCTGCCTCAGCCTCCCGAGCTGCTGGAAGGCAGGTGTGGCCGCCGTGCCGGGCTTGCCCCTGTGTTGCTTCTTTTTGGGATCTGAGCTGGGCCTCGCCGTCCACAGCCTTGTGCCTTTCAAGTCGTGAGACTTGGTGGCTCTCGGCAGTGTGTTTGCAGCATCGCACACACGTCACCCCTGCCTAGTTCAGAGTGTTCCGTCGTCTCAGAGGAAGCCTGTGTGCAGGCAGCACTCACGCCCGTGCTCCCCAGCCCTCCTCAGCCTCCTGTGTCTGGAGTCCCCTGCTCTGGACATTCGTGTCAGTGCAGTCACACTCCGCATGTTCTGGTCCCCACTCGCCTGGTGCTCCTGGAAAGCAGGGAGTCCCCGCAGACTCAGGGCCTCGGCCAGGCGTGATGGCGCATGGCGCACACCTGTGGTCCCAGCTGTTCTGGTTGGATCACCCAGGGGTTTGGGGCAGCAAAGTAAGACCCTGTCACTTAAAATAGTTCAAAAGATAAAACTCAGGCTTTAGAGAGCAAGTCGCTCTCCCAGGACTCAGGCCCTCCACCTTCTTCCACACAGTCGTTTCCACGCGCACACGTCTAAAGTTACCTCTGCGTTTTTCACAGGTCTCTTTAAAAGGAAGCCCTGGAGCGGTCTCCTTATTTTTCTTTGGGCTGCTCGTCTGCCCCTAGCTGTCCTTCATAGGTGTGCCCGGGGCGCAGCCTGCCAGGATGAATGCCCTCCTCGGCGTTGAGCCCCGAGGGCCTGGCGGGCGGCCTGCTGTCCCCTCAGAACCCCGTGGGAAGGAGGAGGTCCTGAGAAGGAGGGTAGCAGCAGCCTGGGTCTTTCTGCCCAGAGACTTGAAGAACATGCAGGGCCAGAGCTGGGTTCCGTGGCGGAGTACTGCCCAGGGTGGAGCCTGCCGGCTCTGTCCCCAGGACACAGGAGATAAAACAGATACTCAGAGGAGGAGAAAGGGGCTCTGGTGTCCTGTGATTCGTCGTTAGCTAGGGCAGGTTCACAGGCCACCGCCGGACACCCTGTGCTGTTGGAAGGTGTACACAAGGAGAAGCCCAACTTGGTGCCCAGCCTTGTGGCAGAGGTGTCCTCGATCCCACAGGGCCAGGCAGCAGGTGCACCCTCCTCCTGTGTCTGCAGGTTCCTCAGCTCCAGGTCTAGCCATGTCTGTTATCCAGCTGCCACTCAGTCAGACCCTGTCTCAAAAACGAATAAAAAGGACTGGGGTGTGGCCCAGTGGGAGAGCATTCTTGGGCTCCATCCCCAGTCCACACACAATTTTTTTTCTTGTTATTGTTTTCTAAACAATACAACGTGACAACTGCGTACACAGCGTTTATTAGGTAATCTGAGTCACCCAGAAATGACTAAAAGTCCGCGAGGGTGTGTGCAGGTGCTGTGAGTGCTGGGCTGTTGACCTGCGGGACTGGAGCATCTGCATTTTGGAATCCTGGGGGGTCCTGAGCCCAATCTCCCAAAGATGCTGAGGAAAGACCTCATTTTATCTGCTTCAAAGAAGTCCTTAGTGCCTTCCACAGTAAGACCCATCCCAGCCTCAGAGACACAGCACTTGAAAAACCGATGGACTGCAGGTGACTTCAGGTGGCACAGGCATCGTGTGGCTGGCTCTGTGGGCTGTACTTCATGCACCTGCACAGAAGCCTCCCTCGGCCGCCATGTCCCTGGTCACCTACAGGAGCGTTAGATTGAACCAGTGCTTCTCCTCAGGGGAGATTCTATTCCTCAAGGAACACTGGGCACATCTGGGGACATTTGTGGCTGTCACTTGCTCTTGGCAGGGAGGGGTGGAGCCGCAGTGTGCAGAGCCCACCCCTGAGGAGGCTGCTGTCCGAGTGGTGAGAAAGGCTTTCCCTGGCTGTCACCCCGGGTGGGTTCCTCCCCAGCCTCCCCCTCAGAGGGGCCGTCAGGAGCCAGGCCTGGCGTCCCCAGCGCCCTTCCTATTCTTCCATGGGCTATTTCTCCAGTAATCGTGGCCACCATATTCAGTTCAGATGCCTCAGAGGAGGAAGACCCTGTCGCTGAAGCGATCACACCCAGGCTCTGTGGGGAGGGGTGCTCCGTGGGACCCAGCTGCAGGGACCCGGAGCCCTCTGGAGGCCCTGCCCCCTGCTGGGTGCTCACGCAGGCCGTTGTGCTGTGCCTGCAGGGATGCCCTACGGCAGCCGGGAGAACTCCCTCCTCTACTCGGAGATCCCCAAGAAGGTGCGCAAGGAGGCCCTGCTGCTGCTGTCCTGGAAGCAGATGCTGGACCACTTCCAGGTGGGCTGCGTCCTGCCGCAGAGCCCTGTCTTCCCAGCATGAGGCCGCCCGGCCGTGTGCCACAGAGGGGGGCCCAGGCTGCCCAGAGCAGGCTCTGTCCTAGCTGCAGGCCTCCCTGGTGGAAGCTGTCAGATGCAGCCTTCCCAGATGTGGGGCCCGGGGCTGGTCCTGAGGGCGGTGGTGGCCCTCCATGGAGCCCGGCTTGCGAGTGGGTGCAGCTCAGGTGGGGAGGGCCTCCTGTGTCCACGTTGCTTCACACGAGGCCGAGCAGAGCATGCTGCAGCTCCATGCATCCCAGAGCCCCCCTCCATGTGGCTTGTCCCCTCTTTGTCCCCAGTGCCCAGCTGAACCACTTTGTGTTCTGCACAGTGCCGATGGTTCTTCTGCTTGTCCTTTATTTTACTGAGTTTTGAGGGACTGGGGATGAAGCACAGGGCTTCTGTGCACACCTGGCTTGCACTGTACCCCTGAGCCACCCCTTGGCCCAGTCTGCTTTAAAAAAATTCATGCCTTCGCTTCGGCCACCACAGGGCCCTGGTCTGCAGGTGTCACCATGCTGTGTGCTGTGCGAAAGGGCTCCCCTGCCGGGCCTGGGCCAGGCGCTCAGTGGCCAGGCTTGAATCCCTGCTCCCCCAACTCTTGCAGACAGTGTGGATATTTAGGGTTCGGGTGTGGATATTTAGGATTCGGGGGTTTTGATGGAATGCTCTTGGGGGGAGGGGCTGCAGGAGTGGCAGTGGGCACCTGAGAAGAGTGCCCAGTGGCTGGGACAGAATTGCCTGGAGAGACTCCGTGGCAGGGGGGTTAAGGAGAGCCCTCTGCCACTGCCGCGCAGTCGCTGTGCACCAGGCCAGGCTGCCTTGCCCCTCTGGGCACAGGTCCAGGCTCTGCCCACCTGCTAGGCCCAGCATGCAGAACCCTCGCAGGCGTGGCCTTGCAGGGGGACCCAGGCCACCAGGTTTCTGTCTGTCCCCCAGGCCACGCCCCACCACGGGGTGTACTCGCGGGAGGAGGAGCTGCTGCGGGAGCGGAAGCGCCTGGGCGTCTTCGGCATCACCTCCTACGACTTCCACAGCGAGAGCGGCCTCTTCCTCTTCCAGGCCAGCAACAGCCTCTTCCACTGCAGGGACGGCGGCAAGAACGGCTTCATGGTGAGCCCTGGCCTGGCCAGGAAGGCAGGGCCGCTGGGGCCCCTCCCTCAACCGGCCTCTCTGTCCTCAGGTGTCCCCCATGAAGCCCCTGGAGATCAAGACCCAGTGCTCGGGGCCCCGGATGGACCCCAAGATCTGCCCCGCAGACCCCGCCTTCTTCTCCTTCATCAACAACAGCGACCTGTGGGTGGCCAACATCGAGACGGGCGAGGAGCGGCGACTGACCTTCTGCCACAGGGGTGAGGACCTGTCGGCCCTCCTGGGACAGCAGCCTGCCAGCTTCCAGACAGCCCTGCCACCGGCTCACCCGGGCCTCGCCTCTCCCTGTCGCACACCCCAGGCACCGCCTTGCCCCCCGGCTCTGTGCCTGCAGCTTCCGTCTGCAGGAGGGAGCCCTCCGTGGCTCCGGCCCACAGCCCAGCGGGCACTGCTGCTGCAGCCCCCACGCACGCGGGGCTCACCCTCGCTGTCCTAAGGGTCTGCACCGTGACCTGCCACGCAGGTGCCTGTGTCCCCACCCCCAGGCCCTTCTGCTGAACCCACAGGCGTGGCCCCTGGAGGAGGTGCTTCTGGTGTGGAGTGGGTGCTGCCAGGGATCTCAGCACCCTGCAGTGCCCAGGAGTTCCCCTGCGTCCACGTGGAAAGCGTGGTGTGTGAGGCTACATGCACCTGAGTGGTCCCATCTGTGGTCTCTCCCCCAGGTTTGTCCAATGTCCTGGACGACCCCAAATCTGCTGGCGTTGCCACCTTCGTCATCCAGGAGGAGTTCGACCGCTTCACAGGCTGCTGGTGGTGTCCCACGGCCACCTGGGAAGGTGGGTGCCCTGCCCGTGCTCCGCCTCAGCAGGGCCTCCCAGCAGTCCTGGGCCAGGGCTGCCCTTGATCTCCTTTACCCTCGTCCCTTCTTTAAAGGCCTGGTCTCCGCACACCTGTGAGTTCTGAGGTGCTGGGATTCACTGCAGGGATTTTTGGGGTGCAGTCGGGCCTTCACACCCCACTCTGGGCCATTTTGTGCTGGGAACGGCTCTGTTTGTGTTACCATCGGGAAAGTCAGGCCCAGAGAGGAGCTGGACTAGGGTGTGTCTGGAGGGCCCTGGTGAAGCCCCGTGGCACCACAGAGCCCGCATGCAGCAGGGATGGGTGGCAGCAGGGACGTCCGGCACCCTTGGCAGCCTGCTGTGCCCTCAGGGTCAGAAGGCCTCAAGACGCTGCGCATACTGTATGAGGAAGTGGACGAGTCGGAGGTGGAAGTCATCCACGTCCCCTCCCCTGCGCTGGAGGAGCGGAAGACGGACTCCTACCGCTACCCCAGGACAGGCGAGTGCCGCCCCCCGGGCCTCTGGGAACCACCGTGCATGGGAGGTCCCTGTCCACCCCCGCCGGCCTCCCCAGGCTCGGCACAGGGCTCTGGGTCAGGAGGCTGCCCCTGGGTGGGGTCGAGGGTGGAGGCCAAGCTGCTCATCCTCAGGCTGCCCCACAGTCAGGGCTCCGCAGCAGCCACGGGAGGCCAGCGCAGTGCTGCCCTGTTGGCCACCCACTCAGGAGGCCTAGCCAGGAGGATGGCTGGACCCCAGGAGTTCAAGGCCAGCCTGGGCAGCATAACAGACCCCGCTGCGTAAAAACAAGATCCGTGTCTACAGCCATCTTTTTTATAGACGGTTCAAATCTGAATTGCACGTCACCTTCCTGTCCATGGAATGCCTGTGGCCCTACATACCTCGAGTGCCGTCTGTCCTTTAGTCCTCTTTCGCCTTCAGAAAGGACATTTAGCCGTTAAATCCAGGAGTCGCGGCGGGTTTTGGTCCTCTGCCAACAGGGCTGTGGGGTCCCCTCCCACGGCCCTGGCCCCTCGGGCTGCGTCTGCCTCTGCCCTGGTCCCTTCCCTTTTTGACCCCTTGGTGGTGCCGATGTTCTTGTTGAGCCAGGTCACTCTAGAGCAAAACCAGGCACCCGCTGGGGTGTGGCCCAGAGCCAGCTGGCGGCCACCCTGGAAAGCTCTGAGGGCACCACTGCCCACAGCTGTGCGCACGGAGCCTCTGCGCCACTTGCTCCAGTCCTACCTGGGACCGTTGGTCTCCTTCTCACCTGACAGATGGGGAAGCGAAGGCTCCGAGACGTCACCCTGTCCTGGTTCTAGAGTGACAAGTGCCAGAGACCAAATTTGCCATCTGTCTGGGAAAGGGAAGCGTTGCCCTCTGCTATGGCCTGGCCCTCCTCCTGGGCCCTGAGCTGCGGCCCTCTGGAAGGGCCTGGCTGTCCCAGTGGTGGCCGCCTGCCTCCTGAGGGCTCGCCTGGCTGACTGGAGAAGACCCGTCCCCTGTGGCGTTGTCAGGGTGTCATGGTGCCACGTCCTATCCTCTTAGGCCCACTGTGACGCTTTCCCAGGGCAGGGTGCATCAGCTTGGTGGATGCCCCCGCACCCCCGACACGGGCTGGCCTGAGCCTCTGTTTGTGCTCGGTACCACTGAGCTGCCCAATGCCTTTTTTATTTTGAGATGGGGTCTTGCTAAGTTGCCCAGGCTGGCCTTGAACTTGACATCCTCCTGCCTCAGCCTCTTGAGTTGCTGGGATGACAGGCGTGGCCACTGTGCCAGCCTGGTCTCTGCTCTTAAGCAATAGTCAGATGTCAAGAGAATGCGCCAGGCACTAAGTCAGAAGGTCCGCCTAAGGGACTTTGTGCCGGTGCCAGAAATGGACATCTTGCCGGCAGACCTTTGGACCCTGGCTTCTCCCCACCCCTGGCCCCCACTGTGCCAGCTGTCCACCTCCCTGTGGGTGTGGCCCTGCCTCCTCGGCCTGTGCAGCAACCCTGGCACACACTGGGGACACCCGTGTGTGCTCGGCTCACTCTCCTTCTCACAGGCAGCAAGAATCCCAAGATCGCCCTGAAGCTGGCCGAGTTCCAGACAGACAGTCAGGGCAAGGTGAGGCTGGTGCTGCCTTGGGTGGCCTCAGGAGGAAGCGCTAAGGGGCTGGAGGACAGGGTGGGACCAGGGTCTGCTCGCCGCCTCCCCTGGGCTTCCAGGCCCCGAGTTGCCGCTCCGGCCGGCCGAGGCCACCTTCTCTCGGAGCTTGGGATTGCAGAGCCGCCTGCCCTGCTCCAGGGCGGCTGTGCGTTCGCTGCTGTGCCAGTGCCGTGAGCGAGCGGGTGAGGGTCCCGCGGCAGGAGCAGATGTGGTTCCACAGCTGACCTGCAGGTCCACACCCCGCCCTGAGCACTCAGAAAGGGAGCTCCCCTGGGGCGAGGCAGGCAGGCGGGTCCCCACCCCAGCCCTTGGGCAGAACCCCACGGGTCATTCTGTGGACCCAGGGGCTTCGTGGGATGTGCAGTGTCCTAGGACCTTCCGAAATAGCATCAGCATCGGGTGTGAGGGTCCTGTCACCCGCAGGTCATCATGTGGGGCCTCAGGACCATGCCAGGGCCAGGCGCAAGGCCCCTCAGCCCAGAGCCCAGCGCCCTCCCACCCAGCCCCACCCTGCCCTGGGGTCTTCTGCGAGTCGTGGGCTGCGGGCACCCAGACACGGGGCTCCTGGAAACTCAACACCTCACATGGGACAAAGCAGGGGCCGGAGGAGGGCACTCCAGGAGTCCAGAGGACATGCCAGGCATCCAGAGAGCTCAGACAAGCTGGGGACACTCGTGTGCTTTTGCAGAAATGAGGTCTTTCCCCAACTCGGGGCTGGTTCTCGGCAGGATCAGGCCCTCAGCAAGCCTTGCTCACGCTCTTGCCCAGACGTGCCAGGGATTTTAGGCAAGTCTGCCATGAGTGACCTCAGTGGGGTCCACAGGAGTCCGTTCACTTGATGGTTCTCAGTGGTCACTTGCTCTCCATGACACACAGTCCTGAGGCCTGCACGGGGTGCGCCAGTTGAGCCAGGCGGTCAGCAGGCATGGCCCTGCCCCATGGGTTAGGGCTCTGGGCCACCAGCCTCCTCCCCTCTGAGGCCTGCTTGCTCAAGGCCCCTGGATCTGCAGGAACTGCCCAGAACAGACTGCTTGGTCCCCAGAACCCGCAGGGTGCTCTGGGGGGACCCTCTCTTGGAGGCCCTGTCGAATGACTGTGGAGTCTGCTGGGACTGTTGTCCCCACTGCCACAGAACGGGCAGCTCAAAGAGCAGGAGGCCAGAGTGAGGGTGTGGCCCCGAGGGAGAGTGTGCCAGTCTCCTGGGGTCGCAGGTGGCCATCTTCTCCTGCGACACCACAAGGCGGCCCCATGGTGTGTGTCCGCCCCTGTTTTTCCGTCATGGGTACCACGCACACTGTATCTGGCTTGGTCTGTTCAGTGTGAGCACACCCTGACTCGGGGACACCTGCCGTGACCACATCCCAGAGCAGGGAACTCGCTCTCACCCCACATGGCCGCCATCTCCTCAGGTGGTGTGGGGACAGGCAGAGTGTGACCCACGTCTGTCTCCCTAGATCGTGTCGGCACGGGGGAAGGAGCTGGTGCAGCCCTTCAGCTCGCTGTTCCCCAGGGTGGAGTACATCGCCAGGGCTGGCTGGACCCGGGACGGCAAGTAGTGAGTGTCTCTGCGTCAGGTGACCTAGGGATTCAGAGTGGGCGCTGGGAACGACGGGTGGGCTGCCAAAACCACTGCTCCGACTGCCCACGGGTCTTGGGGTGATAGGACCAGGGCAGGGGACGTGTCCTGCCCACTTGTTCCCAGAGATGCCTCCCCCAGCCTGTCAGAGGCAGGACACTCTGGTCATTCACTCCAGTGTTGGTGGAACTAGGACATTTGGGGGTCAGAGATAATTGCAGGGGGCCCAAGTTCCCTAGTTGTAAGAAACACCAAATCATACCCTGACGTGGTGACACACCTGTCATCCTAGCAGCTTGGGAGGCTGAGGCAGGAGGATCCCAAGTTCAAGCCAGCTGATCCACTTAGTGAGGCCCTAAGCAACTTAGCAAGACCCTGTCTCAAAGTAAAATAAAAAGGACTGGGATTGTGGCCCCTGGTACAGCACCCCGGGTTCCATGCTCAGTTCCAAGTCACAAAGTAGGGGCGCCCCCCCCTTGTTCCCCTTCCCATTTCCTGCAACCTCCACCCAGAGGCCACGGCCAGCTCGCCGTTCCTTCAGCTGTGGGCACAGTGGCCTGTGTGCTTCTAAGTGAGGGGAGAGATGAGCCTCATCTGCTGTGAGGGGCGAGGCCCACACTGCCCGCCCACCCCTCCCAGGTTGCTGTGGCTGTGAGCGGGCAGCAGCTACGAAAGCTCCCGCATGGCCTGCAGAGCTGGCTCTGTCCCTCTCTGTCCCTGTTCCCTGACGCTGCGGGCTTCCCCTGGTCTTGCTTGGCAGGTGGCAGGCCCAGCCCGCGGGCTGCCTCCAGTCAGGCCGGGACGTCCTGTGCTCTTTCCTGCCGTCCCGAGGCCTGCGTGGAGCAGCCCCACCCCACAGGGCAGGTTTTGAGAGGTCCACCTGAGGCCGACTGGAGTGAGGTGGACCTGGGGCTGGGCTGGCCAAGAAGGAAGCAGGCCCATTTGAGAAATGGTGCCCAAGGCCTAGGGCCGTTCCCTCCGGTGCTGGGGTCTGGCCGGCTGTGCCACTGAGCCCCAGCTCGGGTACGGGCCAGGTGCAGGCCAGGGACACCAGGGAGGCGGGGCTCGGCCCCCCGCTGCCCAAGGTGCTGCTGCACTGTCCACAGCCTCTGAGGCCCCCGCCCTCCTCTCCCCTTCCAGCGCCTGGGCCATGTTCCTGGACCGGCCACAGCAGCGACTCCAGCTGGTCCTCCTCCCGCCTGCCCTATTCATCCCGACCCCTGAGAGCGAAGAGCAGCGGCTGGCCTTCGCCAGAGCGGTCCCCCAGGACGTGCAGCCACACGTGGTGTACGAGGAGGTCACCAACGTCTGGATCAACGTAAGGGGGGCTGGGGCTGCGCGTGGCCTCCTGGGCGGGCCCCACGTGGAGAAGGGCTCATAGCCGGGCCGTCCCCAGCCAGCAGGGAGTCCGGGAGGCTGGCCAGCTGCAGAGCAGGCCTCCCCTCTCCTGACGCCCCCTCTGCCACACAGGTGCACGACATCTTCTACCCCTTCCCTCAGCCTGAGGGCACCGAGGAGTTCTGCTTCCTCCGAGCCAATGAGTGCAAGACGGGCTTCTGCCACCTGTACAGAGTCACCGCCGTCCTCAAGTCCCACGGCTACGACTGGACCCAGCCCCTCAGCCCTGGGGAAGGTGAGCAGAGCCTGGCTCCCGGTTGGCGTGGAGGCCAGTGCCCCATCTGTCCCTGGTGGCCCTGACAGAGTGGGTCCCCAGGGCAGGCACTGGAGCAGCCTCCCACGGGCCCTTGTGTTCAGCAGGGGCCAGGGCCGTGACGGCAGCAGCCGCCTGTTCTGCCAGCGGCATCTGTGGAGCGCTGTGACCAGCCCTCTCCATGACCAGGGCTGGGAAGGCGGGCTGCGGGCCACGTCCCATCTGCCACTGGCTTCATAGAGTTTTATTGGCACATGGCCAGGCCCACTCATTGGGTGGCCTGCGGCTGCTTCTGTGTCACGGGGGCAGTGTCGAGCAGCAGCGTGGAGCAGCGGCAGCTTACAGAACCACAGGTGGTGGCTCTCTGGCTCCCTGTGGAAGTGGCCGCCCCCTGCTCCAGGTGCCCCCGGTACAGTCGTATGAAGAGGCAAGACGTTTCTTGGTGTTTAGAAGGTTCTAGTGGAAGACAAAGCAGTAATCCAAGAACAAGGAAAGATCCTGCCTCGGGAGGAAGGCGAGTGGAGAGGCAAATGCTGCAGAGTGAGGGGCTTCTTTCTAGAAGGGGCTCAGGAGGATGTCTCCAGATGGCATGCCGCCGAGCGGAGACTGGAGCGCTGATAGGCATACAGCACGCTCCAGGCAGAGGGCACGGCCTGCAGAGGCCCGGGGGGCAGGATAAGCCTGGTGTGTTGGAGGCACAGGGAGGAGGGGAGGCAGAGGAGGCAGGGCAGCCCTGCAGGGCCCTGTGGAGGACTCGGACTGGACCCTACAGGAAGCAGGAAGTTGCTGGTCTCACTTACACGGGTGTGAAGTGAGTCCTGGTCTCTGGCGCAGGCCGAGGGCAAGTGAAGCGGCGGCACCTGGGGTTCCTGCACCATTACAGCTGAGTGGGGACGCGTGGTGTGGAGGCCCCAGGCCCGCGGGTTCCAGGCTGACACAGAGACTGAGGGGCTGTTTTAGGATGCGGACCTGCTTGAGATGAGGTGCCGATGGCAGAGTTGCTGTGTGGGTGACACCTAGGGGCACAGAGCAGGCATAGGGGAGCACAGGTGTCGCAGCCCCCGCAGGACACAGCCCAGGCTTCCGCAGACTCAGGGCAAGGGGACTCTGGGCTGGATCCCTGGGTGCTGCAGGCGTGAGCAGCACCCGCCTCCACCCACTCCTGGCCAGGAGCCCCATGTTCCTGGACATGTGTGAGCCCCACAGTTTAGAGCCCTGCCCACAAATGCCCTGAGCACCGTCCAGTGCAGGGCGGCCTGAGCGCGTGGCAGTCAGCCCGCTGGAGCCAGGAGACTGGTGCCAGGATGGACGGCTCCACGCAGGCCTGAGGTTGGTGAGCCACTAAGGCCTGGCTGGCTGGCCCGGCCCTGCCCAGCTGGCCCAGCTGCCCAGGCACTGGGCACCTGTACCTGCAGCCCTCTGGGGGCCTGGCAGCCTGAGAGCTGCATCTCCACGCCCCGTGGTCACTGGTGGAGGGGCAGTGGCTGCTCCGTGGGGCCCGGACTCTCCAGTGTGCTACAGTGCCTTGGTGACCCCGGGCCCAGGTCTGCATGGCCAGCCTGCTCTGGAGCTACACCTGCGGGTCCCCAGCTCCTGCCTCCTGTCATGGGGCAGATGCCTGCTGAATGGTGACAGGGTGCTGAGCATCTGTACCTTAGTAATGTTGAATCAGCAGGAGTGAGTGCCTGCAGGGGACTGGGGAGGCCTGGTGGCCCGCGGGAGGGCGGGGCTCAGGAGGAGCCTGGGAACCTGAGGAGGAGCAGGTGGGCATCTGGGTGAAGGCGGGCAGGGAGGGACGGTCAGTAGGACCCTGGGGCCAGACAAAATTGGGCTGGAGCCTAGTGCCTCAAGAGGCTCCACGGGCGGGAGTGAGCAGAGGGCCAGCCAGGCGAGCAGTGCCCAGGCCCTGTGGGCATCAGGAGAGGGACCCACGCACAACTCACCCCACGAACAGTGGGCCTCAGCAGGCCAGTGACCGTGGGCCTCAGCAGGCCAGCATGGCAGGACCAGCCAGGGAGGCTGAGGGCGGGAGCCCCTGTCCTCGAGAGTTGGCCTCTACTCCTCCTGTGCCACTGTGTGCAGAACCCTTGTCCCTGTCGCGCCACATGTGGGTGCCAGTGTCTTTTAGGCCTAGAATGATTCAGGAGAAAAGTGAGCCTGGCTCCCGAGCTCAGTCCCTTTCTGTTGGCATCAGCAGCCATCCTGTGTCGCCTCCCAGAAAACCGCAGAGCAACTGCACATCCACTTGCTTCCTGGCCTGGGGCCGCGGAGCCCTACAAGGCCAGAGTCACTCGCCCTTCGAAGGCTCTCGAAGAGCGAGTTCCAGAGTCCTGGCTTTTCTTGGGAAAGGCTGGTCCTGCCATCCGCCAACAGGCACTGGCCCCACAGTCCTCTTGACCACTCTGGCAGGTCCCCACCTTCTGCTCAGACCCTGCAGCCCCGTGGGGAGTGTCCCTGGTGCGTGTCACGATGCCCTGGCTCCCTTCACCTCTTTTCCTTCCTTCCTTTCAGATGAATTTAAAAGCCTCATTAAGGAGGAGATCGCTCTGACCAGTGGTGAATGGGAGGTTCTGGCCAGGCACGGCTCCAAGGTACCAGAGTCTCCTCTGTCCCTCCTCACGCCCTGCACGTGCTCCTGGCTTCTCTGCCCTCCCTCCTGGCTCTGCCCCTTCCTGCCCCTTCCTGCTCCTCTCTGCCCTGCTCCTTTCCCTCCTCCCTGCCTGAGCACTGAAGACCAGGAGGGACAAGTCAGAGGGTCCCGTGGCCCCGCCAGGTCCCGTGGGAGTGCCTAACCCACACTCTCAGTGCCACCAGGGTGTTCAAGTGGCCTTCTTTATATCTCAGAGCCCCCTCCCCAAGAGAAGAGTCTTCAGGACATCTGCACATCCTGTGGAATTAGAGTCATCAGGGAGTGTCCCCACAGCCACCCCATTTAGCCCCTGAGGTTCCCAAATGAAGAGCTACGAGCCCTGTGTCTTCACCTGGGTCCAGGGGCACGGCTGCCATTTTTACAGAGGGTTCCTGGTCACCCTCCTGGGTCCCTCCCTCTCAGAAACAAGCCCGCGCCCGTCAGTGACTTGGCATAAAGAGCAGGAGCACACAGGTGGCCTGCAGGGTGCAGACGTGGCTGGCAACGCAGAGGCCAGCACACCCTGCCCGGGCTGGAAGGGGAGCCTGGCCTCAGAGGGTGCAGTTGAGGCAGCAGGGCGCAGCCTGTCGGGGACAAGCCACCTGTGTGCTGACAGCAACGTGTGTCACGCCTGACTGTGAGGTCACCCCAGAACTCTCTAGCGACGTGTGCGTGTGGTGTGTGTCATTCATGGTGGAATGTGGCCGTCGGTGACAGCATGAGCAAGCGAGGCACATGTGGTCACGGTAGATGGACGTGTCCAGTGCCCTCGCTGACTTGGAAAGATGCTGCTGAACTGTGGGGACAGGTGCGCTGTGGCACTGCAGCAGTCCCCTCTCTGGGCAGCTTCATGCCTGCGTCTTTGTGGATAGAGCCTGAGGGTCAGAATGCCGGTCTCTAAAGGTTAATTGGTGGCCAGTGGCAACCTGGCTGCTGACCACTCGCCAGCTCCCTTCTCAGCCTGGCCCGAGCAGGGGGCAGTGGGCGGCTCTGCTCCCCTCTCCTGACCTTGCTCCCTGGGCCCCACCCACTCCACAGCAGGAGCAGCCCAGTCATGCCAGCCACTGATGTGCTCAGATGTCACCCAGGTCCCCTGAAGGGCACAGTCACATATGTGTGTGCGCGTGCATGCAGTGACCTTAAGTGTGTGGTGTCCTGAGCCAGCACAAGCACCACGTCCCGGGGGCTGTGACAGCACCCTGTCAGCACGCGCCTCTCTCCACGCTGAGACGGGGCGGGAGCATCTTAGAAGTGAAAAAGAGCCTCCCACCGGGCCCGGATTTGACCCCCGACCACAAACAAGAGGAAGGACAGAGGGCTGGGCCCTCTAAAGTACTGTCTGCCCTGTTCTGCGTCACCCAAGCCAGGCCTCGTTGGGGACAAGCCCCGGGGAGGGCCGACCTGTGCTGTGGAGCTGGGCAGTGCTGGAGGCCCAGCCTCCTGTGGGTCTAGAGAACCTGCTTGTGGAAAGCAGCTCAGGCGCCAGACACACCTGGATTCCCAGGGAGGCTGAGCCCCAGGATCAAGTTCAAGTTCAGCTTCAGCAACTTAGTGAAATCCCGTCTCAAAAAAATCACAAGAGCTGTGGATGCAGCTTAGTGGCGGGCACCACTGTGCCTACTTCCAGTCCCCCCCAATAAATGGAGCCTGGGGCGGGGTGGTCTGTGGGGGGCGCTGCCCAGCATGTGCAGGCCCTGTGTCCACCAGCACCACAGAGGATAAGACACAGCACAGAGTGTCCCCTAGGAGCCCGCCGCTGCCAGCAGCCCTGCCTCCTGCAGGCAGCAGCCCTGTGGTCTTTGTCAGTGGGGGTCAGCGGGGTTTACAAAGGCCCACTTGGCCCCCTGGCGTGAGTGGGCCTGCTCCTCCAGCGTCCTCGTCCCCATGTGGGGAATTCCTTGGGAAGGGCTCCAGCAGCCTCTGTCCCAAGTCCAGGGCTGTGCCCTCTGGAGGTGTTTTGCCTGTATGGTGCCACCTCACCTCCACCCACCAGCCTGACGTGCCCCAGGTAGCCACCTGTCCCCACCTGGTCCTCTCTCTCGGGGTTTTCTAATGCTGGACTATAGCCGGGGACTCCTGAGCAGCCGTGGGGCTGCAGCTCTGAGCTCTGCCTGGGGACACCATCTAAGAACCTGGGCCTCCTGGGCCTAGGAGGGACCTTGCTACTTCTTAACTTCTACCCTTGGCCAGAGAGACGGGCCGGCCCTGGGACCCGCGCAGCCTTCCTCCAGGCTGGTGCCTCCACAGTCCCAAGAGCCATCCAGGCTTGACCTTGTAACTGCAGCCCTCTGAAGGACACGGGGCTAGACCGGGCAGCATAGGCAGCTGTGCAGCAGAGACGGTGGGGAGCAGGTCCCCTGGCTGCAGGCAGCGGGGTCCACCGGGGCGGGATGTGGCCAGGGAGGGGGCAGGCTGGTCCCAAGCAGCTGTGTCCTCCCTGCAGATCTGGGTCAATGAGGAGACCAAGCTGGTGTACTTCCAAGGCACAAAGGACACGCCACTGGAGCACCACCTCTACGTGGTCAGCTACGAGTCTGCCGGCGAGATCGTGCGCCTCACCACGCCCGGCTTCTCCCACAGCTGCTCCATGAGCCAGGTGCATGCTGGCTCCCACCCAGTGTCCCCCAGGGCTGGTGCTGCCCACTCCTACCTGGCAGGGAGGGATGGTGTCCCTGGGGCACCACGGCCTACCCACTGAGCCTTGGTGCCACTGCTGTGAGTGGGCCTCAGTCTTAGCTCCGAGCCGTGCAGACCCCGAGGCAGGGCACACGCACAGGGCCACTGCCAGCACGGCCAGGCGAGCAGGCCCCACAGCGGCAGCTCCCTGGACGCTGGTCCCAGACAGATCCAGGCTCAGCCCCTGTCCTTATTTGCAAATGGGGCCTTGGTAGCCACGGCGAGGGGCGGGGTGACATCAGAGGAGCAGTAGGTGAAGAGCGCCCCCGTGACCGGGCGGGAAGAGCACAGGCGCCCCGGCTGCAGGGCACTGTGCCTGTTCCTGGAGACCAGCACCTCGTCCCCCACAGAGCTTCGACATGTTCATCAGCCACTACAGCAGCGTGAGCACCCCACCCTGCGTGCACGTCTACAAGCTGAGCGGGCCCGACGACGACCCCCTGCACAAGCAGCCCCGCTTCTGGGCCAGCATGATGGAGGCAGCCAGTGAGTAGCCGGCCCTCCCTGGGGAGCTCAGCTTGCGCATCTGTCCCCGGGTACGAGGGACGCCCTGGCGAGCAGAGGGCAGCAGCTGTAGCCCGTCCTTGCAGGAGCCCCAGGATACGTCAGAACATAACCGTGGCCCCACAGGCCATGACCCTGTCTCAGGGACTCGGGGGTCCGTGGCACCTGCCAGGCAGCAGCGCACAGCACACAGAGCTAGGTCCCGGGGACTTCAGGGCCCGTGGGAAGGGAGCAGGGGCCATGGGAGCTCAGAGTGATACAGCCAGCTGGAAACCTGCTCCACCCTTCCACAGCCAGCTGTGCCATCCAGATGGCAGGTGACAGCACCTGCACAGAGCAGAGGTTCTGCAGCTATAGTTTCTAAAAGAAGCAGGGGTGTGGTCACCTGGGGACCTCAGGGGAACAGGAAGTGTCTGAGTTTGCCCAGGAGCCCAGGGTCAGTCAGGACTGCCCAGTGGTCCCAGGCCCACGTTCTGGCTCTGGGGGACGCGCTGTGGAGCCTCAGGCCGCTGTGGGGTGGTTTCCTGGTACGGTCGTCTGTGGAGCAGATGGTGAAGACAGGGCTCAGGCAGTGCCTGGCACCAGGGGACCAGCTGTAGCCCTGACTCTGCATGTTGCAGCTTCCCAGAACATTCTAGAAACTGGAATCTTGGGCCTGCAGGGATGTCAGGGGGCCTGGCGAGCATGTTGCCCTATCCTTACCTCCTGGAGCAGCAGTGGGTAGAAGGGCCTCTCCACCACCAGCTCCACCTCACTGCCCGGTCGCCATGGAGACACCCTGGCCAGGGCAGGGAGGGGCCGGCACAGCACTGGGGTCAGAGATGGGTCAAGGATGGGACCAGGTGTCTTAGGTGTGCCACAGGTGCCTGAGGCCAACTTCCCGGACCTCCTGGTCCATGCCAGGTTAGAACCTGGCCAGCTGGGGTCACTCTCACTGCCCATGGCCGTGGCAGAGCTACAGCAGCAGCTAAGGAGTTAGGACACAGAGGAACGGCCCTGGGCAGTGACCTGCCAGTCCCTTGGCTGTATTAATGACAACCTTCCTTTAAACTGACCCGCGTGTCCTGTTTTTTCCTTTGCCGGTAGTTGGACGTGGACGGGACCTTTGTTTTATGTATTTATGTAGATGTGGTGCTGGGGATGGGACTCGGTGCCACACATGTGCGGGGGAGCGCTCTGCCCCTGAGCCAAGCCCAGCCCCCATGGACCCTGTTTACCTGGGAAGCCCTCAGGGAGGCCTTGAGCAGGGCCAGTGCACCTGGCTGCCAGCCAGCCCAGGAGGGTGGCAAGGGCGGGGCCAGCCTCAGAGACTCAGAGACCCTACCTCAAAAATTGCAACGGGCTGGGTGTGGCTTGGGGGTGGAGCGCAGGGCCCTGGGTCATCCCCAGCACTGCAAAGAGCTGCAAAGAATGACCAAAGGACACAGCCCCCCACCCCGCCGCCTTGCTGCAGTCCATGGGAAGCAGCCTGGGACGCGTCTGCTGGGCTCTGGGCTGGTGTCTCCGCTTGGGCGGTTAGGGTGTCGGTATCCCTGCCAGGCTGGGTGTCGTTAGGGTGGCATGAGGAAGGACAGCTGGGGGACGGGCCTTCTCACCCCAGGGCTCGCCAGGAGTGTGCAGCTTGCAGCGCCGTGTCCCTGGCTGACCAGCGCTTTCCTGGCCCTTTGACATGACCTGGGCTCAGGAACCCAAGCAACAGGGGGTGCTTTGGTCCACCCTTCAAGGCTTGGGGAGGCACAGCTGCCACAGGCAGCCCCCAGCCGCCTGGTCACAGTGCTTTCCCACAGGCTGCCCCCCGGATTACGTGCCTCCGGAAATCTTCCACTTCCACACGCGGTCGGACGTGCGGCTCTACGGCATGATCTACAAGCCGCACACCCTGCAGCCGGGGAAGAAGCACCCCACTGTGCTCTTTGTGTATGGGGGTCCCCAGGTGGGTGTGGACCTGTCCTTCCCCCCGGGCCCCTGGCCTCCTACACTGGCCTGGCCTGCCTGGTGTCCCTCTCCCCAGATGCTCACTGCGCTTCCTCGCCTGCAGGTGCAGCTAGTGAACAACTCCTTCAAAGGCATCAAGTACCTGCGGCTCAACACGCTGGCTTCCCTGGGCTACGCCGTGGTGGTCATCGACGGCCGGGGCTCCTGCCAACGAGGGCTTCGGTTCGAAGGGGCCCTGAAAAACCAGATGGTAATTTCCTGGTCACTCTGGGCCCCTCCTGTGTTGTGCAGGGAGCTCTAGGTCATGTGGGGTTTGCTTAGGGCACACCCACAGCATGGAGTAAGCAGGTGGCCTTTCAGAACCCAGGGTACCTGCTTCACCACTCGACTCTGAGCTGGGCCCCGGGGGACACGGGTAGCTGTCCATTCCACCTGCTCCTGAGCCCCTGGCATAGGAGAGCGGGAACCAAACCCAGCCAGAGACCAAGGTATAGGCCAGGGCCACAGCAATTCCCGAGGTCTGGACCACAGAAAGACTGGTGGCTGTAGAAGTGATGGTGGTGACGGTGTGGTGATGGTGATAGTGTGACGATGCTGATAATGGTGTAGTCATGGTGATGGTAACGGTGCTGGTGCTGGTTGTCTCAGTTCGTCTTTATGCTGTAACAAAGTACCATGTGCTGGAAAATTCGTAAAAAACAGAAATTGGGCGGTGGCAGCGGCCTGCACTCCTGATCCCCACCTGTTCAAGAGGCGGAAGCAGGAGGAGTCAAGTTCAAGGCCTGAAATACTTAGCAAAACCGTCTCAAAATAAGGGAGGTGGAGGGCTTAGCGCCAGAGCACCGGATTTCAGTCCCCGGTACCCGTCCCCCCAAGAAGACCCTCCCACTTCTGGGGGCTGGGAGTCGAGAGGAGGTGCAGGACAGGTCTCGGTGCTGCTCTGCTCCCAGCCGGCACGTCACCTTCCCGGGGGAGGGGCGCGCTATCTGGGCAGCCGGGGACTAGGGTGGGGCCCTTCTGGCTCAGGCCCTTCCTAAAGGCCTCCCCTTAAGGCTGCCCTGGCAGGAAGCCCCTCAGCCAGCCTGTGACGGTGGCTCTGCGCTCAGACGGGATGGCCTCTCCTCAGCACGCTGCTCCCTCACGCCCATTGTAACATGGGTCCTGGTCACGTGAATATCCCCATTTCAAAAATGAGTAGTCTGAGGCCCCGAGAGGGAATGGGACTTTCTCTGAGTCACTCGGGAGGCAGGTGGCAGAATAGAGCGGTGGCCAGGAACACCTGGTCACCGACCCCCAGAGCAGGTGGGTCTGAGCGGGGCTTGG
This sequence comes from Urocitellus parryii, assembly GCF_045843805.1. Taxonomy (NCBI): domain Eukaryota; kingdom Metazoa; phylum Chordata; class Mammalia; order Rodentia; family Sciuridae; genus Urocitellus; species Urocitellus parryii. The sequence continues at coordinate 217,443,215 of NC_135533.1, forward strand.
CGAGACAGTTCCCGGAGAGCTGCTGTTGACCCAGGAGGGAGAGGCTCCCTGGGGTGTTCCCGGAGGAGGCCACTGAGGGTCCGGCCTCATCCCCAGGGCCAGGTGGAGATCGAAGACCAGGTGGAGGGCCTGCAGTTCGTGGCGCAGAAGTACGGCTTCATCGACCTGAGTCGCGTGGCCATCCACGGCTGGTCCTACGGGGGCTTCCTCTCGCTCATGGGGCTGATCCACAAGCCCCAGGTGTTTAAGGTGGGTCCTTCCCTGGACAGCCACGTCCACGGACCCCACTCCCTCCTGCTGGCCACCCCACTCTGCCTGCCCCCGGGGGAGGCACCTCGGCAGGGGCCTTGCCACGTGGCTGTTTCCTCCCTGCAGCAGCCCCCGGGGCCGAGCCCCCCTCCTCATGCCCGCCACGCTGACCCCAGGATGGCCACCGGCTGCACAAAACCCTGCCAGCAGCTCTCTGTGGGAGGCTGAGCCCGGGACCCCGGCCTCGGATGGGCAGAGGTGGGGCATGGTGTGAAGAGCGTCGGGGAGGGCCCAGGCCGAGGCACTGTCAGGGCACTGCGGGGCGGCCGTGAGGAGGAGGAGAGCGGCAGGCGCTGGGTCGGGCCCGCCCTCCGCCCCAAGGGGCCTCACACCCTCCCACGGCGCCCCGCCTCCCTTGACCAGCGCACAGTCCACGGGGACAGACGCACAGTCCACGGGGACAGACGGTCTGAGGGCCACGCCCCGCCAGGCCCTTGCATGACCATCCTCATGCCCTCCAGGGGAGGCCCCGGGACAGCCGGCCACGTGCTGGCTCCTGGGACCTGACGCCTCTCTCTCTCTCTCTCTCTCTCTCTCTCTCTGCCCCATCTGTCCACTATACCCTTCAGGTGGCCATCGCGGGGGCCCCTGTCACCGTCTGGATGGCCTACGACACAGGGTACACGGAGCGCTACATGGACGTTCCAGAAAACAACCAGCATGGCTACGACGCGGGTTCCGTGGCCCTGCACGTGGAGAAGCTGCCCAACGAGTGAGGCCCCACCACGTGCTGAGTGCCTGCTGCCCTCCATCTGGCCCTGCCCTTTCCCACCTGCCCAGCACGCCCTGCACGCCTGCCCTGCCCTCCACCCCTGCCTGCCATGCTGGGCCTGAAGCCTGGCCGCAAGCTTGCTGTCCCAGCGCTGTGCCTGCATGCCACCTCCTGCCAGCTTCCCTTCCCAGCGCCCCTCACAGCAAGCAGGTGCCCCGGGATGCTCGGGCGTCCACACACTGCCCAGGCACAGCCCTCCCCAGGGTACGCCCCAGAGCGTATGGCCACCGTGGCAGGGTCTTGCCCTGAACCACCTTAACAGGCGCTGGCCCCTGTGGCTTCCTGTCAGTCGGTCTGGAGGCTTGGGTGTGGTGCCACGCATTGACGCTGGCCTCCTCTGGCTGACTGGCACCTTCTGGGGCGTCCACTTCTAGCTGGTGTCCCCAGGCCCTGGGTGTTAGGAGGGGCTGAGGTCTGCTGTGTGTCCCAGTGGCACTGTGTGCAGCCAGAGTGGTCTCCACTGCTCTTGCCGCACCACTGGCTCAGGGCTGCCATGAGCAACTGAACCAAAAGTCTGAGGCTGCCGAGGCAGGTGACTTCCAGGGCCGCGGGCAGCTGCCTGTGGGACTGGGCTTTACTTTGGAGGGTGTAATATTCTGGAACCAGAGAGGTGGAGGACTCACAGCCCTGCCAGGCCCCGGATGCAGCTGGATTGTCCCTTGGAAATGGCCACCTCTGGGCTTGGTGAAGTGCAACTCAGTCGATGCTTTATAGAAGTAAAAAATTTAATTCTTGCTGGGAGCGGGGCCGCACCTGCAATCCCAGCAGTGTGGAGGCTGAGGCGGGAGGATCTCGGGTTCAGAGCCAGCAATTTGTCAAGACTGAGCGACCTGGTGAGACCCTGCTCAAAAACGAAAAGAAAAAGGGCTGTGGTGTGGCTCCGAGGTGGGACGCCTCTGGGTTCAATCCCTGGTGCCAGAAAAGAAAGGAAAACGAATTCTCTGCCATTCTGCCCCTTTCACCTGCTCAGCAGCCACAGGTGACCCAGTGCCCTGGTGGACAGGGAGCGCTAGGACACGCTGTCATTCAAAGTGCCTGAGGGGCGCGGGCGCCTCCCTGCTTTGCCTGGAAGCCCTGGACTTGTGACTTGCCAGTCCTGCTCCAGCCTTCACCTGGGTCCTGGGCCAACGGGGGCTGGGGGACCCTGAACCCGCGGTGTGTCCTCCCATCCCACCCAGGGACCCTGGCTCAGCCTCCTGCCCCACTTTGTCCTCCAGGCCCAACCGCCTGCTCATCCTCCACGGCTTCCTGGACGAGAACGTGCACTTTTTCCACACCAACTTCCTCGTCTCCCAGCTGATCCGGGCCGGGAAGCCCTACCAGCTCCAGGTGAGCCACGGCCCGCCGCCCCGCGGGGCCGCCTCACTGCCTCCCTCCGCTACCTGTGCCCAGCGCCGTCCCACCCTCCCCTGCGCCTGCAGCCCGGCTGCCCCCAAGGACCCCGTGTCCCTGGGATATCGCGCCGCTGTGTACGGTGCCTCCGAGTCCCATGCCACCTTTAGGCTGGGAACCCAGATCCCCCCAGCTGGGCCAGGAGGGGCACGGCCATGGTTGACTCAGAGGCACCCGCTGGGAGCAGACCACTGGACCCTGGAAGTCTCTGCTTCCAGGGTCCAGTGGTTTCCCGGAGGTGGGGATCTTACAAGGGCTCACGGGGCCTGAGGCACTCCCCTGAGCAGGGGCATGCGGGACCCAGGGGTCCCCGAGTCCCGTGGACCCAGGCCTGGGACAACTTGGTCTGTAGGAGGAAGGAGCTTGGGGAACAAGTGGCCAGAGCAGCCTGAGCAGAGTGGGGGTGGGGCCAGCTGGGTGTGGCCTTGGGGACAGTGAGGTTTGGCGGGTTTAGGAGGGCTCCACTGTGGGTGGAGCGTCGGTGGGGAGGCCTGGCTGGGGAGGCTGGCCTTCGTCAGTTGGGGATGGGGCCTCAGAAGGATGGTCTTGCCTGTCAGAGGAGGGTGCTGTGTGTCTGTGAGGGCCATAGACGGGAGGGAGGCTGAAGAGCCGACGGCGCACTCTCCCTATCCCACGCAGCCCTAGGGGCTGCACTGGTTGGCGAGTCCTGGCAGAGGTCTCAGTGGGTGACTCGCCCAGGGATGGATTACAGAAGACAAGGGTAGAGGAGAGCAGACCAGCGGGTGGCCTGGTGCCTGGGTGGTGGTTGAGGACCTGGAGAGGAGGGATGGGCCTGAAGCCCATTTCCCTGGCAGGAAGAGGCGGGGAATGGCACCTGCCTGTGCTGCTGGGCAGCCCCAGTGTGACGCGAGCTGGGTCCTTGGGAGGGGCTCCCTGGTGTGAGGCCTGCTCCTTGGACCCTGGGGGCAGCAGGGAGCTGTTGGAAGGCTGCTTTATGGCAGGAACCAGACCAGTGTCTCTGTCTCCCCCGCCCAGGGGCAGCACAGGTCAGGGCACCGCTGGTTCTGACCCCGGCACAGTGCCGGGCCGCAGCCCGGGGCCTGGAGCTTGGAGTGGCTGAGGGTAAGGGCGCCCTCCTGGGCCCCACCTTGGCCTCCTCGCCCGGGAGGGGTGAGGAAGGGGCACCCCTTCCACCCACACTTCCTGAACCCTGCCAAGGAGCCAGGGGGGCCTGGACTTCTCCCCACGCTTCCAGGAAATGCCCGCGTTCCCCGGGGGGTGCCAGAGGTGGGCTCCCGGAGCACCCAGCCCGCGCCTGTCTCCCGCAGATCTACCCCAACGAGAGACACAGCATCCGCTGCCCCGAGTCGGGCGAGCACTACGAGGTCACGCTGCTGCACTTCCTGCAGGAATACCTCTGAGCCGCCAGGAGCTCCACACAGAGCACAAGGGCCTCTGCGGCTGCCACCACCGCAGGGGACCAGGCTGCCACCCTGCGGGGGACCAGGCCGGAAGGACCTGGTGGCCCAGGCCCTGTGGAGGTGCCTCCTCCCAGCACCCCGCCGGACAGCCCTGGAGCCGGGGAGCACTGCCTTCGCTGCCCTGAAGCCTTGGTCTTCCTCCTCACTGCTCCCGGGTTCTTTGCTTGCTGCTTCTTGGTGGCCAGGACAGAGATGGTGGCCTCTCCCCACGAGGCACTGCCTCGAGTCGTCCCTCCTCGCCCTGCCTTCTGGAAGGAGAAGGCCATGTCCCCACAGGGCCCTGGAGACACAGAAGAGACTGGGGGCCAGGAGGCTCCCACCTACCTGCCCTGGGTCTCCACCCTGTGGCTCGGGCCTCTCCTCCCACCCCCGGCCAGCCACCGTCCCCAGCACAGGAGCATGCAGACGCCTGTCCTTCCGCCGGCCACCCACTTCATATCTGTGTTGTGTTTTGGGGGCATTTTAAGTAATTATTTAAAAGACAGAAAGCAAGGGGTACCTGAATGAGAACCGGGCGTGCGCTGGACGGCGGCGCTGCGGCCCAGCCAAGGTGCCTGAGCCCGCTCCCCAGCCTAGGGCGGAGCAGCAGGGCCGCCCTGGCGCCGACCCCAGCTCTCTGGTGGCTCTGGGTGCCTGTGGCTGCCGGCCCCTCACTAGCCCAGGGGCAGCCACATGCCTGGCCCCCGTGCGCCAGGTTCTGGGGTTGGGAGCTGGAAACGCCCCACCTCGGGGTCACACTCTCCCTTTGCCTCCCTGCCAAGAGATCAGGCGAACGGAAAAGAAGAAAGAAAAGGAAAAACAGAAACCACCTCTACATATTATGGAAAGAAAATATTTTTGTCGATTCTTATTCTTTTATAATTATGTGTGTGAGAAGTAGACTCATTAAACAGTCCCACACGGAAGCCTTGCGCCTGCTGAGGCCCCAGCGGGAGGGCGGGGCCCCTGCCACAGCCTCAGCAGGGCCGCCGGCGGGGCCTGGCCAGAGCATCCCGCCTGCAAGGGCCCAGAGGCCAGCTGCGCCCTGCTGGCGCCACGCTCCCCCGCTCTGGTGCCTGTCCGTGTCCACAGGGTCACAAGGGCCAGGCGGGAAGATCCGTGCCCTCTGCGTTTCTGTCGCAACGGCTAAGACCCAGGGAGGCCTTGGTGGGGCGGCTTGGGCATTGAGGTTTACAGTGCTGGGCCAGGCTGCCTGCCCCGGCCCTCTCTCCGTCCTTTGGGAAGCCCAATTCTAAAAAATGAATTAGAAACCAAAAACTCAGGCCGAGGCAGTTAACTTAATGACATCCTGTCCCAAAAAATAAGGGCTGGGCCGTGGCCCAGGGGGACAGCTTGCCTCGGGCCCAGCCCAGCACCACAGGCAAGAAGGCACATTCACATAAATCTGAAGACCATTACCAAACTGCCTCCCAAAGAGAACCCCTCAAAGTACCTCCCGCAAGAGAGGCGCAGAGCGTGCCTGCTTCTCTGCTCTGCTCCCAATGTGATGTGTTACCAAATGGCATCATCTTTGCCAGTCTTACGAGTGGCACCTCTAGGTAAAACTCCATTGTTCTTTCCTGTGGTGATCTTTTCATATTTTAAAACATCCGTTTTCTAGTAGTCATTTGTTTCTGTCCTTTGTCCACCTTTATTTGACCTGTGGGCCTCATTGATTTGTAGGTGCTCTTTATATGTGAAGGAAATCAGTCCATTGTCATATGTCAATCTCAGTGTGTTGTAATGGTAAGAAGCTCAGCCAATGAATCTTAAAAAACCATTCTGTTGAGAAAAAGAAAATGTCGTTCACTTAACATTGCGAAATCGAATACCTAGGGGCACACTCAATTCACAGGCTAGAGATCACAGAGTGACCAAGCCGGTGGGAAAGGGGTTGCTGAGGTTGCCCAAGGAGGCCTGGCTGCCGGAGACCCGCACTTTCATCAACTGTCCTACCTCACTCATTTAATGAGGAGTGTTGTTAGTCTCGAGTGGGTCACTTCCTGTCCAGGGCCACTATGCAAGGGGAAAGAAGGGAGTGGGTGGCAGCTGGGCCCACTGTCTTCTTGGCTGCAGGGGGATCCTCTCACCACAGGGGCTGCTCCTCCCAGGCTGGGTTACTTTTCTGTTTGTGGCCTCTCCTGATTGGCAAGGAACACTGTGACAGAGGTCCCCTCCCCGTGCAACCTGCTGCAGGTATTCACCTGGGGTCATTTGCCTTTCAGACACATTTCTTATTTAAAATAATTGGGCTGGGGTGTGGCTCAGTGGGACAGCACTTGCCTGCCCACGCCAGGCCCTGGGTTCCGTCCCCAGCACAGCACACAGAGCGCAGGCATGAGGCTGCAGGCTGGGGCATGGCTCAGGGCAGAGCCTGTGCTTAGCATGCACGAGCCCTGGGTTCCGTCCCAGCACCGCCAGACAGACAAACCAGAGAGACACACAGGAAGTTGAGAAAGTGGTACCAAGAGCCTGGGGTGTCCCCAGCCGGCTCCCTGAGGCTGCCGGCTCCCAATTTGGGTTTTACCCCTTTTCACATGCACTTTGCTTCTGCTCCATGTTGTCACCTGCACAGATTCCCGCGGCCAGCACTCAGCAAGAGTGCTTCCTACACGGTACCCCTGTGCGTCGACCCACCCCTCCAGGGCTCCTGGACAGAAGAGATGTCCACAAGGTCAGACCCACTCCTGTGGGATGCTGGGCTCACTGTCGGGATTAGAAGGCAAGATCTTTGGGATGACAGGGACCTTTTAATTCCTTCACAGTGATTTATTTTTCATGTTTGTTAGAAAGAAAAAAAGGAAGAACGGAAGTTGCTTGGGACTTGGGGTCTTTCCACAGACACAGACAGATGTCCTCAAACGCCGACCCACTTCAGTCACAGCTGAAATACCTGCTGTCCCAGAGCTTGGCCACTAACTGAATCCTTCATGGTGACAGGGTGAAGCTGGGTGGTGACAAGGTGATGGGGAATCTGTCAGTGGAACCCAACTGTGTCAGGCGCCCTAGGTAAACAAGTGTGGTCGTCCAGCTTCTAGTGCCCAGAGCAGGCAGTGGCCAAGAGGAGGCCATTTCCCTCCTCTTTTGGTGCTAGGGACGGAACCCGGGGCCTCAGACATGCCAGGCAGGTGCTCTGCCACTGAACTACATCCCCAGGGATGACAGGTGTGCACCACCCCACCTGGCCAAGAGGGAGAAACGCACCCAGCCTGGCCTTCCCATCAGCTGCGGAGGCTTTGGCAGGACCCTCCTTAGCTCCAGGATGCCAACCCCAGCCTCGTGTCTGGGGGAAGAGGGTTTAGTTCCTCGAAGGGTGAGTAGGGCCTGGCTTCAGGGTTTTACCTAGGACCCTTTCCCCTGGACTGCTCTTCCCTCACCAGGACTAGGAATACCAGCTGAACTCCTCACCCTCCAGACCTGTCCACTGGTGTTTTCCTGACATGTTAGGCAATTTGTAACCAAAACAATGATTTCCTTCCAAACTTGAAAGCCTGGAATTTCTTTTATTTTTGCCAGTACTTACAGAATACTTCACCAGCTTCTGTAATCAAACCCACATCGACATTACATATTTAGTAGAGTGCATTATCCCTGTACAAATGGAAAAAAATTGTTTTAATGTTTCTAGATCAATATGAAAGCCTAGAGGGTCTTTTTTTTTTTTTTTTTTTTTTTTTTTTTGGTGGGGAGAGAGGGTACCAGGGATTGAACTCAGAGGCACACAACCACTGAGTCACATCCCCAGCCCTATTGAACATTTTATTTAGAGACAAGGTCTCAGTTACTTAGTGCCTCGCTGTTGTTGAGGCTGGCTTTGAACTTGCAACCCTCCTGTCTGCCTCCCGAGCCGCAGGGAAAGCCTGGCCTTTCCTAATGGGCATCTGTCTGTAGTGGCAACTAGAGCTCTCCCAGTGTGGGAGAGGAATTCCACCCGCATTCCCTCACTTAACCCTCTTGTCAACTCTTAAAGGAGGGTTTTTTCTTTTTCATTGTTAATTCTGAAGTAATTTCAGGCTCTAAGATAAGTTGCAAAAATTGTCCGGAGCCCCCTGACAGCTCAGTCCAGCTCCGCCTAGGGGCAGCTTCTTCAGGAGCTGCAGAGAGCGGGGTGCTTGAGGCCAGGGGTGACCATCTACCTGTCCCGACCACCACCCTACGGACTGCATCAGATTTGGAACAGCTCTTCCTCCTGTGTCCCTCCCACAAGGGTCCCGCAGTGTGTCCCCTTTTGTTGGGTCTCATTCTGTGATGGTTTCTCAGTCTGTTATGGGACACACTCCTGGAGCCTGCCAGTTATTTTGTAGAATGTCCTTTGATTCACATCTGTCCAGTGGTCAGCTCATGATCAGATGAGGTCACACGTGTTCAGCAGGAGTCCCACGGGGTGCCGTGCCCCTCTCAGCATGTCCCAGCAGGTCTGTGATGTCGCTGTCATTATTAGCGATGTGAACTTTGCCCCCTGGGTGAGGGGGGCCACCACCACATTACTTTTCCCCTTTGTCACTGGTAAGTGTGGGGGGGGGTGCTCCTGAGTTGGGGGACATGCCCTTCGCGTCCTGCTGGAGTGGAGGACAGACTCCTGCAGGTCTGTCCACCCAAGCCGCCACACGGCGCAACGGAAAAAAGAAAAAAAGCCCAAACCAGCATTTTTACATGAGCAGTCCCTCCAGACCCTCAGCGAAACATCCAAGGTGTCTGTCTATGACGGCGACAGCCGCCGGCGACGTCCTAAGTGGCATCACCTAAAAGCAGAGGCAGGAGACACATTTAAAGTGACCCGGAAACAAGACCACTGTTAAACGAGAACACTCCCTTCTGCGTCCCCGGCGGACCTGGGCTGCCACCGGGACCGGGCGTCCAGCTCAGGCGACAAACTCGTCCCGCGCCCCAAGCGGAAGCGCCGTAACGCGGGACACAGAGCCCAAGCCCCGCCCCCAAGATAGCGAACGGGCGGGGCGTATGGCCACGTGACGGCGCAGAGGCCGACGTGGCCGGCGTCGGGCGCCGCGCGTGTCCCTCGCCGCGTCCCGTCCGCCCGCCCTGAGCCGAGGACCCGATCCCAAGATGGCGGCGCCCAGCGAAAAGAGGGACGGCGGCAGCGCGGGCTGGTGGGCTGCGCTGCTGTTGGTCGTAGCGCTGAGGCCGGCGGAGGCGGTGTCCGAGCCCATGACGGTGGCGTTTGACGTGCGGCCTGGGGGCGTCGTGCACTCCTTCTCCCAGAACGTGGGCCCCGGGGTACGTGCCACCGCCGCCCCGGGCGTGTGAGCGAGGTGGTGCCGTCTGGGCGAGGGGCACCGTCCCTCGGTGGGGGGGGCGGTCACTGAGGACCTGGAGGGAGGCGGGGCCTCGGGGGCTCCGCGCCTTCGAGGGGCGTGGCCACAGCCCCGCCCCGGCCCACCTGTCACCTGCCCGCGGCGTCCTGGCCTCGCGACTCTGCGGTGGGGAGAGTGGCCCGAGGCAGAGGGGCCGGGGCCCTGCAGGGCCGCGCGAGGTCACCGCCGGTCCCGCAGGTGCGAGGCGGCTTCCTCCCTGGCCCAGCTCTGCCCCCGCCCGTCGGGGGTCCCCTCGGCCAGCAGCCTCCCCTCGCGCCCGTGGTGTCTGCGGTGCCCGGTGCCTCCTTATAAGGGGTGCCCGCCAGCCCCATTCGCAGAGGACCAAGTCAGTTTTCGCTTGGCCAGGAGCCCCTCGTGCCCTTGCTTCCAAAACCCATGTCCCTCGAGGCCTGGTTGCTGGAGTGAATGTGGCCTTTCCCCAGAAATCAGGTGGATTGTTTGCTGACCCTGGAACCCAGGGGTAGGAAGAGAGGCGGTCAGGGCAGCCGCGGTCAGTAGCTGCTGGGGCGTGTCAGGGTTGGCCTCCAGGGACTTCCTCGGAGGGGACCTGTGCTCCCTACTAACCCGCTTTCCCTCCTCTAGGACAAGTTCACCTGCATGTTCACCTACGCTTCTCAGGGGGGCACCAACGAGGTGAGTTGTTGGGGAGTCCATATACCTTGTCATGCGGAGATGCTCTCCAGGGGACAGTGAGGCTGGGTTACAGGAGCCTCGGCATTGAGCTCCGGTGGTGAGCCACTGAATAGAGGGCCGATCGAGCTCTTTTGTCCACAGAGCGAGCGAGCGAGCTCTAGACAAGACTCTGCCGTTCTCATTGGCCTCTACCAGAGGTGCTGCATTCCTTTTCTGTGCTGAATGACAGAGTGCTACATATTTAGTGGCTTTAAGCAATACCGTTTGTTGTCTCTCAGGTCTGTAGAGAGTCAGGGTTGGCCCAGCTGGACACTGTGTGAAGCCAAAATCAAGGTTTCCCTCCTGGCCCTTATCTGCAGGCTCTGGGGAGAGTCCTCTTAGAGGCCTGTTGGGTTATGGGCAGAATTCAGCTCTTTGCAGTTGGAGGAACAAGGTTCCATTCCTTGTCGGCTGTTCTCTCCAGCTGACAGCGGAAGAGGAAATAAAGGAAAAATTCATTAAGTGGGAAGGATACAGTGAACCCTAACTGACTTTGAAGGGACCCCATTGCAAGGAGCACAGGTGGCTTCTGGGAGCTGAGAGTAAGGAAATGGGGCCTCAGTCCTGCAACTGCAAGGAATTGAATTCTGCCACAACCTGGGAACGTGGAAGAGGACCCTGAGCAGCAGGTGAGACACTACCCGGCCACTACCTTGGTTTCAGCCGCATGAGACTAAACAGGGCCCAGCATGCCGTGTCCTGACTTCTGATCTGCAGAACTGTGAAGCGGTAAATGAGCGTGAGTCAGGGGTAGAGGTGCACACTGTTGTCCCAGCTGCCCAGCAGGCCCAGGAGGAGGACCAGGAGTTCCAGGCCAGCCTCAGCCACGTAGGCCCTGTTTCAAAATAAAGAAAGAGTTGAAGAGGACTGGATCGAGCGCAGCTGGATGGCAGGGCCCTTGCTGAGCGTGTGCGCCTGGGGTCGGCACCCAGTGGGGGTTTAGGCCAAGTCTGTGGTGACTTGTTCATCAGCACAGTGGGTTGAATGGCGCCCCCACAAAAGGTCGGTCTGTACCCAAGTCTTGGAACCCATGAGTGGGGCCTTATGTAGAAAGTGTCTGTCTTGGCCGGTGTGATTAAGGAAGGACCTCAAGATGGAAACGGCCTCCAGGTGTCCGGTTGGGCCCTCAGTCCAGTACGAGCGTCCTGATGAGGGACACAGTGGAGATTGGCTTGATGGAAGAGGGGCACACGGAGGAGACAGCCCTGCAGAGACGGGCGTGAAGCAGCCCCAGCCAAGGGTCACCTGGAGCCCCGCAGCTGGAGGAGCAGGAAGGACCCTGCCTGGGGCCTCCGGGGGGCACAGCTCTGGCCACACCTTGATTTTGGACTTCGTCTGCAGAACTGTGAGAGCCTCCGTTTCTGTCGCTGTGAGCCACCAAGAGTGTGGCGATCTGTTGCAGCAGCCACAGGAAGTGAGTGCAGCCAGGGCCCCGTCAGAGGAGGTGCCCTGTGATGGAGGTGGAGTCCCTGGAGGGACAGCAGTTAGCGTCTGAGGAGGGGCACCTTCTCAGGGTGTTAGGAGGCAGAGCTGCTACCTGGAACCCCTGGGGTGACGTCCCTCCCCACCCCCAGGCTCAGGGAACGCTCTCTAATTCCAGAGCAGCCCCGTAACAACAGCCTAGAGGTGGGCGCTACTGGGAGTCCCCAGGGGGACGCTGAGGGCGGGAGCACTCCCAGCAGGCTGGGCCTCCACTTCCCAATCAGAGAAGCACATGCGGTGCCAAGGGCAGGCCTCTCCCCTCTGTGCCCTGGACACCGGGGCTGGCCACTCTCTTAAGTGGGCCTCCTGGGCACCACAGGGTGTGGCGCAGTCTCTGGCCTCCACCCACTCCAGGCCAGGAGAACCTTGAGTTGTAACAGCCACGAATGTCCCCAGACAGCTGCGGGGGGCTGGCCGCCGAAGCTGGATGGTGCCTCTGGCTGCTGCCCGACAGGTGGTCCATGGGCTTCCCGTCTCCCTGCCTCGCGGGCAAATGCCAGGATGGATTCTGAATAAATGGCAGAGACTGGGCGAGATGACCTGAGGTGTCCAGGGAGGCAGAGGCAGTCCTGGGGCACGGACACAGGCTGCGGAGCGGCCCGGGCGCTTTGTCTGGAAGGGCAGGCCTGCGGCCCGAGGCCCGGAGGAGGTGGGAGCCAGTGGGCCGCAGGCGAGGGCAGCATCTGTGTCCCTTCACCGTGGTTGGTGCAGCCAGCTGGCCTCGGGGACCCAGGCAGAGGGACAGTCCTCACAGCACTGCAGTGCAGTGACATCTGGAGCCACCAGAAAGTAGAGTCACAGGCGTAGCCCCTCTGGAAATCGTCATGGCCGTTTCCCATAAATAAAGGAGCCCTGCCGACCGAGCCAGCCGCAGCGGCGACTGAGGCCCACACAAGAGTGTTCACAGCAGCGCTTCCCTGGTGGCCGTGAAGCACAGGCCACCGAGTGTTCATTAGCGAGTAAGTGGAATGTGTGATGTGGGACTTCCCTGCAGTGGAGTATCATTCAGTCAGGAACAGGAGAGAGGTGACATGCTCTAGTGTGGATGGCCCTCAAGGACCTCGTGCGGAGAACCAGATGTGAAAGGCCACACAGTATGTGGCTCCAGTGACAGGGAATGTCCAGGACAGGAGAGTCCAGAGCAGGACGTGGATTCATGGTGCAAGGTTGGGGAGGGACAGGTGACTGCTCGTGGGAACGAGCTTCCTCTTGGGGTGATGTGGGTGTCCTGGAAGCTGGAGTTATGCGTCCCCCACCCCCGCCCTCCCTAGTTTGTGCTGAGGGCGGCCTCACTGAGTTGCTGAGGCTGATCTGGAACTTGTCATCCTCCTGCCTCAACCTGGCTCTCAGGGGACTCGCCTTAAGGAACCTTTAAGGAGGGAGGGGGGTTGGGCGGGGCTGGGCTCAGTGGCGGAGCACTCGCCTGGTAGTCCGAGGCCCTGGGTTCCATCCTCAGCACCACATTAAAAAAACAAATAAAAACAAAGGTATTTGTCCGACCAAAAGAAACATTAAAAAAAGAAAGAGCTGGGGGAAGCCTCCTGGGTGAATCCCCTCCAGGCACCTCATCAAACTGAGCTGTCGTGGCGTCCAGAGCCTGCGGGCCACAGACAGGCGTTTGAGATTACAAAATAAGTCAGCGAGGGCTGAGTACCGGGGGCTCCCTGCTCACGGGGAGCCATGGTCCCCACACTTGTACCCCAGGCAAAGCGCCCGCTGGAGGTGACGTAGAGATGGCCTCGCCTCTAGGGACGAGGACGCTGCCGAGTTAAGCCGGGGCCAGTGATCGGACTCGACGAGGGTCATGCTGGCCAGGTTGCCGGGCAGCCAGGACGCCAGGGCGGCTTTCCACCGCCATTTGGCTGGAGTCCGGAGGCCGTGAGAAGTTCCTGGGTTATTCTTCTGGGATTAGCGGGTTTTTGTGTGTGTGTATTTTTGTTGTTGTTGTTTTGTTTTGTTTTGTTTAAAGAGAGAGAATTTTTTAATATTTTTTTAGTTCTCGGCGGATACAACATCTTTATTTTATTTGTATGTGGTGCTGAGGATCGAACCCAGCGCCCCGCGATGCCAGGCCACACCCCCAGCCCAGCCTGTGTATGTTTTTTTAGATGTTGAAGGACCTTTATTTTATTCCTTTATTGATATGCGGTGCTGAGAGTCCAACCCAGGGCCTACCACATGCTGGGCGAGCCTGGGCTGGTTTTCTGTCACCGGTCACCGGTGTCCTGCCACAGCTGCCGCCCCATGGCGCCCAGGCTCGTGGTGGGCTTCAGGGCCCATGCCGACCGCAGCTCGCGGCGTCTGGGGGCGCCAGGAGCGGGGCCTGCTGCCTGTCTTCTTCCCTTTCTCTGGACTCTTCTGGGAACCGGTGTGGGGCGCCGCCTTCTCCCTCCAGAGTCTCTAGACTCCTGCTCATGGTGAGAAGTCACGCAGGGAGAGGCGGGCACCCGATCCGCCTGGTCACCGGTGCCCTCGGTGCGGCCTCCCTGGCCCCCGCCACTCCCCCTCCTCAGGTCCTGCGCTCTGCCCTCTCGAGCCCGGCCGCCCCAGCCCGGAACGTCCCCGTGCGCTGTGTGGTCGACGGGCCGGAGCCAGAGCCTCGTGGGCGTCCAGCTTTTCCCTCCTAGAAGCCTGGGCCCTCCCTGGGTCGAGTCCTCCGTGGTCCCTTACCTGGGGGCTGGACTGCGCTGGTTCTCGGGAGGGGCGAGACCTTGGGATGGGAAGTCACCAGAGCCCAGAGGGGGGCAGCCTGGCATCGGGAGTGGCCGGTGAGTGACCTGTCCGCCTTCTCCCCACAGCAGTGGCAGATGAGTCTGGGCACCAGCGAAGACCACCAGCACTTCACCTGCACCATCTGGAGGTGAGCCTCGCCCAGCACAGGGCCTGCCGCTGCCCTGACCACGTGGCCAGGTGCTGTCCAGGAGGCCGGAGGAGCACAGGGCGCAGGGGGGTGTGGTCTGGGGGGAACGCTGTGAGGGCTTCCTGAGAACTGTCACCCTGGCCCGGGGGTGGCGGGGAGCCACGGAGATAGAAGTCAGCCTTGTGAAGAACAGGCTCCGTGACAGACGCTCCCAAGGCTGTGCAGCCATCATCTCTGTCTAGTTCCAGAACATTCTATCACCCACAACCGGCCTTATCCCCATGAATAGTCAGCCTGTCCCTCTACAGCCCCCGGCACCCACAAGCCTCATCCCGTCTTGGACGTCTCCTGTCACTGGGTCACGCACTGTGGCCTTGGGCCTCTGGCTCCCGGAGCACAAGTTCTCAGGTCTGCCGCGGCTGCTGCGTGTGTCACAGCCGCCGTCCTCTGCGTGGCTTTGGCAGGGGGGCCATTTCCTGTGCAGAGAGGCACCAGCAGGGCCTGTGCTCAGCTCCTCCTGGACCTGCCCTGCTGTGTCCCCTACGCAGCTGTCTGAGCCGGACCCTGCCTCTGGTTCCTGGCCACCCACAGGCCACAGGCCTCCGGAATCAGACAGCCCTGCCCCACGTCCCTGCCGCGCTGCCCGCCGCCCTTCCTGCTCTGGCTGTGTCCCTGTGACCTTGCCTTTCTGACCTCCTCGTGACCCTAGACATGGTGGGACAAGGGGAGGGAGGCAGGGTTGGCCTGGGGGCCGCAGCGCTGGGTCCCTGCCCTTCTCCCCAGGCACCTTGCGCAGGCAGGCCCCCAGAGCTGTGCGGCAGACCCTGGGGGAGCAGGCGGAGCCCAGGGCTGTTTAATGGAGGACAGGCTGTGCCATCCGACCGGGCCGCTGGCCTGCGGTTCCTGGTGTTCACTGGGCATCCGGGGAAGGCAGACCCCAGGGCCGTCGCCAGCCCCCCGAGACTTGGAGGTGCAGCCTCCAGGGGCGCTGCAGATGCAGGGGCCAGGCGCAGGGAGACCCCCTTGGTGGTGACCCTCTGCTTCATGAGGCCCCGAGCCCGGCCTCTCTGAATGCCGCACTGCAGGCCCACGGTGGTGGGGCCGGAGGTGCTCGCCTGAGCCTGTGTCCTCCTTTCTGACCCCTGGGCTCCTCCGGCAGTGGGGCTGCTGCCTGCCAGCTGCGGTCAGGCCTGAGCGGGCCTGGCCCAGACCGCACACCTTGACCCTCCGCTCAGGGCCGGGCAGTGGCCACTGAGGCTGAGGAAGTCACCCGGGAGCTCCTCGGGGACCCGGGCCCTCTCATGGTCCACTCCTGCAGCTGCATGGAGCCCGGCACCCAGGACCTCGTCCCCCTTGGCCTCGGGCACCTCTCCCCGCTCCCGCCGTCCCCTCGTGACCCCTCTGCTTCGACCTTGCCGCTCCTCCAGTGCCCCCAATTGAACCTCCTGTGACCCAGGCTGCAGCTCCCGCTGCAGAGTCTGGCCGCGCCCCGCCCTCCCCGCACAGCCCCCCACTGAAATAACGGCGTGGGCTCTAAGAACGTGCAGCCGATGAGCACGCGCGTCCCAGGCCCCCGAGGGCTCATGGCCAGGGGTGAGCGGCCAGTGTGTTCGGCAGAGGAAGGAGGCTGGTTTGGACGGCCGCTGCCCTTCCTTCCTGGGGTCAGCAATTCTGGGACACAGTGTCCCTGTGGCAGGCTCCGAACCAGCGGACCACCGCCCACGGCAGGCCTAGCCCAGCACAGGTCCTGGCGGGCTCTCTGCAGGGCCCAGGCGGCCCCCAGGCTGGTCTGACCTCCGCGCTTCTCCGCAGGCCTCAGGGGAAGTCCTACCTCTACTTCACGCAGTTCCAGGCCGAAGTGCGGGGCGCGGAGATCGAGTACGCCATGGCCTACGTGAGTGCAGCCGCAGAGCGGCCTGGGGCTCCCCGCGCTGCTCCCCGGGCCGCAGACCTCCACGTGGACACCCTGCGGTCCCACCAGGGCCCCACTTGAATCTGGGTCAGAAACAGTTTGGAAACTCCTCACATCTGCCCGTCCCCCGGGACACGGGGCGCCACAGGGAGGTGCTGGTGCCCGAGGCCTGGCGGGCAGCAGGGGCACTGGGGCCCTCCTTGGTCACCCGGCTCTGGCAGGGATCCAGGAGTCTCTTGCCCTCTAGGTCAGCGTGACAGACCTCAGCCACAGCACATGCCCTGCTGGGTGACCCTTCCAAGTGACCTGCTGCCCACAGCCTCCCTTTTGGCTGACTTGAAAGAAATAATTTTGATTTTTTTAACTTTAAAATGTTTTTCAGCTCTGGGAGCGGAACCCGGGGCCTGGTGCGCTAAGCGCTCCTCCAGGAGAGAGCCCAGGGCGCTCCCCCGAGAGCCGCCTCCCAGATGATTTACCTATCCGTTATTTTTTAATGTGTGTGTTTTAGTTGTTGGTAGAACTTTATTTTTATTTGTATGTGGTGCTGAGAATCGAACCCAGTGCCTCCCACATGCAGGCCAGTGTGCTACCACTGGGCCACCGCCCCACCCTGCCAGCCTCTCTATTGGTTATTTAAACCTTTATTTTATTTTTATGTGGTGCTGAGGATCGAACCCAGGGCTTCGCACGTGCTAGCTGGGCCAGCGCTCTCCCGCGGGCCCAGCCCTGGCCACTATTGTTCATTTAGAGACAGGGTCTCAGCGAGTTCTTAGGGCCTCTGAGTTGCCGAGGCTGGCCTTGGACTTGCCTCCTGTCGCTGGGGTGACAGGCGTGGCCACCAGCAAGTGTGCCCACCAGTTATGATTTTCTAAAATCACGTTTAAGAAATTATGATGCAAGAATCATTTCCGTAAAGTATTTTTTAAATTATGAAAGTCACGCTGTGTCCAATGCTGGCGGCTTGGGCCAGGCGAGGTCTCACGTCCGCAGCTGTCCCTGGGGGGCCCTTGCCTGCTGCGGGGCACTACCCGTCCTGCTGCTGCTCTTGTGGCTTCTAGTGACGTCTCCCTATTCCTTTCCAGTCAAAAGCTGCTTTTGAAAGAGAAAGCGACGTTCCTCTGAAAACCGAGGAATTTGAAGTCACCAAAACAGCAGGTGGGTGACCAGAGAGGGGGCCTGAGGGGCAGGGTGAGTCACCAAGCCTTGGGGACAGTGTCACAGCACAGAAGCTTCCCCCACGCTGGGCCCACAGGGTCAGTGCCACCGTGTCGCTGTCACGGGGCCTGAGCAGCTGCTCCATAAGGAAGAGAGAGTCACTTGGCTGATGTGGAGGCCAAGGGCTGGCGCTGCCTTGGCTCTGACGAGGGAGGAGTGGCAGGGCCAGGTCCGCAGCCAGGGTGGGCTGGGTCCCCGTCCTCAGAGGCGTGACCCACCTGTGCTGGAAAGGGACCCGGAGCCTCACGTGCCGCCAGGTGCCTAGCCCTGAGCCACACCCAGCCCCACACCTCTCAGCCCCAGGGACACACTCCTAGTGGCAGCAAGTGGGTTGGCCACGTGCCAGTGAGACTGGACGACAGGGACAGGTGGACTTGAGGTGGCTTCTCCATGCCGCACTGCTGTTCCTGCTGCGCATCGTGCAGCTCCTGTGGTCCCCGCTTCTCCGGAGGCTGAGGCGGGAGGATCGCCTGGGAGTGTGAGGCCAGCCTGGGCAGCACAGTGAGACCCCATCTCAAAACTCGGAACAAAAGAAATCTTTTTATTTTTTTTTAAAGCAATTTAAGAACGTTAACCGCGCTCGGTGCACTGGCTGTGCCCGCTCAGGCCGCAGCCCAGCTCCGCGGTGCCTGCCGCACATGAGTGTGGAAAGTCACTGCCGCTGGGCGCCCAGGGCGAGCTCCATGGGAAACAGGGCTGGGCACCCAAGGTGCCCGCGGGCTGGAGGCTGAGGGCAGCAGCGTAGCCCAGGGGAGCCGGGGAGCCGGGGTGCCGGGCAGCATGGGGTCCTCCGGGTGGTCTGAGCCCATCAGTGTCCTGCAGGGCAGGTGCTGAGGCAGGGGAGGGACAGAGGGTCCCCCTCAGCTGTCCCACTCACTGACAAGGGGAGAGGCCAGCGTCCCGCGGTGCTGGAAGATGATCATGGGCCACAGATGGCAGGAGCTGGCGGCTCGGCCACCCTACCCGCTCCTGCCTGGCTCTCCCCAGGCTGGCCTTCGCACCTGGTCCCACCCGGAGTCTGCCATGTGGGGCCACTGCCAGATGCGCCTCCCCTGCCCCCCCACAGTGTCCCAGGTTCCTGGGCCTCGGGTGGCATGGTAGCCGTCTGACGACGCTCTTGTCTCTTGCAGTGTCCCACAGGCCCGGGGCCTTCAAGGCTGAGCTGTCCAAGCTGGTGATTGTGGCCAAGGCCGCCCACAGTGAGCTGTGACTGCCCACCAGGCGCCGGGTGTCATCCGCTGGAGGAGCTGGGGCCCGGCCCGGTGCTGGCTCTGCAGGGAGCTCTGGTCCCCCCCACCCCATGTCCCGGGGACCCCGCAGCTGGCACAGAGCCCCACTTCCACCACACACTGGCCCCCAGGGCTAGAGCGGCTGGTCCCCATAACCAGAGGGCTCTTCTGAAGCCAGCCTGCGTCCCTGTGGGGCCCCGCCAGGCACAGGAGCCACATGCTCCCTCTGAACCCCGCGAGCCCCCGGCTCCAGGACCACCCTCCCGACAGCCGGGAGGGACAGACTGTTCTTTTGTATTTAAATAAATAAAACCAATAAAAGGCAGCCCGTGGACAGCCCCTGGCACCGAGGGTCCTCCCTGCCGGACGTGGCCCGCCTGCGTCATGGCATCTCCAGAGTGGACTCCCTGTGGACGAAGCTCTGGCCTCGCCACTGCAGCTCTGGGTGGGGGAGTGGAAGCCATGCCCCGAGGGCCACCCTGAACTTGGCTCTGACCGCGGCAGCGGGCAGCAGGAGAGCCAGGGTCTGGAGGAGCAGGCGTCACTTACAGGGCTCTACAGGTGGCACGGTGCCTGGACGAGGCTCTGGAGCCCTGTGCGGCTCCTGCTTCCGTGGTGACAGCTGGTACGGACTCCCCGGGTGCCGTCAGCCAGGGGGCACCTCAATGCCAGGTTGCCCATCCCAGGCACCCGACAGCTGGTGGAGACAGCCCGGCCTCCCAGCGGGCAGCGCAGGTGTCCCCACCCCACCTGTGCACGGCCAGGCCAGGCCTCTGCTGACCACGGATCTGGGCCTGCTGCGTGTGGCCGCACTGTCCTGGCCGCGCCCAGCCCTGCGGTCCCGGAAAGAAGATGTTGGTTTCCATCATGAAATTACGATTAAAGGACACGCTCAGATGGCTTTGCCCACCCCGAGTCGGGGATGCGCTTTGTCCTGGCCCCCCGGAGGTGGCCGGCGGTCCTCAGCACCTTGTTTTGTTGAAGTGTCACCTTGCTCGGCCTCCACGGTCAACTGATGTCCTCGCTTGTGCGTCTGGGCCCACGTTCCCCATATGGGGACAGCGCTGACAGGGACACCCTTCCAGAGGCGGACCCTCCCAGGGCCAGGGGGAACGTGGACTGGGGGACAGTTTGACCCGTTGCACCCTTTCCTTCCGTGACCTGCTGGGGTGACCAGTGTCCAGCACCAGGACCGGGAAGCCCTGCTTTGGAAACCCACGCAGTGGTTTGAGGGGAGCAGGCAGGTGGCCTGCGGTCAGCCCGGGACATGGAACGAGGGAGGACAACAGGTGGCCTGAGCAGGCAGTGGCTCTGGGCAGGAGGCACCTGGCCCTGATGGGCGCCTGCCTGTCACACAGGGTGGGGAGGAGGGTGCCACGGGTCCTCGGAGCTGCTGCTGCAGGAGCTGGATAGGGGGGCCCAGCGGGTTTGGCTAGAGGGACAGGGTGGGGCCGAGTCCTGGGCGCCGCCCGGGGGTCAGATGCTGTCCTCGTCCAGCAGCCTGCCGAGGCCCTCGCAGATCCCGCGGAGGTGGGAGCGGTAGGGCTCGGCCGGGCCGTAGAGCGCGGCCAGGAAGTCGCAGTTGGCCACGTGGCTGAAGACGTGGTTGATGCGGCCGTGGGACTTGGCGGTCAGGTGCGGGCCGGCGGCCTGGTGCAGCAGGTCACGGCACTCCTGCAGCCCGGCCACCAGCACGCGCCGGTCGAAGGTGAAGGCCACCTGGTGGAAGCTGAGCGCCGTCAGGGCCAGGCCGCGGGCCCTCTGGCGGAAGCGCCCCAGCAGCTCCAGCTCGCGGCCGCCCAGCTGCCCGGCGCGCAGCAGCACGCCCAGCTTCACGACCACCTTGACCAGGTTCTTCACCACCTTCTGCGCCTCCTTGCGGCTGCGCGTGAACTCCTTGGTGGCCCGGTACAGCTCATCCAGCACCTGGCTGCTGGTGTCGTCCAGGAGCACGGCCACCGTGGCCTTGGACGCCATCTTGCTCAGGACCTTCTTTTGGGCCTGCAGGGCCAGACTCTTGGTGCTGAAGGTGTCCATGGGCCCTGCTGGGGCAGACAGACCACGCGTCAGCCGCCCGCCTCCAGTGCCCCTGCCCTTCCCGTCTGTGGACGCCTGGGCGGGGAGGGCTGTGGACAGACAGCCCCAGCAGACCCTGGGGGGCACAGGGCATCTGTCTTTTTAAAAAGAGTAAGAGCGTGGGAGTCAGGAATGGGTGCGGAGCGGTGGATCCCGAAGGCCTTCTAACTGCGCTGCCCACAGCGCCCGCTGCGGCCCCCCAAAGCCCCTGCGCCCAGCCGTGAGTGAGGGGCGAGGGGCGAGGGGCTGCGGGATCCTGGCCCCTGTCCCCTCCCGCAGCTCCATGAGAGGGACCTGGTGAGCAGCCCCCTAGCCCCAGCCCCCTCCCTGCAGGGCCATGACGGACAGACGGACAGCTGGACAGAGAGCTCGGAGGCTGCAGGGTCAGAACAGGCTGCGGGCAGCCCCCAGGCAGTGGGCTCTGCGCAGCTCCCGCTTCCCGCTGCTGGCCGCGAGGGCCCAGGCGAGGGCCAGGTGCGCGGGCAGCTGGGGAGCAGGGTCTCTGTGCCCCCGTTCTCTGCCTGGTCCTTCGTGCCAGCGGCCCGGGGCTCCCCGACGGCCCGGCTGCAGGGCTGGCATCGCCCTCCTGCTGGAGACCAGCGGGCAGCTCCACGGGCCCAGGGCTGCCGCCTCCCTGGGTGACCCTGAGTACCTCCCCAGGCCCAGGCCCAGGCCCTCCCTGGAGACCCCCTCCCTGGAGACCCCCCTCCCTGGAGACCCCCCCAGGAAGCCGTCCAGAGCCCCAGGAGGGTGAGGGCTCCTCTGAGCAGTGGCGCCCGCGGGTCCCCTTCTCCACTGTGTCCTTAGAGACTCCAGAACCTTCTGCCTGAAGAGCCAGGAGGAGGGGCAGCGTGAGACCCACCCCCAGGGCCCTGGTCCCCTCCTGCGCCACCCCAGGGCCAGCCAGGATGCCAGGCAGCCCCACCCCCGGAGTCCCCCAAAGCCCTTCTTTGTGCCAGCTCAGGCCCCGGGAGGCGGCCGGCCGCAGCCGCCCTCAGAGGTCAGGCCAGGCCTTCCCTGCCCCCGCCTGTCACTGGACCCTGCTCTCCACAGGCCAGGCCAGTGCCCTTGACCCAGTGCCACGTGGCGGCCACCAGCACCGCGCCACTATTCCTACCAGCTGCTGGGTTGGTGGCCCATCCTGCAGAAAAGGGACAGGCTCAGAGAGGCTGAGCTGCCCACCCAGGACCACACAGCAAGACGCCACCGGCTGCCTCAGACCCTCGGAATCCAGCCCCCTGCCTTCCCTGATGCCCACAGGCTTGGAGGTCAGGAGTGTCCCCTGCCACTGAAGGCGGGCTCCCGCTGGCCTCCGGTACACGCCGCACAACTCCCCTAGTCTCAGTCCCCATCCCCAAGATGCAGACAACTGGGACAGCTTGGTCCTGGGCAGAGGCTGTGGTCAAGGCTGCGTCCCCGGGGCCAGAGCCCAGCGCTCAGCTGGCCACCTGGCCCTCCTCCTGCCGTCTTCTCTAGAACATTCCGCTCCCTCCACCTGGAACTCCCCCCAGCAGCCAGGGAAGTCACGGTCGGGGTGCCCGGGGTGCCCCGGGTGCCTGCCGGGGAAGCCCCAGCACCTGGGTTCTGTGTTCCCTGCCGGGAACAGCGCGTGGGACAGGAAGCCAGCAAACTCCGGGACCGGAACCCGGGCTGGAGCGACGACGAGGGCACAGGCCTTCCTCTGCCTCCAGGAAGGAGGCCCAGGAGCCCCGTCGTCCTCCTGCCCACCTCAGAGGCTGTGCGCCCCTGGGTGAGCCCCGCCCTTCTCTGGCCTCGACGGCCCATCTGCAAGTCTGAAGTTGGTTGGAGGGGAGCTGGGCTGTGGGCAGGCATCAGGAGGGGCCGGTCCCAGAAGCACCCCCCACGGGAAGAGGGGCCGAGGACAGAGCAGCTGCGGCCTCCCCTCACTGCCTCCCCTCCTGGCCCGCTGGGCCAGCCCTGGACCTGCGACACCTGGGGCAGCCGGCTGCGCGGCCTCCCCTCCTCCTCCCTGACCCATTGTTCTAGAGCGTCCCCCCACACCACCAGACAGGCATGTGGCCACTCTCCCAGGGGACAGGGCTATGGACCAAAATAACCCAGGCCTTCCTTCCTGCAGGAGGCAGGGGGCCGCACCAGCCACAGGCAGAGCCTCCCTGGGGGCCTCTCCCCAGCACCAGCGTCCCTGATCCCTGTCATTGTGGGCCAAGGCATCCCTGTCATTGTGGGCCAAACCACTGTCCCATGTCATTGTGGGCCAAGGCAGCGCACGGCAGCTTCAGGAACTTGGCTCACTCACTCAGTGGCTCAAAAAGCCTTTATGGAGCACCAACTGTGTACAAGGCACCAGGAACACGGCAAGCACCACAAGGTCGCAGCATTCCGGTCCCCCCGAGGTGGGGTCCCTGGGCAGCAGCACCTGCCCTCCGCCACCGTCAGGTGAGACAGGGAGGGCAGAGCGGGGCCGGCGCATCCCGAGGCCGGCTTCCCCCAGCACCCGGCGAGCTCCACGCAGACCCAGCACCATCTGGCCGCCAGCAGGAGCAGGGGCACGACGGATGGACCTGAGGACCCTGTGACAGCAGACACACCAGGCCACAGTGGGTGACCCAGTGACAAAAATGCCAGGACGGGGGTCCAGGGCGAGTTGTGGACCTGTGGGTGCAGGGCGGGGAGCTCGGGGGGCAGGCGCCTTTTGTGGTGATGGAAGGTTCTGGAACTAGACAGAGGTGGTGGCTGCACCACCTCGTGAACCCCTGAACTGGAGGCTGAAGTGGCGAGCTCTGTGGCCTGGGAACCCCGTCTCACTGAGCTGACCACTTAATGTCCGCGCCCTCACTGTGTTTTACAGCTCACTCTATAAAACGCTCAAGAACCCAAGGAGCCGGGCACGGTGGGCCACGCCTGTCAGCCCACGGCTTGGGAGGCTGAGGCAGGAGGACGCGGTTCAAAGCCAGCCTCAGCGATGGCGAGGTGGAAAGCCACTCGGGGAGACCCTGTCTCTAAACAAAACACAAAACAAGGCTGGGGCGTGGCTCAGGGGAGAAGGGCCCCCGAGTTCCATCCCCGGAACCAAAAGAGAAAAATACATAAGTCAATCTAAGGAATCAAAAATCAGAATTTGACCCAAACTATAATTCAGAAAAAAAAGAAAAAGAAACTATTACACAAACTGAGGTTTGTGAATGGCTTCCCTGTCGCCAGGCGCACAGTGGGGCTCAACACATGTTTCCTTAAAGAGGAATTTCCCCTAAAAGGTAATGGGACACTGAGTTCCGGTGGCCCCGTGTGGCCAATCCCATCCCGGGACAGTCCAGCTCCCGCCTCAGGGGCCACACTGCAGGACTGTCCTCAATCTCGGAGCCACGCTCAGGCCGCCCGGGCCCGGCGGAGCCGAGACGCTGCTCTGAGCATGGCTGGATGCCCGGGTCCCTGCCCCTGCCCGCCACGTGCAGAACATCCTGTTTTTCTCACAACAGAGAGGACCCTGCAGATGCTCTTCCCTGTCGGGGACTGGCCCCAGGGTGCCTGCAGGGCCACGCCCTCTTCACAGGTTGAGGCAGGTCTTGCTCAGTGGGCAGGGGGGCTGGGGAGGTGGCTCAGCAGTAAGCGCTCGCCTGGCATCCGCGGGGCGCTGGGTTCCATCCTCAGCACCACATAAAGTCAAGATGTGTGTCCGCCGAAAACTGAAAAATAGATATTAAAAAATTCTCTCTCTCTAAAAAAAAACAAAACAGCCGGCAGAGGCCGGGGATGCGGTTGGTGGTGGTGGAGTCGTGCCTCCTTTATGCCAGGCCCTGGCTCAATCTCCAGAAGCACAGAAATGAAGACAGTCTCTCTCCAGCCAAAGCAGCTGTGAGCGACTCACCTGCTTAAAAAAAATTAAAAAGTTGGCAAACTGTGACCCGCCCCTGCCTGTTTTTGTCAGTAAAGTTTTTTGGTTTTTTGGTCCTGGGGATTGAACTCGGGGCCCTCGACCACCGAGCCGCACCCCCAGCCCTATTTTGTATTTTATTTAGAGACGGGTCTCACTGAGCTGCTTAGGGCCTCGCCATTGCCGAGGCTGGCTTTGAACTCACCATCCTCCTGCCTCAGCCTCCCAAGCCACTGGGATGACGGGTGTGTGCCACTGTGCCAGGCAGCCCATAAAGTTTGACTGGCACTCAGCCACACCCCTTCATTCCCACGGGCCCATCCGGGTCTCCACACTAGGAACTACGGTGTGGCCCTCTCTAAAACACCTGCCGGCCCTGGTCTAGACACCCAGCAGAACAGCGAAAGGAGCCCGCGGCGTGTCCTCAGCCGACTCCCACGGTGTAGGTCGCCCTCGTGGGCCCAGCGCAGCCTGCTAACTGGGTATCAGGGAGAACCGCCCGAGCAGGGAGCAGCCACGTGCTGCGAGGTAGTGGGAAGTTCCTGTCTGAACACTCACCCCTGTTGCTCTTTCGTGTCACAGCACATTGAACAGGATCCCCGCACTCAGAACTCCCGCACCCAGAGCTCCGATTCCGTGGGACCCACACACCGGCCGAGCTGTGCCACCACCACTTCTACCTCGTTCCAGAACATTCCATCATCCCCAAAGGAGCCCGCCCCAGGAGCAGCCCCCGCCCCCAGCCCTGCACCCAGGAGTCCCCGGGCCAGCCGTGCACTCTTCTGTCACGGCCGTCTCCCTCACTGGGTGGGTGACACCTTGTGCGTCTGGCCCTCACTGGTCCTCAGGGCCACCCACGTCCCGCTGGGTCACCTCGCTCCTCTCTGTGGCTGAATAATGTTCCCTGCCTTTACCCTCTTTCCTGGGGGCTGGCGGGCTCCGCGCTCCTGGGCCGCACACAGCCCCCCTTTATTTTAACAGGATTCATGTCCCGGGGCGCAGGTTCCGTCATTTCTAACACCCGCGTGTTTAACGACGAGATGGCAGAGTGCCTGCCAACCCAGCAGCGGCCCGTCCGCTGGCTGCCGCGGGCCACCACCCTGGGGCACCCCGTCCCATGAATTCTTCATGTCCCACACAAAGGTGTCAATAATTGATGGCGGCTCAGCAGGGCCGGCAGCCCCGCCTCTCCCTGCCAGCCCTGCTGCAGTGTCCCAGGGTGGCCTCAGCCCACCACGCCCACCCTGCCATCCACCCCTCAGGCCTTGGGAGCAGGGGCCACCTGCCCTGCAGCAAGTGACAGAGGGGCCTGCCACACCTGGGGGCCACCAGTGATTCTCAAACTGGGTTCTCCAGGTCCTCAGGAGCCACCCCCAGGATGGGTGGGGTCCTCCTGCTGGCTGTCCTGGGGGCCAGGACACTCCCCATTGGGGACATTCTCCACTGTAGGAAGCTTGGGGCCAAAATTGGACACTGGGACACCACAGCCCACCGCCAACCTGCAGGGGACAGACGGCTACAGCTCGGCGTGGGCAGAAGGTCTTCAACAGCAACAGAAGCCTGAGGGCACCACACAGGACAGCGCCCTCAAAGGTGCCCCAGCTGGCACCCCCTCCCCCTCCACGCCTCCATCCTGGCCCCTCCACTCTGGCCCGACTCCTCCCACGCCTGCCAGAGGGCGCCCTTGAGCCCCCGGGTCAGGCCCCTGCCTCCTCTGCCCACAGCCCTCCACCTCCCACCCCCCTAGGGCACAAAGTCAGGTGGGCCCTGGGCCCCTCTACCTGGCACTCCTCTGCCGCAGCCACTCAGCTCCTTGCTGCGCCTCCAACAGGCCAGGCTTGTCCCGCCCCAGGGCCTTTGCACAGGCTGTACCTCTGCCTGGAGTGCTTCCCCACAGGTTCCATGTGGCGGTTCTTTGATGTCACTGAGGCCTGGGCTCATGTGTCACCTTCTCAGGAAGCCCTCCCAGATTCCCATTCAGACAAACATCCCCATTTGTCTGGCCCGTTCCTCATCATGCAGCTCCAACAAATCACAGTGATTTTTCTGGAAGAGCCACAACCACTTCTGCTGGCCCACCCTGGCCCTTGGGAGTGGGAGCTCAGGGGCAGGTGCCCTCAAGGGGCCCTTGGTGGGGACTCACGGGACTCCCCCCCTCCCAGCCCCCATCATCTCAGGCCTCTCCAGAAGGACAAGGAGATCCGTGGGGAGCTGAGGCTCACACCCTCGCCAGAGGCACCTGTGCTAGGCTCCCCTGGTGGGGTTCCAGGGAGGATGTCCAGTGCGGGCTGTCCTTGTGCGGGGCAGTGGGCACGCTGGTGACTGGCCTTCCCCAGCACCTGGCTGCACCCCACGGCACGAGCCGTTCTGGAGCACCAGACTCTGGGTGGGTCGCTCCAGGACACCTGGAGTTCTGACCTCAGGGTACACTCTCCCGGCCCTGGACCCCCTCACTGAACCAGGCAGCAGGCAACAGGGGCCCCACTGGGCGGGAGCCCTGGTCTGCTCAGGCCTCGGCACAGAAACCAGGCCCAGGACACCCGTCCCACCCAGGGCCGCCTGGCTAGTCCCTTCGCTTAGGGGCACTGCCTCTTGTCCGGTCAGTGCGTGGTCCAGCACTCACCAGCCACTGGCCGCGCGGCCTCCGGCCAAGCCTAGGTGTCCCGGGGCTGGGCGCAGCTCCTGGTTCCTGGGTTCACCTCCTCCACCCTCCCAGCTGCCGCCGCTGGGCAGGTTCTGGCCCAGCCCATTTTACTCAACTTGTTAGGTTTGAAAGTTGGCGCCTGTGAACCTGGCGCGTGATGCCAGGCGCAGCAGGGGCCATGGCCCTGAGGCTAGGCAGGTCTGCGAGGCTGGCCCCAGGGGTGGCCACGGGAGGGACCTGTTCCTGCGCTGAATCCTCCCGAAGCCCTGTCACTGTACAGAGCGACCTGGAGAATGAGCTACCTGTTCAAGTGCCACCGCGGCCTGCAGAGTCGGGTCTACCTGAGCTCCCCAACCACTGGGCTGTCCGGCTCAGACCCTCCGGCCACCAGCTGAGCTCTAGAAGTGACCACAGACGCCTGTTTAAGGCTGGGGCTGCTCCCCACAGAGGAGATGCTGAGGAAAAGAGAATCAGGTGGACAGCAGACTCCACCCCTGTCTCCGGTCTTCTCCTGGCCATTTGATGGCTCCCTTCCGGGCCTCAGTTTACCCTCCTGGGAAATGGGCCCAGTGAGCCACCACAGAAGAGGCCAGGAGGCCGGAGATGCAGGTCAGGATGCCTGCTAATTACCTGGCGGCGGGCAGCCCCAGTTCACTGCTAGTAACACTGAGTCCAAGGCCTCAGGCCACTGGCGAGCTTGCAGGGCCTGGCCCTGGCTGTCCTGGGTTCCTGGACCAGCCAGAACCCAACTCATTCCCACCTGCACACCTCTGGCGGCGCTGCCCACCACCCGGAAGGCCCTCCAGATCCGGAATCTGTCCAAGCACCTGCTGCCCTGCACTGTTAAAGGGGCAGAGTCCATCAAAGTCCCCAGGGGGTTGGGCACTGGTCCCAGAGCGGGTCCCCAGGCCTGAGGCGAGGGCAGTTCAGATCCAATCTGTCTTCCCCTAACTCATAAGGCCCAAGAGTGCCAGAGACGGGGGAAACTGAGGTAGGAATGCAGACAGGCAGATGTAGGGTGCAGGGACATGAGGGGGGGCGCAGGGACATGAGGGAGCGGGGGTGGGGGGGACAGAGGGCAGCCAGCCGAGGGGCCACCCGGCACTGCTTGCTCACCTGCTCTCCGGGGCGCTACAGTGCGACCACGATCCGTCCACCGCCTGCGTAGGGCCGGACCTCTTTCTGCGGCTGCGGGACCTTCCCCAGAGGTTGGGGGACTGGGCGGGGCGGGCAGCTTGACCACGCCCACGACCACGCCCCCACTAAACTCCGCCCCCGTTCCTCTCCCTCCCGCGCGGAAGAGAACGGGGCGGGAGTTTGGTCCTGGCTCAACCAATGGAAGCGCGGGCGACGTACAAAGGGACCAATGAAAGCGAGTCTCTGCGGCGGGAGGTGGAGGGGGCGGAGCTCGGGGCGGGGCCAGGCGCTGGGGGATTCCTCCGGAATCGCTGAGGGGCCGGATGCGGGGGCGCGGCGGCCCGGGGGGCGCCGGCCGCGGAGGGGCGGAAGGGCAGCGAGCGAGAGAAGGGGGTGGGGACCCCGAGGCACGGACCAGGGGAGAGCCAAAGGAAACGCACCCCACGAGGCTCTGCGCCGGCGCCGTCCACCGTGGAGCCCGGCTACCCACCTGGGCAGGAGGAGTTCGGGCAGACGCGCGTCCCAGCCCGGCAGGGCGCCTTCCGAGTCGGAGTCACCTGGAGCCCGCAGCCCCCAGGTGCAGCCTGTTTCCGTGGGAATGAGGATGAGCGTCCAGGCTGCCAGCGGGGCGGGGCGACAGGGCCAGCTGGGCCCCCCAGGAGGACGCAGCTGCGAGTCCTGGGAACCGGGCCCTGGAGCGGCTCCCAGCTCCCCAGTGCGCCATTTCCTCCCCGCTCCCCTGCCCCAGCTCTGGGTCCCAGTGCAGCTAGGACCTGGAAGCCGCAGCAACCACTCCGCGCCCTCCCAGTAGCCACACAACTAACGTTTGTTGAGTGCCGCCCTGACATGTACAGGGGAGGCGCAGGCGGACCCTGGCCCGGGGCCTCACGGGGCAAAAATAAATATCCCATTAGGGAGGCAGAAACCGAGGCTCAGAGAGGAAAGCCAACTTCCTGAGGCCACACGGGCACATGGCTGGGCCAGGATTCCAGCCCAGAGGTGCCCGGGGCTTCTGTAGCATCGGAGCCTCCCCCAGCCCCCCCACCGGCGTGGCCTGCCCTCTCCCTAGGTCCACTTCTGGGCCTGGCCCCTCTTGCTTGTGGCGACCCTTCCAGACATTTTAGAGTGGCCAGCAGTACCCCTGGCTTCCTCGCACTCCCGTGCCAGGAGCACCCCAGGCCCCTCTGGGTTGTGATAACCAAAAAATGTCCCCTGGCACTGCTGGGTGTCCCCTGCAGGGTAGTTGCACTGGTGGGGGGGGGCTTCTTTGCACCCCCAGGCCACAAACTGCATGGGGTGGGTAACCCAGGTGGGGAACCGGCCCGAGCAGAGGGGCTGTTTCTAGCATCTCCTCACATCAAAGTCTGGGATAGGTGCCTGTGGGCCCGAGTGACTGAGGTGGGTTCAGGGACAGTTTTGTGGGCTGTGCTCTCTGCAGTGGTCGGCGGCACCTGGCACGGGCAGGGCACGGCTCACTCACCTCAGAGCTCTGCCATCACCTGCCTGCCCGAGTTTGCGTCGCTGAGCCTCAGTGTCCCCACCCATGTGACGTGAGAATAAAAAGCCCTCGGGTCCTCAAATAAGGCAGGGGATCTAAAAAGTGCCCTAAGGACGCAGAGAGAGGGGAGCCCTCGCACTGCAGCTGGGCGGCAGAACGGTGTGGCCACACTAGGACAATGGCCAGTCCTCCAAAGCTGGGCAGAGTCACCACCACCCACTGCTGGGTGGTGCCCATAGAAGTCAAAGGCAGGACCCGGATACCTACCTACTGTGTGCGGTGTTAATAGCAGCACTGGGCCCTGGAGCCAGAGGGAGCCAGAGGAGGGTGGCCTCTGCCTGTTGGGGGGGGTGGGCCCACACTCAGCTCCGCCCTCGCTGGGCTCCTCAGCCTTGAAAAGGAAAGGAATTCTGACACCCGACACGGTGGATGAAGCTTGGAAACATCATGCTGAGTGACATGCACCAGACACAGAGGGACCCTGCAGCCTCCACCCAGGAGGTCCCTGGAGTGTCAGAGCCACCACCTAGTTGACTTGGGGAAGCAGCGAGGTGGGTGCAGGGCAGGAGGGGACAGAGCTGGTGTGGGAGGGGCAGAGCTTCAGCCTGGGGAGACAAGGAAGCCCTGGGGGTGGGCAGTGGGGACAGCTACGTGGCAGTGCCACTGTGCCTGATGCCCCAGAGGCAGGATGTTTCGCCCTGTGCCGTGCTAGGGACGAACCCAGGACACTGCACTGAGCTCCATCCCAACCTCTTTTTTAAGTTTTATTTTGAGACAGGGATTTGCTAAGTTACCCAGTCTGGCCTTGAACTTAAGATCCTCCTGCCTCAGCCTCCCGAGGCACGAGGACTACAGGTGTGGCCACGGCTATGGGCTGTTTGGCTCTAGTACCTCTTGTCCACACTTTGCTTTAATTCATCTTGATCAGGCCTCCTCTTGAGACCATCAGGTCCGCCACAGGGACAAAAGGACAGACACCCTCGAGAGGCCTTTGACACCTGGGTACAATAGCCCCGTAAGCAATGTCTGTCCAACAGTCAGTGCTGCCAGCTTGGTCGTCCTTAAGTTTGTCCCACCTGCTTGGTCCCCTTCAAGACTGATGACATCAAGAAAAGAGTAACTAAGGTGGTCCCAGGATTTGCAAGGACATTCAGCTGTCCCTGGAGCAAGGCCGCGACATCCCAGCCATTGCCCTCACCTTCCAGGAGCAGCAGGGCCTGGCAGCAGGTCACCCCATGGCGGGACCTGGAGCTGGCCCTGAGTGGGAGCAGTCCCTCCTGAGATGGCAGGCCCAGCGATGACCGCCTGCAGTCCGTGGAGATTCACCGCAGGCCCCAGCCACATCAGACCCCAGGGAATGGAGACCCCCAACACCAGGGAGCCTGAGCCCTCAGGGAGCCCCTCCCAGGGATCCAAGGCCCCTCTTTAGGTTTGGGCTACGTCCTACTGTCTTGTCTTATTGTCCCTGGGTCAGAAGTTCTCTGGGATCATTCCATGTCACATTTCACAGATGACAAAGAGGCCCAGAGAGAACAAGTGATTTGTCCAGGGCCACACAGCCAGAGGCTTGCAGGGGTGGATTAGGGCCTCATGGGATCTGACTCCAAGTGGGGGTCCAGCCCTCGGGCAGCTGCATCCTGGGGGTCCCCCGCTGGGCAAGGGGGCTGGGAGGAGCAGGGAAGCATAGTGAGTGGGTCTGGGTTCCGTGTGCAGCTGAGGGGACTGGGTTGGGACTCGGGCCAGGCCCCGCTGCCGCCGTTGGGGCCAGTGCAGCCCAGAGCTGAGGTTCAGAGGGGGCTCAGCCCATGTCAGGCGCCCTGGTATCAGGATCCGCCTGCAGTGGGGGCTTCCACGGGGGTGGGAGCTCAGCCCAGAGTCAGGCCCAGCCGGCGACAGGGTGCTCTGCACAGAGCTGGGGACAGCTCAGTTCAGCTCAGTTCAGCTCAGCCCGTGGCGGTGCTGGGCCGCGGCGCGCCGCTCCCGGCCGCTCCCGGCAGGGGGCGCGCTCTGCACGGAACCCGGGGCTGGCGGCGCCCGCGCTCCGGGGAAGGGGCCGCCACCCTGGGCTCGCCAGGCCCGCACCCGAGGCCGCGCCGCGCACCCCACGAGGCTTGCGATCTGGAGCCTGCGACCGCCTTCTGGGGCCTCTGCCCTGCGCCTGCGCAGGGGGACGGCGCTGGGCGCGGAGGGGTCTGGGGTCCCTCCCTGGCCCCCGGCCTTGGCTCTGCGGAGCCCGCGGAGAGCCAGTCGGGGACCCCGGAGCCCACGTCCCCCGGCCGCCTCGCTCCCAGGCAGTTCCCACGTGCCGGAGTCCCCTGTGCCCAGACCATCTGTGCCTACGGGAGACCCTCCAGGGCCACCAGAGAGGAGGACCCGGGAGAGGGAGGGAGCTAACTCTGCCGGGGGCTCCCCACTACAGGCCAGGCCAGGGGGTGTCAAGGGACTGTCCCAGGGCACTGGTGGGGCCGCTGTCACTCCCAGGGCCGGGGCGGGCTTAGGTTTGGGGCGCACTGCTGTTCCCTGTCCCCCCACTCACCCACCCGCTGCAGCCTGAGAAGCCGTCTGGGGAGACACGTTTGCAAGTGTCGGTCACAGATGCCAGCCCGCCTGCGCCTGCGAGTGGGAGGCAGGCGTCTGGGGACATAAATGGCCATTCGCCCCGCCAGGGTGTGCGGGATTGGTGGGGGGGGCAGCGCGGTCTGCCACCGTGTTGGAGGGTAGTGACCGCGACAGCCTGGGCGGCAGGGCATTTGCTTTGGGAGCCTGTCCTCTGGAAGATGGGTACAGGGACTGTGCCGGGCCGGGGTTCGGCGCACCACCTCCAGGAGCCTAGGGAGGACCAGGGGCTGGGTGGGGGCACCCGGCAGCCGGGGAGCCCAGACTGGGTACCTGACTAGGGAGCAGGCATGTCACCTCAGCTCCTGGCCAGCTCTGCCCAGGGGCTCCTCCCACTAAGGCTGGCTCTGGGCAGACAGAACCCAGCCCAGGGAGTTGATCTGAACCTGGAGAAGCACAGCTGGGGGCTGCCATGGGCCAGTCCTGAGAGGCCAGACCTCAAACACCAAGCCAGTGGGGGGCAGCACACTGAGAACTGGAAGGAGATGGAATTCTGAAGCCCCCTGATCCAGCTGTTCCTGAAGACCCTGAACTTTATAGCTTGAACCACTGGATGAAACCAAGGAAACCCTCATAAAACTTTACAGGATGTGTGCAGAGGGGGTGGGGGTGGGGTCAGGAAAGAAGCTCCGTGGCCCCAAGAGCTCCCTAGAATAAAAACCCTTAAAACTGCATTTACTGCTTCGTTCCACGCGCACCCCTGAGCCCACCCCGTTGTGTGCGGGCCTGGCACACACCCGCAACTCCAGGCTGGGGGAGGCAGGGTCCAGCACAGACCCCCAAGCAGGGACACACAGAGCTCAGGGGACAGAGAGGGGGAGGAGGCATCTGTGGGATCCGGGTGGACTTCAGGGAGCAGGCCACGTGGCAGCTAGGGCTGGGGAAGGGTCCTTGTGTAATCTGCCCTGACCTTGCGGTCACCTCCAACTCCTCCAGGAGGTCCTGCTTCAAACCAGCCTTCCTCTTCTCTCACCTGCAGACCTTGTCCTCGCCGTGCCTGCCACCATGGCCGCTCTTCCTTGCCTCTGCCTGGTCAGCAGAAGGCAAGCCGGCCCCTCTTCCCTGGCCCGCCCCAGCTGACCCAGGGCATCCTTGCACCCAGAGTCCAGTGACCCAAGCACGGTCATAGTCACCCAGGGACGAGTCCATGTCCCCACTGGACCGAGAGCTCAGGTCTACCCTGCTTCTTGTGTCCCTGATGCTCCCAATAGGTACACAGTAGGTGCTCACTAAATGCTTGTTAAATAAGCTAGGGAGATGTCTGTCCCGTGTTGGTGGCTGGGGAAGCCGGGCCCAGGGGAGCAGCAGAGGGTCTGCAGCAGGAGGGTCCAGCCAGCCTCCAGCCCACGCCCGAGGTCAGGGGTCCTCTCGCTCCTCCCCTGCCAGCTCCCCTGGCGGCCCCGAGGTCCCCATCACCTGGCTGCCTCCGGTGACACCAGTGGAGATCCGCTGCAGAGGAGGCTCCCGGCCAGGTGGGAGGGTGGAGCCCGAGGCGCGCTTTGCCCAGCGGCACCTCCCCAGGGGCTCGGCACACGTGAGAAGTCTATTTCTGCCACTGTCCCCACCGTCCGGGTGACTTCATCGGGCCTGAGCCGGGGTGCCGCTGACCTCATCCTCCCACCTGCAGGAGGAGGCGTGAGCAGAATCCTGACCTGAGGCAGCCCCACGTGCGCCTGAATCTGGGCCAACGTCCTCTTTCTTGCAAAGTCTGAGTCCCTGCTGTGGCCTGGGGACAGAGACATTGTTATGGTCTCCCTTCAGCAATTATGGATCCTGAACGCAGAGAGGGCATTCGCATGCCCTGAGACACACAGCATTTGAACCACTGAACCCCCGCAGGTTTCCCCTCAGGCCCTGAGCTCCCCCTTCAATGCTTTCTCTGTAGCCACCAGAGGGCGCCAGGGCGCATCTGAGTCAGGCCCTTCCTCCTTTGCCCACAGCCCTGCATGGCTGCCCCCTCCCTCAGGGGCACAGCCCAGGTCCTCCCTGAAGCCCACAGAACCCTGAAACACTGCCCGGTCCTCTCCCCGACTCCCTCCTCGTCTCTCCCCTCTTCCCTCTGCTCCACCCGCACGGCTCCTTGCTCAGCAAGGTCATCCTGCCCCAGGGTCTTTGCACAACTCTGTCCTCTGCCTGGAGCGCTGTTCCCTGGAGATCGTCATAAGAGTTACCTTCTTGCCAGGGGAGGGAGAGGAGCGCTGGGGGGATGAAGCCTTCCTGTGTCTGCACCTCTCCCTTCCTGAAGAAAGCTCTCGTCCAGCAGACGTTGTGGCCCTGGAAAGCCCTCCTCTTCCACTGGCCTTTCCCGGTCTTGAAACGGTCAGGAAGCTTCCTGGACCCGCGCCAGCAGCGCCTGGACTTTCCACTTCCCCACGTCCATGCTGCCCGATGTTTCCTTTAAACCACTCACATTTAGACCATCCATAAATACCTTAAACCTGTTTTTAATCGCAAAGGGGAAAGGGAGACCAGCATCTCTCGCCGCAGATGGCAGTGACTGGAGGTGCCCTCAGGGGGCGGGACTGGGGGACGAGGGGGCTTGACCCGGGTCCCGCGTAGGGACAGGCTGCTGCAGGGGAATCTGTGACCGGGTCCCAGGGCCACTTCACAGCTCGCCCACTCCCAGGTGCTATCATGTGTGGACGAGGGCAGCGGCTGCTTTGCACGTCACCAGCCGTGACGTCCTGGGACCGGGTGTCCAGACGGCCCTCTGGGCAGCACCAACCCTGCGTTGCTGCACTCTTCCCTCTTGACCCCTCCACAACAATCTGTTTACTTGTTTCTTCATTCATTCATTTTTTGGCACTGGGGCGTGAACCCAGGAGTGCTCCATCCCAGCCCTTTCTATTTTTTGAGACAGGGTCTCCCTAAGTTGTTTGCTGACCTCAAACTTGTGATCCTCCTGCCTCAGCCTCCCAAGTGGCCGGGGAGACAGCCTGGTGCCCGATTCCCTCCCGGAAGGCCAGGATGTTAATCTTTCTTGTTCCTTGCTGTGTCTCCATGTCCTAGAACAGGCTGGCACACAGTAGGTGCTCAATAAGTATTTGTGGGATGAACAGTTGGACCCGTGCCCACGTTGCCCGTGGCCCCTTGATCTTGGCAAAGGTGCCCCACTCCTGATGCCTGCAACCTGAGCAGACGTGGCCCTCCGTGGCAGAGGGGTGGAGTGAAGGGTCTTGAGAGTGGAGGCCACCCTGTCCTCACAGGATCCTCATGAGAGCGCCGGGTTCAGAGAGCCGCCAACAGAAGCAAAGGGTCAGGCTTTGGCCCATGGGCAGGACTTGAGGACGGAGAAAGGGGCGCGCGCCAAGGAGCCCGGGGGCAAAGGGTCCCCCTAGAGCCTGCAGGAAGGATGCGAC
This sequence comes from Urocitellus parryii, assembly GCF_045843805.1. Classification (NCBI taxonomy): domain Eukaryota; kingdom Metazoa; phylum Chordata; class Mammalia; order Rodentia; family Sciuridae; genus Urocitellus; species Urocitellus parryii. The sequence goes on from NC_135533.1 coordinate 217,478,995, forward strand.
CCTGCCGCCACCTTGATTTGGCTGAGGGGAGCTGAGGACGGGAGAGAGGGGCCAGGACCCTGGAGAGCTCCGCTGGGGCCTGCCGCCCCTGGACTCCCGACCGAGCCTCCTGGGAGCCAGGTGCTGTTCTGGGCGCTGGACGCCCTGGGGAGGAGGTGGCCACAAACCCTCGTCGCCTGGAGCTGATCTTCCAGGGGACATGATCCAGGCAGGAGCCGGTGCCCCGCGTAGCACGGTGTCTGGTGGCAAGGTGAATGACGGGTTACTGGAAGGGACCGGGAGGGGCAGGGTGACCAAGGGAGGGAGCTCAGAGGAGGTGACAAGGAGCAGAGACCCGAGGGAGGCGAGGGGGTGGGGGAGCAGCACGTGCAAAGGCCGGGGGCGCTGATCCCGGAGAGCTGTCCTTTGGGGGTGGATGGAGAGGGGGGTCCTGTCAGGGTCCTCGTGCCACGCCTCCTCCCGGGTCCCAAAGGTCCTGGGACGTGGGCTTTCCTAGCCCTGCTTTACAGAGCTGCTCAGTCAAGAAGACACCATGTCCCCAGGTCCCGGGGCCAGTTGGTGGCTAGCCCGCGGCTGGGACCCTAATGTTGTGATGTCCTGATGTCACTGCAGATGACAAGAACTGAGAGCTCTCCCTTGAGTTTCCGGTGGCAGCCTTAGGCTGGCTCAGCCTGCGCGTGCGCTTCCTTGGGCACCTGAGTCCAGCCCCTTCCCAGTTAGCTGACTCCGCCCCCACCCGCGGACTGGCCAATCAGAGCACGACAGCTTTTTGGAGTCACATTGATTGGTCAGAGATGAGCCAATGACAGTGAGAAGAGGGGATCTTCTTCCCGGGGCTTCTTGGTTGGGGAGCTGGCAGCCAGGGCTTTGCCACCAGGAGCAGGGAGCCCACCTGCGGGTGAAGCCCACCCGGAGGAAAGCAGAGCGGGAGGGAGGAGGAGGATTCCTAATTCCTAGGAATTAGCTGAAGCCCTGGATCCAGCTACACCTGAAGCGGTGTAGCCTGCTCTGGGTTGCACCTCTGCCCTTTCTTGTAATCCTTTGTGTCTTGTTGCGGTTGTGTCGATGACCGTAACGTATTTGGGAAGGACATTTCCTGAATAATGCGTAGGGTCGGGGAACTTCTGGGATATTTTTGGGAAAAGGGCCAAGACCTGAGATTCCTCCCCAAAGTCGAGGAGTCAGAAGCCAGAGATGGTTCTTTCAGGCCTTCCCTGGAGCACTGGGGTCAGGGGTGCTGGGCAGGTGCGAGGACAGTGGGTGGCCATGGGGCAGAGTCCAGGGATCCGGGGGACATCATACCTGAAAACAGACTCGCGCTGCGGTGAGCATGTGGGGGAAGGGAGCTGCTGCAGGGTGGGCGGGTGCTGCCCCTGGGACCAGCCCCTGGGCCCAGCAGGGAAGTGGGGGCGCGGCCAGCGACCCAGGCCGCCCACCTGCTCGCGGTCCTTGCGGAAGTCCTTTGCTGGTGTGTGAAGAGGTCTGCGAGCCCGGCGCAGGGGCCACCTCACTGACAACAAAATGGGAATTGGCGGGGTGGGGTGGGTGGGGAATTCCCAGCTACTGGGAGGCCGAGGCAGGAGGACCTCCGGACCCCAGGAGTCCAAGGCCAGCCTGGGCAACACAGCAAGGCCTCAGGTCAAAACAACAACAAAATCCCAGGAATTCGCCTGGAAGTCTGCAGACAGGAAGGCGAGTGGACAGGGGAGGGGTGTTCACAGGTGGACTCTGTAGAGCATGGGAAATACCCAGGAACATCTACACAGAACAATGTCTAACTTGTTTTCTTTTTGCTTTGCTGGGGACAAACTCAGGGTCTTGCACACGCTTGGCAAGTGCTCTACCCCTGAGCTGCACCCCCAGACCACAATTCTAACGTTTATTGAGTACCTACTACGTGCAGGTCACTATTAAGCACTTATGCATGGCGGCATGCAGAATCCCCAGAAATCCACGGAACAGGGCTCGTGGGTGCGTGTTTTCCGTGTGCAGCGCCTTGAGAGTGGCCGGAACTCGCTGACCCTTGCTCCCGGTGGAGACTCTCCACTCTCTTGGTGCAGTTGGCACTCGGTGACTCTTTTAATACATAGAATAGGGCAGAAGTGACGGGATGTGACTTCCAAGTCGAGGTCATCCAAGGCCTGCGCTCCTCCTGGGCCTTCGTGGGTCGCCCCCCGTGTCCCCCAGGCGTAGAGGATGCGTGAGCACCTCTAGGAGAAGGGCGGGGTGAGGAGCTGGGGCCTCCTGCTCTCGCCAAGCGCGTGGACCCCGTGGGATCGGCTCCGCTGGCCCGAACCTTCTCTCAGGGCGCCGTGGCCGAAGCCCTGATTGCAAACTCGACCAAGACCCTGGGTCAGAGCCACCCAGTTCCTGATTCTCAGCTGCAGCCCCAGCCAGTGTCCTGCCTGCCACGTCCTCTGTGTCCCCAAGACAGAACCACCCGCACATCCCGCTCCCTGGTCCCTCACCCTCTGAACGTCACCCACTCTGTGCAGGTCATGCATCAGGGCCTCGGTGTTTGGCCACAGACACCAACACACTAGACAGGAGACTCAGAGAGGTCAGGGGACTTGGCCCAGGCCCAGGGCGTGCGCAGCCAGAACATGGGGAATGGGATGGTGTAGACGGCAGCCTGCAGACTTGTCTCACCCGACCACGAACGTGCCCTCGGAGGCCCAAATGACACTATCCATGGTTCATGGACACGTGTGTGACGCTGTCCCTATGTGATGTCCACGTGTAATGAAACTTTTCACTCCCTCGTCAGCGCTGTGATTGACCGCACATCCATATTTCATTTCTCATAAAACGAAAATACCCTGAAGCAAACACGAGAGGTGTTTGCCTTGTTGGGGGACGGTGCCTCGTCTGCGCACACCCCCAGCACGGCTCCGGTTGACTTGGGTCAAAATTGACACATACCTGGCCAGTGGGTGGCCACGCCTGTCATCCCAATGGCTCGGGGAGGCTGAGGCAGGAGGATGGCGAGTTCAAACCCAGCCGCAGCAACTTAGCCAGGCCCTAAGGGACTCAGTGAGAAACTGACTCTAAATTAAATGCAAAATAGGGCTGGGGGTGGGGCCCAGTGGTCGAGGGCCCCGAGTTCAATCACCAATGAAAACTGGGGGAAATCAACCACATGTAATATCACACACACACGCGCACACGCACACACGCGTCTGTAACCAGGAGACAGAGTGGAGCTTGAGGGGACCCCTCAGCAGAGTGGTTGGGGGCGGGGCCTCCTGGGGAAACAGGGGCCAGCGGCAGCCGCTCTCATCCTGGAGGCTCACTGGGGCCGTGGAGGCCATTCCCAGCCCAGAGTACTCACCGAGAGGACCCGAGGTGGGGAGGAGGTGGAGGCTGGAGGCCCTGGGTTCTGCCTGAGAGCTGGGGCTCAGCGGTGAGATCACAGGGAGCACCGGCAAGAGGCGCAGGGAGGAGACGGGAAGGGAGGGGAGGGGCCCTGCTGGCCTCTGGCCTCTGCTGGACCTGGGTGCAGGGGGCAGCCGAGATCCAGTTCCCCTGGCTGCACTCAGGAGCCTCCATCACCCGCCCCAGGGAGCCAGGCCACGCAGACATGGTGGGCGAAGAGCTGCCTGCTCCCGCCCCGCGGTGGGTGAGTGCGGCCCCTCGTGCTGGGCAGGGCACTCTGGAGCTCTGGAGGAGGTCAGCAGCTCTGGGGACATGAGGAGAGGTGTCCGGGAAGGGGGACTGGTGCTGGGCAGGGCACTCTGGGGCTCTGGAGGAGGTCAGCAGCTCTGGGGACATGAGGAGAGGTGTCTGGGAAGGGGGACTGGTACTGGGCAGGGCACTCTGGAGCTCTGGAGGAGGTCAGCAGCTCTGGGGACACGAGGAGAGGTGTCCGGGAAGGGGGACTGGTGCTGGGCAGGGCACTCTGGGGCTCTGGAGGAGGTCAGCAGCTCTGGGGACACGTGGAGAGGTGTCCGGGAAGGGGGACTGGTGCTGGGCAGGGCACTCTGGGGCTCTGGAGGAGGTCAGCAGCTCTGGGGACACGTGGAGAGGTGTCCGGGAAGGGGGACCCGCCAGGCCCGGGAAGGTCTGCACTTGGCCCTGGGGTCCGTACGTGGGCACTGGAGGACCCCAGAGGAGGCTGGGCCTAGCTCAGGACAGGCGCGGTTCATTGGGACACCACCCGCCCCCAGCGTCCCCGGGGAGAAGCCACCTGAACCCAGGCTGTTTCCCCAAAGGGAGCGGCTGGGTGCCTCCAGCCTCCAAGGGTCCACTGTTTTATATTGAGCCGGTGCCCGTGGGTCTGCTCCAGGGGACCAAAGTGCAGCACCACCTCCACCCAGCCCCGCGGGCGCCAGAGGCACAGCCCGCGGACGGGGAAGATGAGCCCCCGGGTCCCCATGTCGCCCTGGTCTCCCTCCTTCCCTCTGCCCAGCGGCAGCCCCAGCCTCCCCTGCCCCCTCATCAGCCCCCAACACAGCCATGACCCGAGCGGCCAGGGGAAAACCCAGCCCTGGACGCCCAAGCTCGGTGCCGCTGGTGGCCTCGCCTCCGGCCTCCGCCCGTGCTCCTCCCTGGCCTCCAAGCCTCCCTTCTAGGAACAGCCCGAGGGAAGAGGACCTGCTGGGTCAGCTCTGACTGTGGAGGCTCACCCCGGCCTCCACTGCTGAGAGGTCTCAGCAGCGGGTCCTGCTCCAGGCCTCCAGGCCGCGAGGCCAGCAGTGGCCCAGGTCTGGTCTGGGCTGTTCCAGGACTTGCTTCGCCTCAGTAGCGCCCGGGCGCGTGGCTGGCGCTCTCCAGGGGTCCCGAGGAATCCGCAGGGACCCGGGGGCTGCAGGGGTCCCTTCAGCACACTCTGTCCCTGTGTGGCCCTGCACAGACCCTGCCCACACCCCCTGCAGACGTGAGGTCCTCTCCGTGACACGTTGCGTGCCTGGGCGCTACCCATGTCCTCGGGGAGTGACCACAAGGAGCCCGCGGCTCAGTCCGGATGCGATTTTGTTTTGCAGTTTGTGGGGAACGTTTTCTGATGGGTCGGATCCGAGGCCGCCAAGCCCCCAGCTGGGCGGCCACCAGGACTGACTGTCGGTGAGGAGTGGGTCGCGGGCTCTGCACCCGCGTGGTCAGCAGGGAGGACAGAGCGTCCTCTGCCTGTTGGTGACTGGCGGCAGCCTCCTCCCAGGCAGGTGGCCGCCCCGGGGCCAGGAGTGCAGCAACCTGGGGCCCAGCTGCTGGGGCTTCGCGACCACGCAGTGGACACGCTGGCTGGAGAGCCCTCGAGGCGTCCCTGCCGGCCACGGGCTGTTCTGGGTGAGGTGGCCACAGAGACACGCCACCCGACTCACTGTGCCCCAGAGCCCTTCCTGGGCCTCGCCTGTCCCGCAGCTGCATCCGTTTCCGCAGGGGATGTCACCTCCCCAGTGAACAGTGACATCTGTCCACTCTGTCACTGTTCACTCTGTTCCCTGCGGTGTCCCCTTGCCTGGCACCAGAAAGAGCTCGGTGAGTAGCAATGGAAGAAATGGCACTGTCCCCAGGCTGTCGACCGACACCTGCCTCCACCCCCCAGGCTGGGAGCACTGAGACGTGCCAGGCAAACTGTCCCCACTGTGTCCCTGATAAGGTGCCTCTGGCTGATGCCAATGCGTTGTTCTAGGCCCTGGGGCTCCAAGACCCTCGAGGTTGGGGTACGCTCTGCTGAAGTTTGGGGACCGTGGGTCCTCCCAGGACAGAGGCACCCGGCTGTCAGCGCCCCTCTCTCAAGTGCCGCCCGACTTTAGGGTCTGGATCCTGGCAGTTCCATCCCTGTTGCTAGGTGACCCCAAGGCTCCAGACCCCCCAGGACCCCACCGACCCTCCTTAGTCATTAAGCTGTCCCCACCTGCCCCGCCCGCCCAGCCACACTTTCTGAACACAGCTGGCCTCTGCCTGAGGGTCCCCAACCAGCAGCCCCTCCTCATCTCCCCTGCGGTCTCCTAGGAACAGACACACCTACCGTGGCTGTCACAAGCCCCTGTCTCCCTGTTCTAAGGACAGCAGTGACTGTCCTGAGTCTGCTTGCTGAACGTCACTGAGCAAGTGATGGACCTTTGCCATTGTCCCCAAACAGATGAGGATGCTGAGGCTCAGAGATGGAGGGTTACCTGCCTGGGGTAACACAGCACTCAGAGGCTTCTGGAACTCACATCCAGAGCCTGTGGGGACCTCCCCAAGGCGCCAGGGGGTCCTGGATCTGATGGAAGCCCCTCTCACCCCCCAGCTGGACCGGGAGGCAAGGCCACAAGGTCGCCCAGCTCTGCCTGGGGTACTGGGAGGCAGGGAGTGGGCGGGGCCTGGGAGGGGCCGGTGGACAGGTCCAGAGACACGCCCCCTGCTAATGGCACCCGCAGACAGGGAAGGGGACAATGGAGGAGAGGATGGGGGCGGAGGGCGGGGCGCAGCCGGGAGGACACTGACGCAGAGCAGACCCCTCGGGTGGCCAGGAATGAGGGGAGCAGTGTCCACCCCAGTGGTGAGGAGGGCAGAGGAAGGAGCAGGAGGAGCAGAGGCCCACAGAGGCAGGAGGGGAGGCCGGGCTCTCCTCGCACTCTGCTGGGCGGGGCGCGGGGGCGTCTGATGTCGGGGGGCGGGCGGCCCCTGTGCTGGGTCCCCCACATACCTGCACTGGGGACCCAGAGGCCCCAGGCGGGCACATGAGGGGTCACCGGGCTGTGGGGAGATAAGACTGGGCACAGCTGGACACTGACCAAGGGGTCGGGGACGGAGACAGAGACCTGAGGAGCCCAGAGAGGAGGAAGGAGGTTCGGCCTGCTGGAAACCAAGGCACAGCTCAGCTCAGCCAGGGGAGTCACGGAGAGGTGGGGCGAGGGGACAGTCTCTGGAAGGCAAAGGCCCTGAGGCAGAGTGGAGCCCCAGTGTTGGAGGAGTAGGGAGCCCGCGTGGCTGGAGCAGAGGAGAGACGGAGAGCGGGAAGAGGGAGCGGGAGGGGGTCAGGGGGAAGACATGGGCTTTGGTCCCAAGGGAGGCGGCAGCCATGGAAGGCTGAATTTTTCATGTAAGAAGGAAAACAAAAGTCTCAAGTAAAAGTGAACAAACATCAGCGCACCCACTAGGTTGGCCCTTCCTCTATATTGCCCTCTGGACTTTATTTATTTTAAGAATTCTCCAAATAGGGGCTGGGGATGTGGCTCAAGCGGTAGCGCGCTCGCCTGGCATGCGTGCGGCCCAGGTTCGTCCTCAGCACCACATACCAACAAAGATGTTGTGTCCGCCGAGAACTAAAAAGTAAATATTAAAAATTCTCTCTCTCGCGCTCTCTCTCTCTCTCTCTCTCTCCTCTCACACACTCTCTCTCTCTCCTCTCTCACTCTCTCTTTAATAAATAAATAAATAAAATTCTCCAAATAGCCGGAGGGGGGCGCAGTGGCACACCCTTGTAATCCCAGCACCTTGGGAGGCTGAGGCAGGAGGATCAGGAGTTCAAGGCCAGCCTCAATAACTTTGTGACCTGCTAAGCACCTTAGCAAGACCCTGACTCGAAACAACAAATAGAAAGGGCTGGGGATGTGGCCCAGTGGATGTGGCCCAGTGGCTCAATCCCTGGGATGAAAAAAAAAAAAAAAACCCTTCAACTAGCAATCAATCAATTAATAAATGAACCATGACAGGTCGACGGTCACTGTGGGCCTTCAACTCCAGGCCAGGATGGCCCCCGACTTGGGGAGAGCTGCGCCTCCTCCCTCTGACCTGTGCACTGACCATTCCCTGGGGCTGGGGCCAGGGCCCCGCCACCGCCCTGCACCGGGAGCCTTTCAGGCCAGGAGGCCGGTATCCTCCAAAGTCTCCAACCCAGGCCTCCACTCCAAAGGCCCGATTGTGCATGAAATCTAATCAAGTCGTCAGGCCTGATGAGCAGCACGCCAGGTCCTTTAGCTCAGTGAGGTCAATAAGGACATGAGCCGTCGCATCCCTGGCAAGCTCCCTCCATGGCCGGCCTGGCAGCCCCTCCCTGCAGCCTGCTCCTGGCTCCTGGGGTCTTCGCCTCTTCACTCTGAGTGGGGGGCAAAGCACAGTGGGGGCTTTTGACCCTCAGACGTCAGCACTGGGGGACTCAGGGTCGTCCCCAGCAGGGAAACAGCCCCACACTGCACCTGCCTGCTTCAGAGTGGGTGACCCTGGAATCCACCTCCAGCCCTCCTGCAAGCAGATGGCACCTCTCATGAGCAACTGTCCCCAGCCCACTCTGCATCCTTGGGGACACCAGGACTCAAGCACCAGTGACATTCGGAGCTGGGGAGGGCTGGAGGGCATGTATCCTAAGTCCTCTGGTCCCAGGGAATGGAGACGCTGGCTTCCTTTCTGCTGTGACCAGCTAGGCACTCATGTCAAAAGGGCCAGCAGCATCACAGGGGATGAAAAAGGGACCCAACCAATCCAGCAGGAGGCTGAGGAGGAGGAGGAGGAGAACAGGAGGCCACAGAAAAGAGCCACATCAAGGAGAAGATATAAGAAGGTCATCTGAACATAAGTCCAAATATGTTGGTGAGCACAATAAATGTAAAGGGATCAGACTCGCGACCTAAAAGGCACAGACTGGCTGGGAGCGCAGGTCAGGGCAGAGCCTTCCCAGCATGCCTCAGGCCCTGGGCTGGGTCCTGGTGACCCGGAGGGAGAAAAAGTCTTAGACTCCCTCAGAGTGGATGCAGGGAAACTCAACAGAAGGCAAAATCCACGTGTTGGGATTGTTTTTGAAGACACACATCTAAAGCAGAACTGTGCACCATCAGCTAATACACTGCAAGTGAAAACCAAGAGAGGGGCCATGGATGGGAATGCAAGGGAGACGCAGAGACAGGGTGACCGTGGGGGCTTATCTGGATACTGCTGCAAACACCCTGAAAATGACATTCTCATACAATGGAAAACTTAAAGGCAAGCATGCATCTTTACCTTTTAGAGACAGAAATTGAAATATTTATGAATAAATCATCCTCTGTCTGGAATTTTCTTCAAAATGATGTGAAAAGGAGGGGAAACAGTCAGGGCTGGGGACGGGGCTCTGTGGTTGAGTGTCCCTGAGTTCCATCCCGGTACCCCCCAAAATTTATTCATTTTTATTTTTGAATGATTCTGTTACGGGGGTCGAACCCAGGGGTGCTCTACCGTTGAGCTACACTCAAGCCCTTTAATTTCCTATTTTGAAACAGTCTTGCTAACTTGCTGAGTCTGGCCTTGAACTCACCATCTTCCTGCCTCAGCCTCCAGAAGGACCAGCTAAGAACACATGTTAAAGGGATCACAGGTGGGTGCCACCGCTCCCCGCTAAGTTTTAAAAAAATCTTCATTATTTAAATGTAGTTGGACCCAATATCTTCACTTTGCTGAGGATGGAACCCAGGGCCTCGCACGTGCAAGGCCAGTGCTCTGCCCCTGAGCCCCCACCCAGCCCCCCACCCCCATCCCGCTTAATTTTTTAAAAAGGAAAAATTAAAGAGCTGGCGAAGACGACTCTCCTCCGGTGGTCACTCAGGCCTCGCACAGGCCGCTGCCCTCACCACTGTCCAGCTGCTCCAGGGTCCCATGCCAGTGGGCCCTGTCAGGGGCGCTGTCTGTCTGCACCCTGTGCCGGGTCCTGCAGAGTTGCCCACCTTGTCACCCACATGGCCCCAGCTGTCATTGCCTAGCTGCAAGTCTGGGTCACCACAGTGAACCCAGGACCCCATCTCGAGCCTGGCATACAGCAGGCGCTCAGTACACGCAGAGAGAATGGCTGGAGAACGCCTCCCTTCCTGGAGCCTGGGTCTGCTCTCCTGAGACACTGGGTGAAACTGTCGCTCGGCGGGGGACGGGGAGGAAGGAACTGGGGGGGGCCAGGGCCCTGCCACAGTGGCCCTGTGACATGCGCCCAGCTCCGCCGAGGCCCGCCTGGTTTCAGGGTGAATGGGTCCTCCTCTCTCAGGTCCGGCTCGGCTGGCTGGGCGCTGGGACCCCATTCCCGGCCCGGGGTCCCCCAGGGAGGAGCGGATGTGGGGGTTTGTGGGTGGCCGCATGGCCCCTCTCTGTCCCTGTCCCGCTTCCCCCTACTCCTCCCAGGCTGGAGTCCCAACCCCGCGCACACAGGGCAGTTGGGGGACAAGCGTCCTGTGTGGTGACATGGCTTCAAACCAGGCGGAGTTAACACCCAGGTCCTGGGGCCCACTGCTTCCCGGCGGCCCAGCCGCATCCCCCCGCGGGGCTGGGGACGCCTGCGCTCCCTGGATCTCCCGCCCTGGAGGCCCGCGGTGCCCGCTCAGTCCCAGCCCAGGCCGCGCAGCTTGGGCCTCATCTTTGAGAGCCTTTTACTTAGGCGGCCGTGGGGCTGATGGATGGCCGCCTCGGGGACGCGCCGAGCCGGCAGCTGGGCCCGGGCCAGGCGCGCGGGAGGGAGGAACCAGGCCCCGGGGCTGGGCCTGCTGCCCACCTGGCCACCGCCTCCTGCCCAGGATCCCGCACTGCGTGCCGGCCACGCGCCTGGTCCCCCAGGTCCCTCGCAGAGGAGCCCGGGGCAGGTCCCCACCTGCGGAGGCCTCGGGGCCATCCGTGAGGTTCCCTTGGGGCAGCTTCTCAGTTGACGTGGGACCGTCCACACCAGGTGGCCTGTGAGAGCACCTGAAGCCGAGGAGTCCCTGTTGGTGGGCAGGGTGACGCGCCGGCCATCGTGAGCCTGTGTCCCGTCGTCCCCCGAGCTTCTGGGCCACCAGGGTCCATAAGCCTCCGGCTGCAGAAAAGCCCCGCAGGGTGGCAGGACGGGAACCTCGTGGGTGATGGTGGCTCCTCACTGCGCCGTCCCTTTGGGGGCTCCTGCTCACCAGGTGGCCTGTCCTGCAGCTCGCCGAATTCAAACCAGCACCAAAAACAACGACAACACAGGTTGGCCTGCGCTGAGGTGACCAGGTGGGCACACAGGGTCTGAGTTCAGTGAAAAGCCACCCACAGCCTGGAGGGGTCGGCTGTGACTCTTCCCGTGTCACACGTCGGGTAAACAAGGCCCTGAGTTGAAGAGAAAACGGGTTCTCCAGGTCCGCGTTTCTGCCAGTCTGCTCTGTGGGGCCCCAGGACCTTTGCTCCTGCCGTTCCCTCAATACATGTGGGATGGATGAAAGTCCGGGCACACAGGTGCAGCCTGGGGCACAGCTGGAACCTCCTGAGCTCCCCGCCCGGCCCCCTGGCCTCCGCAGGCTGGTCCAGCTGTCACCCTCCGGCGGAAGCCTTGGCTCAGGGCTGGAGAAGCCAGGAACTGCTGCTCCTGGGTCTGAAATCGACCCGTGAAATCACACCCAGCCACCTGCGCCTGCGGACCCAGGGCCTGGACCTGGGGCTGGACCCTGGCCGCCTGCTGCCCCGGTCACCCTTGTTGGTGGCTGAAGGGGCTGACAGGCTTTGGAGCTGTCTGGGATCTGCCCAAAGCCCCAGGAACGGGTGATGACCGTCATTAGGATCATGATCTGAATCATCGTCTAATGCAGTGCCTCTAGAGCACCCGTGTGTGAGCCGCACACTGCTCAAGGCCCCTCCCAGAGTTCCAGAACCCTCCGTCGGGCCCCCTGCTCTGTCTGCTTCTCTTCATGGCAAGACTCTGAGAGCTGTCCGCCTGGGTCCCCCTCCCCGGCCTCCTGCTGCCCCTCTGGTCTGCTCCAGGGGGCTCCCTCCCACCAGCAGGAAGTCACCTCCCCAAGGTCACCTGAGCCCAGCCCGGAGCAGGGCCAGCGCTGACCTGGGAACAGGCTCCTTCTGGGCTTCTCTCCGCCTCCTGGAGGCCCCTCAGGGGGGGCTTCTCCTCCTCCCACCCGCCACACCCTGGGGGCTCCAGGCATGTGTGAGGGAAGGGTCTGCAGAGGAGGGACACGGGAGGCCCCTTCAGGCCCGCCCGGATTGGCCCAGGATCCCCCAGCCACAACCCCACCCTCCCCTCACCCCCATCCGCAGATGGACCAAGCTACAGGGAGGGTGGGAAGCCAACCCAGCACCCTTCCGTCCTACCACCCACCCAAACCCTCCATCCACCCACCCACCTGTCCAGCCCTCCAGCCGTCTACCCACCTGCCCGTCCCATCTGTCCATCACCCACCACACACCCATCCTCCCTCCCTCCCTCCCTCCCTCATGCATTCATTCAGCTAGAATCAGGATAAACCCTGGGCCAGTCTTTATCCCCCACCACACACACACTTGCTGTGTGCCCTTGAGCCAGGCCCTGCCCCTCTCTGGGCCTCAGTGCCACGGGGCTGATTACAGTGCAGAGCCAGAGCTTGGCTGTGGATGTGTTCCCCTGGGCAGGAAAGGGCCATGGTGGTTGAGTATTCAACCCAGAGTTGAATCTCACATTCTCCTGCTGTGTGACCTTGGGCAACTAAAGGGACCTCTCTGTGCCTCCTTGGGGCTGTTGGGGGATTTGATGGTCACGTGTGTGCTGTGGAGCTGTAACTGCGGATGGTGACCCCAAGCAGCAGGGCAGGACTGTGGGGCCCTGGAAGGCTTCGGCCTGCTCCCTGGGAAGGGTGCCGCTGGCCACAGCGCCTCAGGGTCTGCCCTTCTCCCCTCGGGACATGCCCTCTCTGGTGGGGCCTGCCAGGCAGGGCGGAGTGCGGAACAGGAGCCCGCAGCCCTGCTGCCCAGTCTTGCTGTAGGGGGGGTGCTGGGGTGCTCTGCTCTCCAGGGCATGATTTGGACAGGGACAGGGCTGAGAGGTGCCAGTCCTCCAGGGCTCTGCTGTCACCGAGTCCAGACAGAGGAGAAGGGTGGTGAGGGGCTGAGGGCGCCACCACGGGGACCCAGCAGCCCTCAGGCAGGGCCGCCCCTCCCCCACCTGGCCTGGCAGGTGCCCATCGGGTCCCCTTCTCATCTGCCAGTTGGCCAGGCTGTCAGGAGGGGAAGGGAAGGTGTGGGTGACTCGGGGGACACAGGGGCTACCTGTGGGCCGGTTTCCCAGGGCGCTCTTCATTAACCCCTGTCCACCCTGGGGCAGGCCCTCTGCCTGGGACCCGCCGGCCTGAGCCGCCCTTCCCCGCTGTCCCCGCTGTCCCCCCGCAGCATCTCTCCCGCGCCTCTAGCCTCCCCCCTCCATGGATCAGCGCTCCTCTGTGTCCTGGCTCGCCGCTCGTCGCGTGCCAGCGTTGCCCAGAGACGAGGGGACAGCAGGCAGCCCCCGCCCTGTGTGCCGACCCCTGCCCGCCCAGCCGCAGAGACCCCAGATCCAGGACAATGCACCGGCCAGGGGAGGAGGGGGACAAGCAGGGCTCGGGGTCTGGGGGGCCTGGGAAAGACGCTTGGGTTTGTGTCCAGGAAGGGGGCTCCGGAGGAGGGGCAGCTGGGCCTGGAGGGCTCAGAGAAGCGGGGCTCGAGCGCGGGGGGCGGGGCTGGGGAAGGACGTCGCTGGGGACCGCGGGCTCCAGCGAGGAGGCGGCCCTCCGGGAACAGGTGTGGGCTCCTGCAGCCCAGGAGGGACGCGATCCCTTTCGGAAGTGCAGTGGCCCGGGCGCCCCGCTCTAAATACGGACACAGCTGACCGCGTGGGGGGGTCCGCAGAGGGACCCAGAGGACCCGGGGAGAGCGGGGAGGGCGCAGGACAGGGCGCCCTGAGCCCTGGGGATGCGGTCAGGTTTCTGGATGGACATGGAACCCGGTGACATGATACGGTCCTGACCCTGGCCTCCTGGGGCCCCAGGGGAGGACAGAAGGAAGGCGACCCCAGCCTTCCGGCCAGGCGCCTCAAGCCCTGCCCTCTCTGAGTCCCTGCTTCTCAGGCCCCTCTTCTTTTGGACCCTCCCCTGGGAAGCTCCTCCCCTCTGGGAAGCTCCTCCCCCTGGGAAGCCCCTCCCCTCTGGGAAGCCCCGCCCCTGTGAAGCTCCTCCCCTCTGGGAAGCCCCGCCCCCAGAAGCCCCTCCCCTCTGGGAACAGGGAGCAGGTGGGTCCCAGAAAACCTCCCCAGGAAGTGCCACCTGAGCTGAGAGGTGAGGCTCCAGGGAAGGCCAGGAGGGCTTCTCCACCATGCAACCCTGAGTGGGCGCAAACCTGGGCTGGGAGCTGAGGATAAGGAGTGACCACAACAAGGCCAGCCCCACCTTCAGGGGCTCACAGCCCAGTGGTGGGGGGAGTGGTCAGGAAGCTCCCTCTGGGAAGCCCCTCCCTCTGGGAAGCCCCTTCCTCTAGGAAGACCCTCCCTTCCCTCTGCTAAGCCCCTCCCCATCAGCTAGGCCCCGCCCCTAGGAAGCCCCTCCCCACGAAGCCCTGCCCCCTAGGAAGCCCCTCGCTCTGTCTCTCCTCTGCTCACCCTTCCTCTTGCGGAGCACCTTCCCTCTCAGCTTCTGCAGAAGGCCACCAACCAATCGCTTGGCCTGCTCCTGTCCTTGGTGACAAGAACAGCCAGCGATTTCTGGGCTCCCTGCACAGGTCCCCCGATGCCTCCCCAGCGACATCAGCGGAGACCCCCTGCCTGTGCACCAGGCCTGGGCTGGGCTCAGGACCCTGTCAGAAGGACCGTCCCCATCCACCCCGGTTTCAGGTCCCAGGAGAGACTCTGGGCACCTGGTCCCATGGAGAGCCAGTTTCCCCAGCTCTGAGTGGGGATGGAGAGGAGGTTGGGCGTCACTCCCCCACCTGCTTCTCCACCATGCGACACTGAGTGGGCGCAAACCTGGGCTGGGAGCTGGGGATAAGGAGTGACCACGACAGGGCCAGCCCCACCTTCAGGGCTCACAGCCCAGTGTGGGGGCAGTGGTCAGGGGTCCCGGATGGGAAGGACGCGGGCAGCCATGGGGAACAGGGAGCCGGTGGGTCCCAGAAAACCTCCCCCAGGAAGTGCCACCTGAGCTGAGAGGTGAGGCTCCTGGACGGGCCAGGAGGGCTTCCAGGCAGAGGGCAGGGAGCAAGGCCCTGCGGCAGAGCAAGAGCCAGGGCCGCTGTCCCTGCTGTGATGACCCAGTGACTCCGCCTGGGGGCCTTGTAAGGGGGTCGGGTTCAGCGGGTCCCTGGCACCCCTAGGAGACAGTACCATTTCCCAAATGTGGGTGAGGAACGGGCTTCTGGGCCCTGGTCACCAACAGGAAGTGCGTGGCTCCCGCCTGCGGGGGCAGGGGCAGGGGGCTGGGACAGCTCATGACCTCATTTTCTGGCCAAGGCCCCTCTCCCCGGCCCTCCTCCCTGGCCACCAGTCTCCCGCCAGCTGTCCCTCCATGTGTGCGGCGGCCTGTCAAGAGCAGGCGCCCTGTTCCGGGACACCTGATGCCTCACTTCCCAGGGAATTCTGAGCTGCAGGTCCACGGAGTTCAGCTGCTGCACTGGCTTAACCCTGGAGCCTGGGCGCCGGGTCCTCAGAGGCCCGACGCCGGCCCTCTTGACCCTGTGGAGAGCCCTGGCACTGCTCCCAACCTCAGCTGGAGAGACCCTGCTTCAGCTCCTAGCTCTGGCACTGCTGCCGTGTGACCTTAAGTACACTAGTGAACCTCTCTGGTCACCTTCTCCGCACTTATGACAGGCCAGCACCTGTGCCAAGAGGCTTTCTATGCACACATATTCTCCTCAATAAGTCACCAAGCGTCACTGAGGCCACGGCACGGATGTCTCCCAAGGCTCCTGGGCCACGGGACTTACAGGGTGGGATACTCCGGTCAGAGCAACCTCGAGGGTCATCCCGGGCTCCCTGCGACCCTGGTGGGCTCTCTGCGCTCTGCATGACCGACTCGTGGAATTCTCCCCACACTCAAACGTCCATTCAGGTTTCTTTCTAGAGATACGGAAACTGAGGCCCAGAGAGGACAGGCCATTGTCCCAAAGTCACACAGCCACTCAGTGTGCAGCGGGGACCCCTGGGTGGACAGCACACTTCTCTGGCGCCCTCAGGCGCCTGCCGTGGAGACATCCACAGCACGGTGCTGGCTGGCATGACGCTGCTGAGCCCGTTGAGGAAACTTAGAAAATGTCACCAGAACTCGGACATGAGACGGGGGTGTCCTGCGGGCACTGCTGCTCCGCTGGGGCGGGCCTGCGCGGCCAGCCAGGGACCTTCACCTCACGACTCGCCCAGCCTGGCTGCCCCTGGCCCCGAGGACGCTGAAGAGCTAAGCTGAAATCATCAGAACCAGCGAGGGGCAAAGTCCAGTCCCCCATCTGGCCGAACCGGCCAGTGGCCACCGCATCACAGGACTCAGAGTTCCGGGCAGCACAGCCCTCAGGTCCCTGCCCTCTGGCCTGTGTGGCACTCTGCTGCGAGGGCCGGGTGTCCTGGTGGGAGAGTGCCCCGTGTCGGCCCTGCCATGCTCCCCTCCGGGCACGGCCTGGTGGCTTCCTGGTGGCATCCTCACATCCTTTAAAACATCCCGCAAAGCCGGGCGCGGTGGCCACGCCTGCCGTCCCGGCCACTAGGGAGGCTGAGGCAGGAGGATGGCCAGCCTCAGCCACTCGGTGAGTGCGCGAGCCGCTCAGGTCTCAATCCCAGGAGCGACCCCAGGGCCCTGCTCCTCCGAGGCCCGGGACCCCCGCCCACCGACCCGGGGCTGAAGGGGGTGGCCCGCTGTGTGCCCTGGAGTCTGGGGGTCCGGCTTCCAGGTCTCCACAACCGGGCCCCCACGTCCTTGTGTGGCCATCGGGGAAACGAGGCCAGCTCCCGCCTCCCGCTGCCCAGCCCAGGGTGCGGGGCGCCCACCTGGCCACCTCGCCGGCCGCCCGCCCCGGAGCAGCCCAGGAGCAGCCCGGCACCTGTCTTCCTCCCGCCGCAGCCAGGAACCAGGTCAGGAGCCCTGGGGACATCAAAGGCATCTATAAATACACTGCGGGAGGGAAACAGCGCTGTCCCCGCGGCCTCCCTCCCGCCAGCGCGGCCGGGCCCAGCCCCTGGGACCCCACAGAAAGCGGCGAAGGCCGGGGTCCCCCCAGGACGCCCCTGCCCTCCGAGGTGGGGACTGGGGAAGGGGAGCCGCGGCCTGTCCCCAGGTGAGCAGGGATCTGAGCCAGGGCTTCCCGCCCCCGGGGGCCACCACAGGGCTTCTATGGCCAGGAGAGGTGACAGTGACCTGCAGACAGGAGCCGGTGGCCTGGGGAGTGTCAGGCCCCTGTGGTGAAGAGGCCACCGACCAGGCCTGTCTGCCCTGTCCCAGGGGACTGCGGAAGGTGGCCCTGGGAGAGGCATCCAGAAGCCAGTCCACATCTCAGATCGGCCCCTCTCCAGAGGGCCCAGCGGCCTGCCATCCCAGCGCTCAGAGGCCCAGGCGGGGGCCAGGTCCAGGGGAGCCCCAGCAGCTCAGCCATCCTGCGTCCAACCAGAACTGGCCACGGGGCGGGGCGGCCAGCGGCCCTGGGCTCCATCCTCAGGGTGCGCCTCTGTCCACTCCTCCCCTGACCGGCCCCCTGCCCTGGTTTGGCCCCGCGCACACCAGTGCACTCACCCTGCTCCCCAGGGGCCACCCTGCCCTGGGTGGGCCTTCTCCAAGGCGGCCTGAGGGAAACCCTAGACCACCCTGTTGGCCCACTGTAAGCAAGAGAAGCTTCAGTCTCCCACGGCTCCCCAGCACCCTTGAAATCAAGTCCAGACTCTGCCCCGACCCCGCTGCTCCCCTCCTCCCATGCTCCCCTCCTCCCACACTCACTCAACCTGCCCCAGGGCCTTTGCACAAGGCCTCTCCTATTTCTTCTTCCAAAATGGCTCCTACGTTGCTTCAGGACCCGTCTCAAACATCACCTCCTCAGAGAAGCCCTCCCTGATGGCCCAGACAATCGCTGCCCTCATTCTCTCTTCTCCCGGGCCCTGCAGTGGCCCGAGAGTATTCCGGTCATTTACCCTCCTCCCCCTTGTCCGTGGAGGCTCAGCGATGGCAGAGGCCCTGCCTGCACCTTCCCTCCGTGGGCCTCAGTGTCCCCATCTGTAAAGCCAGGTGGGCCCGTGACAGGGTCCCCAGAAGAGGGGCCTCCTTTGCCGTCACAGTTACCGTGTCCCTCCACTTGCCTGTTCTGGAGGCTCTGGGGACGCACGTGCAGATTTTATGCAAATGACACGTGTGTTTCTCTCTCCGTAGAAATTCCCCCCTGGCCTGGGGGGTCCGAGCTGGGAGGGGGTAGCTGTCAGCCCACGTGCCCTGGGGACCTGCTGGCACCCCAGGGGGCCGGCTGTGGAGCACCTGGCCCCCCCCAGCTGCAGATTCAGACCCTGGAGACCAGGGGAGCCAGGCCCGGGTCAGAGGCCCAGAGCCGGGCTGCGGAGGTCGGGGGCTGCGGAGGTCGGGGACAGGAGGGGTCTGCGCACCCTCCTGAGCAGAGCAGGGACCCTCACTCCCCATCCCAGTCAGGGCCCTTGGAACCTTCTGGAAGGGGAAACTGGAGCCAGCCGGGGGAAGCCACCTGCCACAGGCAGCTCCGAGGATGCTGAGGGCAGAGGGTTCTGCGACAGCAGCCCGGACCTCACCCAATCCCGAGTCTCTCCTGAGCGCCTGCTGTGTACCTGGGCTGCAGGTGTGGCTGGGCTGGAGCTGGGCCCTGAGGGCGGAGTGAACAGGTCAGCTGCAGGGCGGAGTGAACAGGTCAGCTGCAGGACAGGCGGGCAGAGGCCAGGAGGGGCAGCCTGGAGTGGGAGGACGGATTTCAAAGGCCTGTCCCCTGGCTGCTTCCTGTCTTCCTCTGCTCCACGCCAGGCCGCGCTCCCTGCCTGGGGCTCCCTTTCCCTGTATTCCAGCTCACGTCCTCCCTCCCCTCTGCCCTGGCCAGACCCCGGCCACCTCCCAGCCAGTCCCCTGGGTGCCTGCGGTGGGCTCCGGCTCCTGGCCCCGCAGCATCTCCGACCCAGAACACACCTCCGTCCCCTGCCTGCCTCCCTGGGCAGCAGCCCCTGGGCCAGGCCCTCTGTCTCCTGTGCACGGCGGAGTTGATGGCCAGAGCTCCATGGGCCCACACTGGTCCACGACTCAGCCTCCGCCCCATGGAGCTGTGCCTGGACGGGGTGTCCCCAGGCGTCCTGGTAGGGCCACGGCGGTGGTGCTCAGTAAGGCGGGTGGCCCGGTCGGTCACCAGGCAGGACCTGGGCCCCTCCGCCCAGGCTGAGCTCATCCAGGTGCCGCGTGAAGGGTGCGAGGGTGACGCCAGTGTCACCTGTGCGGCTGGCCCTGGTGGCACTGCCAGGAGGTGAGAGTGAGGTTGTTCAAGGCGCTCCTCGCCCCTCCTCTCCACAGGCTCCGACTCCCTCCGCCCTGTCCCTCACCCAGCCCAGGGACAGCACAGCACTCACCAGCGCCACCGTCTTGAGCCTGGGTCGGGCCGGCACCACCTTCTCCAGGGCTTTCCCCTCCGGGCTCTGCCCCCACGTCCCCTCCCAGCCCGGCTCCCACAGGCCTCCCATCTCTGTGGCTCTGACCCTGGGCCTCCTGGGCTGACCCTGCCCGTGTCCTGCTGTCTGGCCCGGGGCACTGAGCACCGTGTCCTCAGGTGTCCCTTGTTCCCTGGTGTCGATGGACCAGCCTGAGTGTCCACGGTGCTCACCCCTCAGTGGACACTCAGGCTGCTGCTGCCCTCAAGGTAATGCCACGGACCCCGGTGGCCAGCAGCTGTCCAGCGGCAGTGTTTGTCCGGTGGCGGTCTCTGCTGTCCAGTGGCCGTCTGTGTTCTCACCTGAACCGCCTCCGGGTGCTGGAGCGCCTCACAGCTTCCCAGGGAGGGAGGCGCGGGAACCAGGGGAAAGGCAGAGCCTCAGAACCCGCGGGCAGCGGGAGCAGGAGACCACCTTCATCAAGCACCTACTGTGTGCTGTGCAGCTTAGAAACGGGCTCACGTCACCCATCTGCTCACGGCCAGCGGCAAAGCCTGGTCTGGGTCCTGGGGCCGGAGTCCTGAGTCCCCCTCCCTGCCCTGGCTCCAGAGGTGTCCAGGGCACACAGAAGGTGCTGACTGTGTGCTTTCCAGGTGGTGGTTTCACTGGACACGCCTGCTCACTCCTGGAGAGGAAGCTCTGCGGAGGAAGAGAGCCGTGACCCTGGCCTCATCCTGCCTCCTGGCCTCTTCCCCTCCATAAACGAGGCCCCCCCAGGCTCCTGGGCTCAGACCCTCGCCATCCACTGTCCGTCCACTCACACACACTTGTGGAGCGCCGACTACATGCCAGCCCTGTTCTAGGTCCCCAGACACAGCAGAGGCCGAGGCAGACCCAGGCCCTGAAAGCTGCCCGTGGTAAGGAGGGTCCCGAGGGCCGAGACATTCAGCAAAGGACTCCAACAGGAGGGCTGCAGGGACGTGTGCACGGAGCCGGGAGCCCTGAGGGATGGGGAGAGCACCCAGGCAGAGGGAGCCTGACTGGCCTGATGTTGGAGGAACCGCGGAGGGAGCAGGCCTGTGGTGCTGGAGGCGCAGGAGGAGGGGACTCAGCGAAGCTGCCCTGTGGCCTACCCACGGCTGCCTCTGTCCTGCCCCCAGCTCCCTGCCCCTGAGATTCCCAGGTAGCAATCACCCATGGGGCGTCCACTGTGTGTCAGGTGCTGTTCCAGACACCCGAGGGTCACCCAGCAGGAGCCAGGGACTATAGTGGCTGTAACTGGGAGGTGGGGTGGGCGTCCCCCAGTGGAGGTGACAGCTGAGCTGAGACTGGAGGGCAGGAGCTCCCTGGAGACTGCAGGAGGCTGGGCGGGGGGGGGGGGGGGGCAGCCAGTGCAAAGGCCCTGGCGCAGCGCAGGCTGCCCGGTGCTTACGGTGTCCCTGATGCTTCAGAATGCGGCTGCGGCCTTTTCCTACAGGAAGGCCCCGTCCTCCACAGCTCCAGGATGGAGATGAGGCAACGGAGAGGGAGGGCCCAAGTCAGGCCCCAGGGCACCCAGGCAGGGGACCAGGAGGTGTTGGTGGCAGCTCTCTGTCTCCTGCTACATCCCAGGTCTTAAGAGTCCCCCAAGTGAGGAGACCCCGCAGACCCAGACGTTATGCCCCAACCCTGGGGTCCAAGAGTGACTGCACCATTCTCTGGCTGTGCGGCCAGCCAAGCCCAGCCATTGGTCCCCAGGCCCCAGTTGCCACTTGAATATGGGATCATAGCTGTAGTTCCATTCTAGAGGACTGCCCCTGCATACAGTAGGAACCTAATACATGCTAGCTCATCATTCTCACCATTAATATGCACACAATATAGGGTATTTTTCTGGGCAGCAGGCTCGGGAATGCTGTGCCTTCTCTGAGAGGGCTATACCCTCTCTGGGCACCAGTTCCCCCAAATCCTCTCCAAAGATCCAGGAGGGAAATGGAGCTTAGGAAAGGTCCTCGAGACGACCCCTCGGGCCCGCAAGGGGGCAGGGGGCAGAGGTCGGACAGCAGAGAAGGGTCTGGAGCAGACCACCGACTCCCCCACCCCGGGCTCGGGCGGTTAGCTCGCGGAGGGACCAGCTGGGCGGATTTATCTGGCGCATCTGCCGCCGAGCAGCTGCCGCGCTGGGGGGGCCGGAGGGGGACTCGGGACGAGGGGAAACCTGTCCGAGGAGAATCGCGTCTGCGCCGCCCAGCTGCCAGCTCCGGCGGGGGACACCCGAGTCCCCGCGACCCCGGCCCCTCCCCCCATCGCCTCCCCCACGTGCCTCGGGGGGAGGGGGCGTCGGGGAGGCCCTGACGTCACACGCGGTCTCAGCCAATCGGAGCTGCCCTTTCCGAGCCCCGGGGGATTCCCTGGCCGGAGCCGGACCCGGGGGCGACCCAGCCCCAAGAGCCGCGGAGACCCCCGGCCTGGGCTCCAGAGTGCACGCAGCCGGCGGGAGAAACCGAGGCTGGGACCTGGGAGGAGGGGGACCCAGGTGACCCCTCCAAGAGGCTGCCCACCAGTGTGGCTGCAGCCGGGCCCAGAGAGGGCCAGAGACCTGCGGGAGGCACACAGCAGGGCGGCGAGCGCGGGCGCGGGGCGGGGCTGAGCTCCCGCGGGCGCGGGCGCCAGGAGCCGGCCGGCCGCAGCCCTCCCGGGGCCCCGCGGGCCATCAGCCCCCTCCGGGTGTCCCCGGGCCCCCTCGGACCCGGGGCCGCTGCCGGGCCGCGCTGGGAAGAAGGTGTCAGGAGCCGCGGGCGCCCGCAAAACCCGCACTGGAATCGCTCCGGCCGGAGCGGGACGGGAGCTCCACGCTGCGCAGGCCGCCCGCCCAGGCCGGGGAAACTGAGGCCCAGGGGGCGGGGCCTTCCCCAGAGTCCCACTAGGGGGACGCTGCTGGCTCCGGTGACCTCGGGCTAGGCCTGCCCCTCACTGGGCCTCCCGGGCTCACCCTGAGGGCGAGCAGTGAACTTCCGTCACCCCCCTCCAGGTCAGGTCGCAGACAGCCAGGAGCCCCGGGCGGGGGGAGCGAGCAGCCCGGCCTGACCTTGCCCTGGTCCAGGGCATGAAAGACCCATTCATGGCCGCCCAGCCTGGGTGGCAGCTGAGCTGGCCGCGGGGGTGGGGCCTCCCTCAGGGCCTTTGTCCCAGCAGGTCTCTGCCTACCCCGCCCTTCCCACAGCACCCCCACCGCGCCCCCTGTGCTTTGCCACATCTGTCTGTGACCCTTCCAAAGCTCTAGTGTCCCGCCCCCCTCAGGCTTCCTGGGCCCCAGGCGCCCGCAGTGCCGGTCTGGACCCGAGTCTGCCCTTGATCTCCCAGCCCTGGGGTTTTCTGTCTCCTGATTGCACTGTAAGCTGAAGGCAGTCTTGTCAATTGCCCAGGTCAGGTCCTGGCACACACTTGGCACTCAATAAATGTTTGTTGAATGAATGGAGTGCAGAACTGCCCCTTGGGCCCAGGGCCGCAGGTGCAGGAGGGGGTGCCTGGGCCTGCCCAGCACAGGGATGTGAGTTCAGCCGGAAAACAGAGGTGCTGGGTGGCACCCCCCTGGCCTGACAGGCCTCGGTCTGCCCAGGGCAGGACGGGAGCGGGCTGCCCGCACACAGGTGCTGTGGCTAATTTGTTTGGGAGGCTGGGGCCGCCGGAAAGCAGCCGGGAAGGCCCTGCTGCCTGGAGGTTGTGGTCGCCCCAGTGGCCAGGAACACCCTGAGCCGCAAGACCAGGGCTGTCTCCATGGACACCGGGAGCCTGCAGTCTGCCCAGGGCCAGAGGGACCCGGACCAGGGCTCAGTCCGTGTGGCCACTGGGAAGTCAGCACACACTGGTCTAAGGCTCTGGACACATGGGGAGCCATGGTGGCCCTAGCACACAGCGGCTCTGCAAGAAATGTCACTAAGTACACAAGAGTCAAGTGTCTGGGGACACCAGCTGCACACCAGAGATGCTGAGGACCAGCCCAGCACCGGCCCAGGGGGGTGCTCCCAATCGGCCACATGGGGAGGTGCTTTGATCTATGAGGGAAACTGAGGCACTCGGTGACGTCCCTACCCTCCTGATGACAGAGGGCCAGGGAGGTCAATGAAACCCCAATGCAGTCTTGGGATCTCAAGGACAGTGGACAAGAGAGCTCCCTGGGAGCAGAAGGGACCTGACCCCCCAGAGAGCCCTCTCTAGCCAGACCCCATGGGCACTGGGACGGAGGAAGAGCTTCCAGGGTCCAGAGGGGTGTACCTTAGAGACCCCTGCAGCCAACCTGCTGAAGTTCAAGTCCTCATTCTATTGGTGACCTTGGTCCAGACACCTCCCTGTGCCTCAGTTTCCTCAATGTCCAGTGAGTGCTGCTAACGGGAAAGCTTGTGGATGGAATAAGTGACCTCACTCATGCTGGGGGCCATCCAGACCACGAGGTGACTGCATCCACCCAGCGTCCATGCCCGCGGCTCTGATTGGGGATGCAAGTTGGAACAGAGGAAGCCGGGGCAGAAAACCGGAGCCCACCACCTGGACAACAGCAGGGTGACCCCTCGGGCCGCCCCCTCCCGCAGCGCCCCCCACGCGGCTCCGCCCTCCGCTCCGCGCCGCCGCGGCTCCGCGCCGGGTTTTGCGCGGCTCCGGCCGGGCTTCGGGGCGGTGGGGGGCGCCGGGGAGGGGGCGGAGGTGGCGGAGCCGCGAGTCGCAGCGGCCGCCGCGGCGGCGGAGGAGATGGAGATGCGGCCGCGGCGCGCCCCCGGTCCGGCCGCCGCGCAGCGCCCCCCCCGGAGCCGACGCCAGCGCGCGGGGGGCCGGGGCTGAGCCCCCTGCCCAGCCAGCGCGCGGCCGGGCGGACAGCGCCAGCCCCCCCCCCCCGGGATGCCCGGCTGAGCGGCCGCGGGACAGGTGCGCGCACGGCCCGCGCCCCCGCCCGCCGCCCGCCGCCCGCCGCCCGCGCACTCGCGGCCCCGCGGCTCCGAGGTAAGCGCCCCGGGGCGTCTGCGCGAGGGGCCGGGGGCGCCAGCGGGGGTGGCGGGCGGCAGCCGCGGGGCTGGTGGCGGCTGGGTGGCCGGGCGGGCGCTGGGACGGGGCTGCGGGCCCTGCGCGCACGGGAGGCTCGGGGCCGGGAGCGGGCTCGGGGCGCGCCGGAACGCGAGGACCCGGCGGCGGCGCATCGGGGCGGGGGCAGGGTTTGGGGACCCTCGGGCGGCACCGGCGGCGTCCGGGAGCCTCGCGCGGAAGCGGCTGGATTTTGGCCTGGGGCGCCGAGCGAGGCTCCATCCCGGGGGTGTCTGGTGGCACCGCGGCTGGGGGCCTGGACTGTGGCCCGGGGGCCTGTGGGGCGCCTTGAGGGGTCTGTGGGCACCGCAGCGGGCGGGGACTTTGTCCCTGGGGGGCCGTGGGAGGCACAATAATGGGGGCTCGTGGCTGCGCCGCGGGGAGCTGGATTCGGGCCCAGGTGGGGGGCTCGGGGCAGGCTGGCAGGCGGGGGCCTGCTGGCCCGAGGGTGGCAGGGTGGGGGGCGGGGCCCCAGAGCTAAGTCGAGGCGACCGGGGGCTGGCGCGGTGGTCCCGATTCGCGGAGGCCCCTCCGCCCGCTCCGCGGTCCCGCCGCCGCACCTTGGGCGCCCGAGTCCTCTCGGCCTCCTGCCTGGCCGCGACCAGAGCGAGTCCGGGCCCCGACCGCGGAGAGGAGCCGCGGTGCGGGGACAGGCCCGGCCAGTCGGATCCCCCCTGCTGCAGTGGCAGCCTGGGGGTTCGGGGCCCCCCAAGAGCTGACAAAGGGACAAAGAAAATGTCTCTCTCCAGGCGCGCGGAGCTGGGTGGGGGGCGCGGAGTGTGGCCCCCCGCCCGCAGGCGCTGATTGGTCCCTGGGGCGGGGGTCACGTGCCCCCCAATCCTGCTCTCCGCCTGCGGGAGTTTGGGGCACCTCCCAGAGGGGGCGCTGCTGTGGTGAACCCCCACCCTTGCCCGGACCTGCCCACACCACGGCTGGGAGTGTTTGCAAGAGTCCTGGGGTTGAGGGACGGATTTGCAGACCCTCACCGGAACCCGGCCCTCTCTGGCTAAGGTCTTTGACACCTTCCACCCAGGTGGTCCTCTGTGACCCCCAGACTGGAAAGGACCTGGAGTTGGGGACTACAGGAGGGTGTGCTCCAGCTCTGAGGGGGCTGGGGTCAAGTTCAAGAGGGAAGGAGTTGGGGGCTGACTGAAGGACCCCAGCCCCATTTGCAAAATTCGACTCCTTCATATTGTTCTGGGCGCCCTCAGCTCCTCAAGGCCTCCAGACCCCTCAGTGCTCCCGGGACAGCCCCCCAGACCAGCCCCCTGCTCCCTGTGAGGCTGGCGGCTCCAGGGGGGACTCCAGTGTGAGGCGATGGCCAGGGGTCCTGGGGGCATCCCCATCTGGGAAGGGTCCTCAGAGCTCCAGGAAGTGGCAGGGGGTCACGGCCACCCACTCGAGGTGCCCTGGATGCTGAGTGGGTGGCTGTCTGCAGAAAGCCTCGGTAGCTGTCCACGTCCACCCGAACCTGCTGCTCCCCCGAGCACCTGGGGACAGTGAGGCCCAGGGCGCTGGCGGTGAGCAGGGAAGGAGCCGGGCTCCTTCACCTGAGCAGCTGGACAGGGCTGGGGGATACACCCCTCTGTCACCTCGGAGCCAGAGTCACCCCCTTGCATTCCCTTCCCAGCCCAGGGTCGCCTGGACCCCCCAGATGGCAGGAATTAGGGCTGGGCCTTGGAGAGAAGGAGCCTTCTCTGTGTCCTCGGGCAGGTCACCCGCCCTCTCTGGGCGGCCTCCCTGGAAGATGCTCTTTGGGTTTAGGCCTGGATGGGCTCTGCCCCCAGCTGCTGTGCGGGGGCTCAGCACCCATGGGCCTGGGGTCCTCGTCACCCCTTCTGCTTGGAGGTGAGAAAGGTCGGGTCTCTGGGAGTCAGTGCTGGGCTGGAGGCTGGGGCTGGGGGAAGGCGCGGGTCTTCAGCGGCCACCCCGCGCTCCAGGCACATCTGCTGGGGTCACCTGGGGTGGCACCTAGGGGGTGAGAACCCCACTGCCCTGGGAAGGTGACCATGACGTCAGCGGGCAGTGCAGGTGAGCTGGGTCCCTGGGGATGCAGGGTGTGCCGGTCACTGCCCATCTCCAGGGAAGGTGTCCTGAGCTGGCCCTGGGGTGTGGCCTGGGCCGTGGTGCTGGTGGGGGGACAGGCTGGGCTGGCTGGAGGGGCACGGGCCCTGGGCTGGTGGAAGATGAGCCAGGGGACAGGGACGGACGTTGAGGGGGAGACTGTGAAGAGCGGGAGAGTGGGAAATGCGCCCCCAAAGCTTCCAGCTTCCTGCCTGGGGTCCTCGGGCGCCACTCGGGGTCTTGGAGAGGGGACCTGGCAGCACTCAGCCCGCCGCGGTCCTGAGGGGGCTGCCGGAGCCGGTGAGCAGAGGTCGGCCACTGCGGGGACAGGAAGGGACAGTGGCTGTCCCGGGGAGGGCCCTCGGCTCGTGGTCCTCTGGGCCCCGCAGCCCTGTCCTCACTGGATGGACGGTTCCTGCTCCCTCTCGTGCCAACGGGAAGACTGAGGCTGATGGCAGCTGAGGACACGGGTGGCCAGGCACCTGCCCACGTCCAGGAGGAGAGTCCTGGGAACGGCCCGGGGCCCTTCAACACTGAGAAGGGCCACCCGGTCTTAGTGTCCGTCACCTCCCTCCTGGGGGCCCAGGTAAGGTGTGGACATTAGAACGAGGTGGCTTTGCAGGCTGGGGACCCCGCCTGTAGTCCTTTGGGTGGACATGTGTCCCCTGGCCACTGGCCCCGGGGCCTGCTGGGAGCTGGGCCCAGCCACAGAGGACTACATGTCCCAGGATGCACCTCGGCCCTGCCCAGCTGGGCCTCCAAGGGCGAACTTGGGAGGGAACTTGGCAGAACTGGAGCCCAGGAGGATCATGGTTCTCGTGGGCCTGGGTTCAGGGCAGCCTCAGGGAGGACAGTGCTCCCAGGCCCCACCCGCAGTGGCCCATGTCGGTGTGACCTGGACCCCAGACAAGGAGTCGGAGCTCTGGGGTCTGGCCGGCCTTCAAGAGGCTTCCAGACGAGGGCAGGGGGACAGATAGGCCCCTCTGCCGTGGGGCGTCAGGGCTGGGGAGTTGGGAAAGAGGAGTGCGTGAGAAGGGCCTCGCAGCTAGGGCCTCGGTGGATGTGTAGGAGTTCGCAGGGAGGAGGCCACCTTCTGCCAGTCGCAGGACTCCTTCCTGCTGGGGACTGGCCGGCCTTCCCTGCAGGCCAACGGGTCAGAGCCCTGGGGCAGCAGAGGGGCCAGCTGCCCTGAGCTTGAACCCCCGTCTTCCCTCGCTGGCACCCCATCTGTCAACAGAGGCCACCACCAAGGCAGACTGGGCCTGTCCCTGTGGAATCGGCAGCAGGCGGGGCCGTGGGCATAGAAATAAACAGGGCCGGTCTCCGCGGTGAGCTCCCGCAGACGGAGGACCAGGCTGAGGGGGCGGCTGTTCAGCTCAGGGTGTCAGGGAGGCTGTCTCTGAGGAGGTGACATTTGAGCTGAGACCAGGAAGATGAGATGGAGAAGGTCCAGCCAGGATCTGGAGGAAGAGCACTCCAGGCAGAGGATGCAGCTGTGCAAAGGCCCTGGGGCAGGAGCAGCCTGGCATCTTGGAGGCAGAGGGGGGAGCACGTGTGGCTGGAGCAGGGGGAAGGGGACAGGAGGGAGGCAGGAAAGGAAGGGTGGCCAGGACCTGCAGGGTCCCGTGGGCTACAGGGAGGACTTGGCTTTGACACTGAAGGAGGTGGGAGCCTTGGAGGGCTGTGTGCAGAGGAGGGAGGGGCCTGACTCAGGTGCTCACGGGCGCCCTCTGGCGGCGGCTGCAGGACCACAGGCCGTGGGGTGCAGGTGGAGGGACCAGGGGTGGGGAGGTGACAGCTGGTGCAGGCTGGGGAGGCTGGGGACTCCCGGGCAGGGGCTGTGGGGAGGAGGGTGGCCCCAGGGCAGCTCTGTGGGGTCTGAGCCCTGGGTCTGGTGGATGAGCGAGGTGGGTTCTGCTGTGGTCGGAGTCTGTCCTGGACCACACAGGCCAAGTTCAAATCCCAAGTTCAAATCCCAAGTTCAAATCCCTTCCAGGCTGGGCAACTCGGGCCTCACCTGGTGCCCACTCTGGGCCTCAGTTTCTTCTCCTATTAAGTAGCAGAGCAGTGCCCTGGCCCCCCTGCTGAAGGAGGCACCTCTCTCAAGGGCAGCCCAGGGCTGGGAGGGCGGTCAGGGCCCTCCCGTAGTGTCCGCTGTGGCTGCCCTGTGAGGCCTGAGCCAGGTGACGGCACAGATAGGGCAGCATTCGGAGTGCCAGTCCCCGCGGTCACCCAGCCCCCAGGGGCCCCTGTTCCTGGCCATTTCTCTCCACTGTGGGACAGTTCTCACGCCCCATCCTACAGCAACACCCTGCCAGCTTCGCCATTCCTGAGCCCTGACTCACCAGACTTGTGGTCCACTCTGACCCCAGGGTCTTCCCTGGGGACCTGTTTCCTGCCTTTGTCTTCTCTGAGTTCATTTGCCAGTCTTCCACTCCCAGCAGCTCTGGCCGGGCCCCTCCTGTCCCCGCCCGGATCTCTCAGAGGTGTCCCCCTGCAGGACTCTCGTTTGGGTACTGCCCACTCAGGGATCCCTGTGTCCTTCCAAACAAGGCCCCTGCCAGGGTGCGTGGCTGGGTGAACTCTGAGGGGCTCCCAGGCCCAGGCGCTGGGTGTCAGGGTCCCTATGTTCTGCTCCTAGATCAAGGACTCTGAGGACAGGGACCCAGACCTGAGCCCAGCCCGCTCCTGGGCCCCTCCAGGGGGTCTGCGGCCTCGCCTGCCTGGCCCCGGCTGCAGGGTTGGGTCTGTGGGTGTCTGGCCCTCAGCCGGCCCGGTGCCGGTGCCGGTTCCCCTGGGTCTCCTGCCCCCCAGCTCCCTGCTGGGTGTAAATGACACTTTAATTTCACTGAATGGCCGCGGCCCCCCCACTCCTAATTAGGAGCTGCTGCTGCCGCTCTGCCTCCTGGAGGCCCGATTTCCAAACAGTGATTAAAATCAATTACCGGAGGCCCCCCTGTGCCTGGGGACCTGTCGGTGTCCCACGTGAGGTCCTGCCTCTGCCACCTCGTCTCCCTTCTCCCCGAGTGGCCCAGGGACAGGGACAGCCTCCCCGGTCTCCATTTTTTATCTGTAAAGTGCTTCCTGAGGCTGTGCCACCACGGAGGACAGATGGCACCCGCGAGCACTCGGCAAAACGCTGGCGGGAGGCAGGATAGCTCTCAGCTCCCCGCGTGCTGTGTGATCTCAGCCCAGCAGCCTCACCTCTCTGGGCTCCAGGTTTTCCATTGGCACAATGAGGCTGACGTGCCAGTCTCTGAGGCCTGGGGTGGCAATGACGCCAGCTCCTACCCGCCAAGGGCCTCTGGGCCCAGCCTCGACGCGCATGTCCCCGTCAAGGCTGAAGCCCTGCCGTATTGGCACACAGTGGGTCCTGGCATGCAGTGGGTCCTGGCACGCAGTGGGTGTGCAGGAAGCCTGCAGTGGACACGCCCTGGCCCCTGGGATGAGCGGGCCCTTCCTGGGGCGCACACCCTGCTGGCATGTGTCAGCCCCTCGTGCGGGCACGGGGTGGGGGGGCACAGTGGAGACCAGCCGGAGGCCCTGCCCTCGGGAGCCCGAGTTCTCCTCCCCATTTTGCGGAGGAGGAACAAGCCCAGAGAGGGCGAGGGTCTGGCCGGGGCTGCAGAGCGCCGTGCGGTTGGCTGGGTGGTCCTCGCGGGGCTCACGGCCCTGGAGACGTCCCCTGGGACCCTCACTGTGGACGTCGCTGGCGGGACGGCTGAGGGCGGGCAGGGCCCGGGCCTGTGGCCTTCCCGCCAAGTTCCTGGACAGCCCCGGAGCCCGGCCGGGGGGCCACGGGGGCCACCGAGGCAGCTGGGGGGCCGCTGTAAGCAGAGCCGGTAACCAGACCTGCGTGGCGCAGGGGCCCGGCTGCCGGACCGGTCACTCGATCCCCCCGAGGGACGCCTGGCCCTGAGCTGGATGCTGGGAGGGCCAGGCCGACAGGAGCCCCTGCCGTCTGGAGTCAGGGGCCCCGAGTCCCTCACCATCCTGTGCAGAGGCCCAGAGAGGGCGGGCTATTGGCTGAGGTCACACAGCAAGGTCACTGGACATAAAGTGAGTCCGCGGCCAGCCGAGCTGGGGCCTGGGTACGAGGGAGAAGCGGGAGGAGCCGGGCCTCCCTGGACAGGCGCCTCCTGACCCTCCTGCTGCTGCCCTCAGGCTCCCAGCCCGCCCCCCCCCCCCCCGCCCTGGCCACTCCCTCGCCCCGCCCACCTGTGCCCTCCCGTCCACACCACCTGCCCCGGTCCACACCACAGTCCCTGTCTACATGGCTGCTTCCCTCTTGCCCCAGGCCGCAGCCCCCCATGTGCCCCCCTCTGCGCTGGCCCTCTGCGCTGGGCCCTCGGCCCTGGGCCCTCTGCGCTGGCCCCGTGTGCAGGGCGGGCCTGGGTCCTCTGCAGCCTGGGGGTTGACGGGGACGGCTCTGCCACTAGCCACTCCCCAGCCCTTTTAGCTCTTTATTTTGAGACAGGGTCTCACAGAGTTGCTCAGGGTCTTGCTAAGTTGTTGAGGCTGGCCTTGAACCTGGGATCCTCCTGCCTCAGCCTCCTGAGCCGCTGGGGTTACAAGTGTGGCTACAGCACCCAGGAGCTGGGCCTTGGGAAGGCCAGACAGGTCCCCTGGCAGAGGGGCAGGCTGAGAAGAGGTGGCCTGGACCCTCTGGCAGGGGTGAGGCAGGAGGAAGGTGGGGGGGTGGGTTCTTTCCCCTGAGGGGCACTAGGGAGCCATGGCAGGGCTGTGAGCAGGGCAGGGCAGGACTCAGCCTGGCACGAGGGAGGCGCAGCCCGGGGCTGAGGCTGGAGCAGAGGGAGTGAGGGGGGAAGGAGGAAGGGGTCAGGGAGGGACGGGCAGGTTGCCAGGCCCTGAGGCCTGCGGGAGGCTGGGTTTTGACCCCGAGGGCGGTGGGAGCCCTGGAGGCCGAGGGCCGAGGGTTCAGCGCCCTCTGGTGTCCAGGACGGTCTGGGGTGTGGGCGGCCAGGGCTGAGCCCGATGCTGACCGGGAGTGGACAGGGCGGGGCGGGATTCTGGATGCGTTTGGTCGGCAGGGAGAGCGCCCAGGAGGGCGGGCGTTGGGTGTGAGGGGCAGGAGTGGACGGGGAGAGAGTGGGCGCCCTGGGCGTGGGTGGACCGGGCAGGCTGTGGACGCGACCGTGGAAACCCACAGGCATCTGCCTCTTTGTCTGGAACTTAGAAGAGGGTCCCCGAGGGCGTCCTGGGGCCCGGGAGCGCAGGGTGGAGGGGCACCAAGGACGGCCAGCCGGGGGCGTGTCGGGTGGGCACAGCCCGGGCGCAGCTCGGAGCAGAGACACCAGGGCCACTCGGGGCGCCAGGCGGGTCAGCAGCTGGTGTCCGGTGCGCGAGGTGGAGAGGCTCAGACCCAGGGGCCTGGGGAGAGGGGACGCCCAGGAGCCCCAGCAGGGACCAGGAGGGACGGAGCTGGGGGGGGTGAGGGCCGTGGCCTTAGGGAAGGCCACCACCAGGCGGCTGTCTCCTCTGTGCCGTGGCTGGTGCCAGAGCTGGAGTGACCGTGGGACTCGGGCGGGGGACGAGGTGGCCTCCTGGACGGGCTCTTGCTTCCTGGTGCCTCCCGTGGGTGGGGGACAG
The DNA here is from genome assembly GCF_045843805.1 of Urocitellus parryii. Classification (NCBI taxonomy): domain Eukaryota; kingdom Metazoa; phylum Chordata; class Mammalia; order Rodentia; family Sciuridae; genus Urocitellus; species Urocitellus parryii. The sequence goes on from NC_135533.1 coordinate 217,510,958, forward strand.
GGCTGCGGGCCTGGCCCAGCACACACAGTGGACGCCCTGGGCCTTTGTGGCTCTGCGGCCTGGCCCCGTGGCGGCTCCGTGGCCAGGTGCTGGGCAGCCCTGGCCTGGCAGGTGGCAGGCGCGCCCGGGAGGCGGGTGGGCACCGGCGGCTGCTGCCAGAGGCCCCTCAAGTTCGTGGCGGGAAGCAGATGGCCCTGGGGCGGGGGTGCCGGGGCCCTGGTAACGCAGGCCGCGGGGCGACTGGGCAGCGGGTGAGTGGCCCCAGGTGGTCAGACGCCCCCAGCTCCCGGGTCCAGTGCTGCACCGGGAAGGTGTCCCAGGGCTCTGGCCCCGACGCAGGCTCCCGGCCTGGGCAGTGTCTGCCCTGCGCGGGGCCTCGGTCCCTTGTCTGTAGAGGGACCTGCGAGCTGTCCCCGTGTCTGAGGGCGTCAACCGTGGACTGAAGGCTTCAGCAGTTCCCGACGCGTAGCAAGTGTTTGCTGTTTTTCTCACTTATTGAGCTCCTACTGTCTGCTGGGCCCTCTTCTGAGTGCTGGGGACAAGTGGCCAGTGCAGACCAGCCCTGCCCGGCCAGGCTCACCGTCCCACAGAGGAGACAGGGCTCGGTGATCAGGAGGCTGACGGGACGCTGCCGCTGGGCTAGGGACCACTCTGGGAAGGGGCGACACTCAAGATCCCCAGACGCCTTCCCAGGGCCTGGGGCCAGGCAGGGCCAGGCAGGGCAGTGGCCTTCGGTGAAGATGCCCTGGGGGGGAGCTCAGGGGACCTGGGACCGCCTCAGGGCACTGGGCAGCCGCTGCGGAGGGACACACAGCAGTGGTTCCGCTGCAGGGGACTCAGCCTGGCCTGGGGACATTTGTGGCTGTCAGGACGGGGGCTGGAGAGGCGGAGGCCAGGGACACTCCTCAGCACCCTGCTGGGACCCACCCAGAGAGCACCCAGCCCGGGACAGCGGTCCTCTGGCGCCGAGGGGACCGGGTTGGTGCAGGGAGGGATGGGGAGGCCTGAGCCGTGCAGAGGGAGCCGGTGCCCAGAGGGTCAGGGGGCCCGGGCCAGGCCGGCACAGCGCGGGGCTCAGGAACGGTGGGTCATATCAAGTCACAGGCCTGGGGGGGTCCAGGCCACACGGGCAGGCCTCGGGGCCCTGGGGGCACGTCCCGGGCTGGGCTGGGCATAGCCAAGGCCCAGAGAGGACATCCCTCTTGAGGTGCCCAGCTTGGGACCTCAACTGCCCATCTGTTAACAGGGCACAGAGTCACCGCCGGCCCCTGGGGGGTGTTGAGCGACTGGGCTGGCTTGTCACTCCTGTTCTTGTGACCTCACAACTCCAGAGGCAGAAACTGGGGTCCCCTGCTGTGCTGTCCCGGGTCAGGCCACAGCCCCCTCGTCCAGCGCCTGCAGATGAGCTCTGCCACGCCCGCTGGCTGGGGCGCTCGGTGCCGTGAGAGCCTTCACCTCCAAAGACAGTGAGCACTTACTGAGCACCCACTGCATGCCAGACACCAGGCCTCCCAGGCCAATACGGTTGGAATGTCACTAAGGTGAGGCACAGAGAGGGCGAGTGACCTGCTCCAGGAAGAGAGGGAGCAGCTCTGGAGCCCAGTCCTACACCCCGGGGCTGCACAGCGTGAGGGGTGAATAGTAGCCTGACCAACAGGCGGGGAGTGTTCCACCTCCAGGCCTGGCCCTGCGGCCACGTGGAGGCTGAGGCAGGAGTATTGCAAGATGAAGGCCAGCCTCTGCCACTTAGCAGCACCCTGTCTCAAATAAAAAATAAGAAGGGCTGGGGCGCAGCTCAGCGGTCGGGCGCCCGGCTCCATGCCGGCAACTCTCAGCAGAAAATGCCAAGTCGGTCAGTTTTATGTCACCTGTGTTTTATGATGGTCAAGGGAGGCCCCCTGTGAACAGCACTGGGCGGGGGTTCTAGGCGGGGGCCTAGACTCGGTCCGGGAGGCACCGGAGGCTGGGAGCTGGGCAAGGAAGGAAGCGCTTGAGGACAAAGGGCCGAGCCCCCAGCACGCGTGGCGTCCTCTGAGTCACAAATCCTGGAAGCCCAGGGTCAGGGGAGGAAGCCAGCTGGTCCCGCGGGGCCTTCCTGTTTCGGGTCTGACTGCCCCGAGGCAGCGCTGAGGCCACCCGCCCGCCACCTTCCCTGCAGGGTCTCCAAGCCACAGGGCCAGGGCAGGGCTGGGACACGCTGCTCACATGGGGAGACTGAGGCCGGGGCTCGGCAGAGGCGCCCCAGGAGGCGGCCAGGACTCTCACTGGGGCCTCTGAGACCAGGATGGCGGCCCTTTCTGGTAGGGACGTGGCCCGGGCGGGAGGCGCTGGCTTCAGAGCGTGAGTCCCCCACGGTGACCTGGGGGGGGCCTCCAGCCCCACACCCAGAAGGCCCGGCGGAGCCACCCTGCGTGGGAGCAGAAGGAGCAGCCTCCGGAGGTACCGAGGCGCTGCCCTGCGGCAGGGTGGGCCCGCAGAGGGCGACGGCGGGAAGGGCCCGGCCGCGGGCTGCAGCGGGGTCCGCACTCCTGCCCTGGCCAGGCGGCGGTTTATAAAGCACTAGGAAACTTTGACTTTTTCTTGCATCATTAAGATCTTTGTGTTTTAATTCCAAGAATTTTTAAATCCCATTTTGAGACTGAATCTTAAGTACAGAGTGAAGTGTATCTATTATTGTAATTATTGTGATTGGCTTTTAATTGCCCGGTGCCTTGTCGTCGGAAGTCGTTTCTGCGCTTCACTCCGTGTGGCCGTGAAGCGGGCCTGTCACTCGGGGAAGTGCCCCGGCGTGGCTGTCCTCGTTACTGTTATTGCCGTCGTGGTTGTTTTCTTATTCCCACCCCCGCGGGGGTTTCCGGGCCTGCAGCGGGGTGGAGGCTCGCGCGCCCTCTGCCGGCCACGGGCGGGACTGCAGGCCGCGCCGCTCACCGCCGGGTCCTCGCCCGCAGGTGTCACCTCCCGCCACCTGGCGCTCGCCATGCGGACCGCGGGGGCGCCTCCTCCCGGCCCGGCCCTGATGCTCTTGCTGCTGCTACTGGGGGACTCCCAGGGCCTCTTCCCCGAGGAACCGCCTCCGCTCAGCGTGGCCCCCAGGGACTGTGAGTGGGAAGGGACCTTGGGGGCGGTCGAGTCCTGACCGAGGCTCTTGCTTCCAAATGGGGTCCCCTGGCCCTTCCAGGAGGGGCGGCCCCCAGTCGGGAGCCAGTCTAGAAGGGGCGTGACCCCGTCCCACCTCTCCCTAGACCTGAGCCACTACCCCGTGTTCGTGGGCGGGGGCCCTGGGCGCCCCAGCCCCGCGGAGGACACCGAAGACCTCAACATCCAGCGCGTGCTGCGGGTCAACAGGACGCTGTTCATCGGGGACAGGTACAGGGCACTTGGGGACGGCGTGTCCAGGGGTGGCGTTGCCTGACCGGCCTGCTGTTTGGCCGGGTTGTGTGACCTTGGCCTTCGAGGGCTGGGTGGGACTGGCTCGGGTGTGTGAAGGTGGGGACAGTCCCTGGCGGTCCACCATGGTGGTAGAAGGCTGTTCTGGGGTGGGAGGTCTAGTCAGCCAGGAACTAACCACACAGATGCCATGGGGATGGTCAGGAGGGCTTCCCCGAGGAGGTGACATTGGGTGGGACCTAAGTGAATCTTCAGCCAGGGGCACCTGGGGGGAAGGGTATTCCCAGTGAAGGGCAGAGGCTGTGCAAAGGCCCTGGGACAGGGTGGAGCCCAGTCTGCTGGAGGAACAGCATGGCCCTGGTGGCTGAAGCAGAGGGAGTGGGGAGGACAGGGCGGTCAGCTGGCAGAGGACCCTGTGAGCAGTGGCAGGACTTGGGAAGTCATGGAGGGAAAAGAGAGGGGTCCTGGTTCAGGTGGTCACAGGTACCCTCTGGTGCCTGCTGTCGGGAGGACAGACTGGGGACCAGGGCAGAAGCAGGGAGTCCAAAGTGTACTGGTCCAAGGCTGGACAGGGAGACGCCCTGGAGGACCACACGGCCTGGGGTCATCAGGGAGTCTCGGCACAGCCTGCAGGCACGGTGGCCTGAGCCGTGTGGGACCAGGAGGGGAGGGGGCCGGTGTCCGGGGTTCCTCCCAAAGATCGGCCTGAGCCCCTAGACAGACTCGGGAGGTACAGGGTTGGGGGTCTGTCAGACGTGGCCTGGCCACGTTGCCTATGTGACCCATGAACCCCCCCAGACATCCAGGGGCAGCTGGACCCCAGGGTGGGCCTGGGAAGCGCAGGGCTGGAGAGGTGGGAGCATGGGCATCGGCTGGGCGCCACGGGGTTGTGCACAGGAGGGGGCCCACAGAGGAGAGGGCAGGCAGGGGACGTCCCAGAGAGTCACAGGCAGCCAGGAGGGCGGGGCACAGGGGCTGCTTAGGAATGGCATTTGCAGGAAGAGGGTGACCAGCTGGGGGGAGGCCTTGAAGAGGACGAGGAGGGTGGACAGGTGACCGCTGTAACACTGAGAGGTTAGAAGGACCAAGGGCACGTGCCCGCAGAGAGACAGTCCCTCACCCCCACCCCGGCTCTTGCTCTGACACTCCACACAGGAAGTGAGCCGAGGTGGGCGTGTGGGACAGTCTGTCTGGGGACACGCGACCTTGGTCCGCTGAGGTGGGACATCCGGGCATGAGGTGGCCTGCCCTGTGAGTGGACCCGTTACAGGTCGGGTTGGGCCATTAGAGGGTCCACACGGTGTTGGACATGCTCGTGCCAGAGGGGCTGGCGTGTGCCTGCATGTCACCTGTTGGACACCACGTTTGGGGGACAGGGTGGAATGGGGGAGGGATGGCGGAGACCTCCAACCTGCCTGCCTCTGCCCTCTCGCAGGGACAACCTGTACAGGGTGGAGCTGGAGCCGCCCGCATCCACCGAGCTGCGGTACCAGCGGGTGAGGACGGGGTGCAGGCCCGTGGGCAGGGGGCCGGGACCGGGGGTTCCCACCAGCATATCTGGGAGGTTGGGGACCCCGCCCCGCTCACCAGCTCTCTGCCCACAGAAGCTGACCTGGCGCTCCAACCCCAGCGACATAGACGTGTGTCGGATGAAGGGCAAGCAGGAGGTGAGCCGTCCCTGGCCACCCCCAGGCTCGGCCCCGCCCCAGCCCCCGGCCCCGCCCAGGGCCTGCTCCTCCTCCATCCCCTGGTAGGACCCTGAGTTTCTGCCCTGGTGGCCACTCTCCCTGCCGCCCTGACCAGTCCACGGTTGTCCAGCACATGGCCACACGCCTAGGCTGCCCCGACCCGCCCTGGCCCAGGGTCAGGGCTCCTCCTTCACCAGGGCTCGAACCTGCTGTCTCCATGGTTATGCTCAGAGCCTGAACACGCCCCCGAGAGGGTCTTCCGTGTGGCCACGCCCACAGCCCTGACCTTGCCTAACTGCGGAAACCAAGTATCTCCTGGTCTTGGCCCTTCCCTGGTCCGCAGCGGCCCTCGGTTCCGCCCCCACCTGGTCCCCGCGCCTCCTGGCTCCTCCCCCCGCCCTAGCCACGCCCCCCGCAGTCCTAGCCACGCCCACACGGGCCTCCACTCCCCCGACTCTAGGGCGAGTGTCGGAACTTCGTGAAGGTGCTGCTGCTCCGCGACGAGTCCACGCTCTTCGTGTGCGGCTCCAACGCCTTCAACCCCGTGTGCGCCAACTACAGTGTGAGTGTCCCTCAGGGCCTCCCACCCCAGGGCCGGCTTCCAGCCCGTCCCATCCGGCCATGACCCCGTGACCCCTATGAGAAGCCCCCCAGATCTGTCCCCCACCCCGGCTCAAGAAGGGTCAGTGTTTCCGGAGGAGGCCCGGGCAGCCAGGCTGCTGATCTGAGAGCCGGTTTCCGTGGGAACTGGGGTGGACTCGGGTGAAGGGTGAGTCGGTGTGGAAGGAGGTGGACGAGTGACTAGGACCACTCTGAGCAGGAAACTGGGGTTCAGAAAGGCTAAGGGACTGGCCACGGTCACAGGGTCCAGGGGAAAGCAGGATCCCCCTGGAATGGAGGGCGGGGGAAGCCAGAAACAGCCAGACCTCTGCTCAGCCCCCATGTTCCCCACAGATGGACACGCTGCAGCCTCTTGGGGACAACATCAGTGGCATGGCCCGCTGTCCATATGACCCCAAACATGCCAACGTCGCCCTCTTCTCAGGTGAGTGCCCCGGCCCCTGACCCTGAGATCAGCCCCAGTCTGGCACTTTCCATTCTTGAAGACTCCGTGGCTTAACAGGCAGCAGGGGACCAAGTGTCTGTAAAATGGGCAGCGTCTCTGCCACTCGGAGGCTCACTGAGGGTTGGAACTTGGAGAGGGTCTAAACTCAGCCTGGGGTCAGCGATTCAACCTGCCACCAGAACCAGCCCAGGCTCAGGGCCATGGGGTTGGGGCTCACCAGGCTCCGGTCTCGGCCAGGCTTGGGACGGGGTGGTGAGCCCCAGGCTCAGGGCTGAGACTGGGAGCTGGAGTTGGGCCCCTTCAGCCAAGTCTCTCTCAGACCTCCCGCCCACCCTCCCCACGTCCAGGTGGGATGCTCTTCACAGCCACTGTGACCGACTTCCTAGCCATTGACGCTGTCATCTACCGCAGCCTTGGGGACCGGCCCACCCTGCGCACCGTGAAACACGACTCCAAGTGGTTCAAAGGTGAGGCTGGGGGCAGTGCGCCCGGGCCTGGGGGCTGGCGTCATCCAGGCCCCCAGGATCAGGGTGGGGACAGGACGCCCTCCTGGTGTCGGGAAGCCCCGGGCATTTTGACTTGGTTGATCTTTGCCTTCGAGCTGAGTCCCAGGCCTTGTGCCTGCTCGCCCCACGCTCTGCCCCGAGCCTGTCCCCTTCTGCTGGCTTTTTTGAAGCTGAAGCTGGAGAAGACTGGGTCTAAAGTAGAGCTGGCCGGAGGTGGGCGGCTCAGGAGCCTGAAGTGGAAGGACAGGCTGGGCAGCGCCGGCCTCGGCCCGCACACACGCAGGAGGAAGGGGACAAACAGCAGCAGATGTGGCCGTCGGGACGGGGCGGACACGGGGTTTCAGCTTCTGACCTCCTCCCTCCCACGACACTTTTGAGCCCGGCTCCTTTTGCCTGGTGCCACGCTCAGTGCCCCTGACCATAAAAGACCTCCCAGACTGTGGGGCCCGCCCCAGCGCCCCTGGTCCAGGGTGCTGACTGCCCGCCCCCGCAGAGCCCTACTTCGTGCACGCGGTGGACTGGGGCAGCCACGTCTACTTCTTCTTCCGGGAGATCGCCATGGAGTTTAACTACCTGGAGAAGGTGAGGCCACGTTCCTGGAAGCTGGGCAGTGGGCACAGCCCCAGGGGCTCTGTGGGGGGTGTGGCGGGGGAAGTGGGTCGGTGACGCTCCAGCAGCTCTGCGGGAGACACCATGGGAAGGCCACCTGGATACACTGCTGTCGCCGCCCACCCAGCTGCTGTCCACTCACCCCCATCCACTGTCCACCTCCCTGCCACCCTCCATTCCCCCATCTGCCCTCCAGCCACCCACGGCTCCACTGACCCCTTGGCCCATTCCCCACCTGCCCCCACCCACCCACCCACCTGCTCCTCCCACAGACCTGTTCACCCCTCCACCTTCCTGCCCCTGTGTCCACACCGCCCGCCGCCCATCAGTCTGTCCTGATTACCAGCTCGTCCACCCCCCCCACCTCTCCTCCGCCTGTGCATCCAGTTACCTAGCCACCCGCTTCTCCCTCGGAACCAACAGGCCACCCCCCACCCCCCACCACCCCCTGCCCCAGCCTCCCATCCACCCCCCAATCCCCCACTCCCCACCACCCACCGCCCCAGCCTCCCATCCACCCCCCACTCCCCCATCCCACCCCACCCCCTACCACCCACCCACCCAGCCTTTCATCCACCCCCCACTCCCCCACCCACCCCACCCACCGCCCCAGCCTCCCATCCACCCCCCACTCCCCCACCCCACCCCACCCCCCACCACCCACCCACCCAGCCTTTCATCCACCCCCCACTCCCCCACCCACCCCACCCCCCACCACCCACCGCCCCAGCCTCCCATCCACCCCCCACCCACCCACCTGTCCCACTCTCTGTGCCTTCACCACCCCCTCCTCTGCCTGCCCATCCACCCCCCTCCCTGAGACCACTGCTGCCCTCCCCCTCCCCTCCCCCTCGCCCATTCTTGGGGGCAGCCCCTCGTCCACCCGCCTGCTGACCTGTTGCCGTCTCCTTTCTCAGCCTCCTCCTCGTGTGTCCCTTCTCCAGACTTGCTCTGTCCCCAGCCCCGTCCCTCCCGCCCTCCCTTCCCTACTCACCTGCCGCTGTCCGTCCAGCTGTCCTGTCCACCCAGCCTCCCAGCCCACCCAGGCAGCCACCCGGCAATAAGGGGCAAAGGCCGTCACTTTGCTGTGTGACTTGGGGCTGGCCACTCCTTCTGCTGCGCCTCAGCGTCTGCGTGTGCAGCGGGACCGTGGCCTCCTCGCAGAGCCGGGAGGAGCCTCCGTGGCTGGCCCTGGCCGGCGGGCAGCTGGCCGTGGTGGGTCTCGCCCAGGCGCAGGCTCAGGCCCTGCCGTCGGCTGTGCCCAGGTGGTGGTGGCCCGCGTGGCCCGCGTGTGCAAGAACGACGTGGGGGGCTCCCCGCGCGTGCTGGAGAAGCAGTGGACGTCCTTCCTGAAGGCGCGGCTCAACTGCTCGGTGCCCGGGGACTCCCACTTCTACTTCAACGTGCTGCAGGCCGTCACGGGCGTGGTCAGCCTGGGGGGCCGGCCCGTGGTCCTAGCCGTCTTCTCCACCCCCAGCAACAGGTCGGTGGGCGCCAGCGGCGCAGGCGGCCTGGGGGGATGGTCCTGGGTGGGCAGACTGAAGCCGAGGGCAGCAGCCCCCCAGGGCGAGGCAGAGCAGGCGAGGGCTCGCGTCCCTGGGCTGGCCGGCTGCCTGGGGACGAGGGAGGGCTTCCTGAGCCGGGCGGGGTGCGGGTCCCAGGAGGAGGCAGGGCCGCCAGGGCACAGCAGCGGGAGGAGCACAGGGGGACAGGCCATGCGGCAGCCTGGCCCCCCTCCTGAGAGCGCTGGGGACACACAGGAGACTGAGGAGCGGGCGAGGGAGGTCAGAGCTGAGGCTTCAGAGCGGGGACAGGGTCCACGGGACAAGAGCAGCCGCTGGCAGACGGACATCCAGGCAGGGACGTCCCTGAGCACGAGGTGGCCTTGGACAGGGACCCGGGTGCCTTCCTGGGGCGCGGCCCCTCCAGGCTCACCAGGGTGCCCTCCGACCCAGCATCCCCGGCTCGGCCGTCTGCGCCTTCGACATGACCCAGGTGGCCGCCGTGTTCGAGGGCCGCTTTCGAGAGCAGAAGTCCCCCGAGTCCATCTGGACACCGGTGCCCGAGGATCAGGTGCCACGGCCCCGGTGAGAGCCCCTCAGTGCTGGCACACGGGCCCGGTGGTGTCCTGGTGCCCCGGACATTGGGGGGGCCCTCGGGTGGTCACCGAGCTGTCACTGAGTTTACCTGTGTCCATCACGCCCAGGGGGTGCCAAGGCCCTGGGGCAGCGTGGCCAGTTCCCAGGTGGACTAGGCCCCTCTGTGGGGACCCGTATCTGCCTGACCGGCCTCTCCCTCCCAGGCCCGGGTGCTGCGCGGCCCCGGGCACGCAGTACAACGCGTCCAGCGCCCTGCCCGACGAGATCCTCAGCTTCGTCAAGACCCACCCACTGATGGACGAGACGGTGCCCTCGCTGGGCCACGCACCCTGGATCGTGCGGACCCTGATGCGGTCAGTGCTGGGGGCCCGGGGCTGGGGTCCAGGTAGCACAGGGCCCACTGAGCCCGTGGAGGACACAGGGAGTCGTCCTGTGTGGGCACGCACAACATGGCTGAGTGCCAGCCTCTGAGGCCACCAAGAGAGCTGGAGATGGACAGAGAGAGAGGGGCAGAGGGGACAGACAGACAGGAGAGCCAGGCAGATACAGAGGCGGCCAGGCCGGGCCCTCGGGGTCTCTGTCCTGCTGGGCACAGGGTGTCCCCGTGTGGCTGCAGGCTGGTGCCCACCCACCACTCTGTCCTGCGCCTCACGTTTATGGGTGACAGTGTCCCTGTGACCATGCCTGGGCCCCCACACTGGTGGCACATGGGAACCAGGGTGCCCTGGGTGCTGCTGGCCACCCTGACCCCCGCCCCGGCCTCCAGGCACCCGCTGACTCGCGTGGCTGTGGACGTGGGCGCTGGCCCCTGGGGCAACCAGACGGTGGTCTTCCTGGGCTCCGAGGTGGGTACTGTCCTCAAGTTCCTCGTCCGGCCCAGCACCAGGCTCTCGGGTCCTGCTGGACCCAGCGTCTTCCTGGAGGAGTTTGAGACCTACCGGCCAGACAGGTGAGTCTGGGCGGTGGGCGGCGGGCGGTGGCCGGACGGGCCTGAGCCTCATGCAGCCTCCTGCCTGCCCCAGGTGTGGACGGCCCGGCGGTGCTGAGACAGGGCAGCGGCTGCTGAGCCTGGAGCTGGACACAGCCTCAGGTGGCCTGCTGGCGGCCTTTCCCCACTGCGTGGTCCGTGTACCTGTGGCCCGCTGCCAGCAGTTCTCGGGGTGCATGAAGTGAGTCCCCCCTGGGCCGCGTGGGGGAAGCGGGGGGGGGGGTCATGGGAGAGAACCAGGTCGAGTCAAGGGCTCCGCAGCACCCTGACTCACAGAGCAATGAACTCAGCAGAGGGCACAGCAGTGCAAAGGCCCTGGGGCAGGACTGAGCCTGGTGTGTTGGAGGGACAGCCAGGAGCCCGTGTGGCTGGAGCAGAGGAAGTGAGGGGGGAGGGGAGGAGGGTGGCAGGGAGGGGAAGGGCAAGTCGTGCAGGGAGGACTTGGCCTTCGCTCTGAGAAGGTGGGAGCCCTGGAGGACCATGGGAGGACCAGGGAGGAACCTGGCTCAGGTGTTCAGGGTGCCCTCTAGTGGTTGCTATGGGGAGGACATTCTGTGGTGGACCTGGGAAGGGAGGCCAGGGTGGGAGGCTGGTTCCTTCCCTGCCTCTGGGTGGGAAGGTCAGAGGCCTTCCTGTGGTGGCCCAGCCTGGGCTCACCCCAGCTCCCGGGCCCTGCCTGCTGTCACTGCAGACAGGATCCCACAGCATGGGGGGGCGACTGGGGCCAGCCTGCCTTGCCCCAGGCTCAGTTTCCTTACCTGTAAAATGGGAAATGAAGAACACCCAAGACGGGCCAGGAGGACTCGGGAACTAGTGACAGTGACAGGGCCTGGCACCCAGGGGCCACCCTAGTGACTGTGACGTGGTCCATTCCAGGAACTGCGTGGGCAGCCAGGACCCCTACTGTGGGTGGACTCCTGACGGCTCCTGCGTCTTCCTCAGCCCTGGCACCAGGTACCGGGGACAGGCGGAGCCCAGGGGTCAGACCTGCCCCACAGCCCAAGCCCCTGCCCTGCCCGGGCTGTGTGGAGGGCGACTGCTGACCTGCCTCTGTCCCCCTCCGCCAGAGCCACCTTCGAGCAGGATGTGTCCGGGGCCAGCACCTCAGGCTTAGGGGACTGCACAGGTAAGGGGTCAAAGGGAAGCCAGGCGGGGAGGGGCCGCCAGCCTCAGTCCTGTCCCCCCCCTGCCCTGGGTGGTAGGCTTTGGGGAGTGCACGGGTCAACTTCCTGGCTAGAGAGGTGGGGGAAGACAGATCCCAGAAGACAGACAGACACCAGGAGATACATGCTAAGAGATAGACAGATGGACAGACAAGCTCTGGGAGGCAAGGAGACACTGTGGGCAGACAGACAGCCCGTCCTGAGAGGCAAGTACTGGGGACAGATGCCCACAGACAGACTGACAGGCTTTGAGGTGGACAGAGAAGGCAGGTGTGGCGCCACGGGTCATCCCAGCTGCTCAGGAGGTCCAGGCGAGAGGATGGCAATTTGAGGCCAGCCTCAACTAGCAAGATCCTGTCTCAAAATAAAATGGGCTGGGGCGCCGCTCAGTGGTGGGAGGCCTGGGTTCAATCTAGAGAGCCGCCCCCTCCCAAAGAAAGAAAGGACCCGGTGGCGACCAGAGAAGACCCCCCTGCGGGCCTGCTCATGGCCACACCCACCCGCCCTGCAGGCCTCCTGCGAGCCAGCCTCTCGGAGGAGCGGGCCGGGCTGGTGTCCGTGAACCTGCTGGTGACCTCGTCGGTGGCGGCCTTCGTGGTGGGCGCCGTGGTGTCCGGCTTCAGCGTGGGCTGGTTCGTGGGCCTGCGCGAGCGGCGGGAGCTGGCCCGCCGCAAGGACAAGGAGGCCATCCTGGCGCACGGCGGCGGCGAGGCGGTGCTGAGCGTGAGCCGGCTGGGCGAGCGCCGCGGGGCGGGCGCCGGGGGTCGCGGCGGCGGCGCCGGGGGTCCCCCCGAGGCGCTGCTGGCGCCCCTGATGCAGAACGGCTGGGCCAAGGCCACGCTGCTGCAGGGCGGCCCGCACGACCTGGACTCGGGGCTGCTGCCCACGCCCGAGCAGACGCCGCTGCCGCAGAAGCGCCTGCCCACCCCGCACCCGCACGCGCACGCCCTGGCGCCGCGCGCCTGGGACCACGGCCCCGCGCTGCTGTCCGCCTCCGCCTCGTCCTCGCTGCTGCTGCTGGCCCCGGCCCGCGCCCCCGAGCAGCCCCCCGCGCCCGGCGAGCCGGGCCCCGACGGCCGCCTCTGCGCCCCGCGCCCCGGCCGCGCCTCGCACGGCGACTTCCCGCTCACCCCCCACGCCAGCCCGGACCGCCGGCGCGTGGTGTCGGCGCCCACGGGCCCCTTGGACCCCGCCTCGACCGTCGACGGCCTCCCCCGGCCCTGGAGCCCACCCCCGACGGGCAGCCTCCGGAGGCCGGGCCCCCACGGCCCGCCGGCCGCCGCCCTGCGCCGCACGCACACGTTCAACAGCGGCGAGGGCCGGCCCGGCGACCGCCACCGCGGCCGCCACGCCCGGCCCAGCACGGACTTGGCCCACCTCCTCCCCTATGGGGCGGGGGACAGGACTGCGCCCCCGGTGCCCTAGGCGGGCCCGACGCCTTCGCAGTGCAGCCACGGGAACCGAGCCAGAGGCCCCGCGGCCAGGCCCGGGCCAGCGCCCGGGGGCCCGGCCCCGCCCCGCCCTCGTGGGGTCCCCTCGGCCACACGGAAGCACAAGAGCTCGCGGACCCCGACGGGCGAGGACGCTGGGGGCGGGGGCTGGCGGGGGACTGGCTACCCCCCGGGGCGGCCTGCACATGGATTTTGGTTTCTTTTGCAGTTTTCTAACTAATTGCACAACTCCGTTCTCGGGGTGGCAGCCGGGCTCCGGCGGGCCGGGAGGGGCCGCAGCTGCAGACCCAAGCCCCCCCAGGTCCCTCCTCGCCCCTGGCCCCTGGCGTGTGTGGGTGTGTGTGCGTGTGCATGCCGTGTTCGTGTGCAGGGGGCCGGGGAGGCGTGCGTGTGCGTGCCTGTGGGCTGCGGTGGGCGTGTGCGTCGGGGTGGGCCGCGGGGCCGTGTGTGTGTCTATGTGTGAGCCAGGCGCCCGCCGCCTGGGCATTGGCTGAGCCGACCCCCGGCTTCCGGAAGGCCGGGGCCTCCGAGGTGCCGGTTAGGAGTTCGCACCCGCTTCTGTGGAGGGCAGCGGGGACAGGCCGGGCGGCAGGGGACGGAGAGCCTGCCCGGAAGTCACACTGGCAGCAGCCATCTAAAGGGCTGGGGGTCTGGGGGGCGGCAGAGGCGGGTGGGGCCCCCCTGTAAATATGACCCCAGGGTGGTCAGAGAGTCCCATGCCACCCTACCCCTTGTGACTTCCCCCTTCAGCCTCCGGCTGACCATGCATGCCACGTGGCCAGCCCCTTCCCAGACCCTCTCTGGAGATTGCCTCCCCGCTCCTTCCCCATCAATAAAACTCTGTTTACAACCACCGGCCCCCAGGCTCCGCGTCTGCTCTGTGACCTCGAGGTGGCTGAGGACAACTGGGGACACGGTTGACACCCACAGCCAGGCCAAGGGAGTCAGGTGTGAACTGTGGGGAGTCCAGGGGGATCCCCATTTCTGAGTGTTTCTTTAGCGGACATTCAGTGTGCGCCACCTGTACAGCCCACCCCCACTGGGGCCCGAGGACCCTACCCTTTCTTTTTTTTCTTTCTTTTTTTTAAATTTTTTTTTTTAAAGAGAGAGAGAGAGAGAAGTTTTTTAATATTTATTTTTTAATATTCGGTGGACACAACATCTTTGTTGGTATGTGGTGCTGAGGATGGAACCCTGGCTGCACACATGCCAGGCGAGCGCGCTACCGCTTGAGCCACATCCCCAGCCCCGAGGACCCTACCCTTGCAGGACCCGAAGCCCAGTCTGGGGACCAGTAGCCTGTGGTGAACTAGGTCTGAACACATAGGGCGCTTGTGACAGCCAGGGTCCGGGAAAATGTGTTTGAGCTGGTGATGGGTATGACCAAGACAGACAGCGGGACACGGTGCAGGCTGACATGGGGGAGAGGTATGGAGTGGCCAGGGAGGGCTTCCTAGGTGTCCTGTCAACTGAGAGGTCAGCGGAGGAGCAGGCCAGTGGAGGGCTGCAGAGAGTATCCATGTGCAAGAAGCCCGTGGCCAGAGAGTGGGTGCAGGAGGAAGAGGGGGCGAGGGGACGGGGAGGTGAGCCGTCACTGCCATCCATGTCCAGAGCTGCTACTTCCCATCCGAAACCTCAGGTCCATTGGACCCCGAGTCCCCCTTCCCCTCCCCCTGGCCTTGTGAATTTTAATTGGGACACAGAGCTATGGGGATTTTAAGATGGGATGTGACCTGCTGGTTTTGGGAGAGGGCTTTGGCCACGCCACCATGGCTTTCCATGCAGCTCTCTCTGGGGGCTGGACCCTGGGCACAGGATGGGAAGGGACAGGCCAGTTCCCTGGCCTTGGGAGACCAGCAGGGCAGAGCCTGCTGCAGCCTCCACAGCTGCTCTCTATCGGCCCTGTGTGTCTGTCTTTGTGGGTCCGCTCCTGACAGCGGCTCTGTGGGCCTGTCACTCTGTGTGGGGTGTCCAGCTCTGAGTCTCTGGCTCTGTCTGGGCCTCTGCTGTCTTTGTGTCATTCTGGTCCATGTGTTCCTGAGTGTTTACCCTGCCTTTCAACCAGGGCTGCCACCGTGAGCCAGGGGTCCGTCTCTGAGCCTAGGGGTTCCACTAGGACAGACTCCTAGGTCACCCTCACAGCTGAACTCAGCCCACGAGTGTCTGGGCTGGAAGAAAGGGCCATGGCAGGCACCGCGGGTGCGCTGGCACTTCATACTTGAGTGTTTGGAACTTGGTTTTAAGGCTGCAAGCGGCCCTGCCTGGCCGAGCCGTGGAGCGCAGCCAAAGCAGTTCCCCAAGGTCAACGTGTAGCCCCCAGATGCATCGATGTGGAAACGAGGGGCTCGGGGCTGGGTTCCTTCCCCAGCACCACACACACACACACACACACACACACACACACACACACAGAGCATGCCAGTCTCCACTGAGGAACAAGATAGCTAAGAAAGCCCTGGGAGGAGGGTGAGTCTGGCTTCGTGGGTGGGAGGCCCAGCCCCGGGGAAGCTGGGCACCGTCTAAGCGCATCAAGCGGAGCCGTGTTGCGCTGAGCTGTCATTCAGAACCGGGGCGAAGAGGCAGCGTGTGTGTGCTCCAGGCGGGGACAGAGAGGGCAGAGGTATGGCCCAGCCCCTCCACCCTGGGCAGGCCTGGACGCCAGGCTGTGCAGAGACAGGTGGACCTTCGGTCCTCCCTGTTCATGAAGCCACAGGGGAACAGGCCTGCAGGTTGGCACAGACCACCCCTGCCCATGGACAGACAGACTGCTCCAACCTGCACCCTTCTGCAGAGCCGGGGCCTTGCACCAGAGCCGGGCTCCTCCCCAGCCATTGCTATTTGACACTACTCGTTACTGACCTCCCTGATTAAATCAGAACCCCCACAGAACCCCTCTTCATTTTAAAAAAGAAAGAGGACGTGGCGACTCCCTCCAGGTGGTGCCCCCGCCAGGTGGCACCTGGCCGTCCTGACCCTTGGAATCCTGGGCTGGGGGAAGTGGGACTCAGCTCGAGAGACTCTTGGGTGCCACAAAAACAGAAAGTCAGGGGAGAAAAACTGGGTTTAGAAGCCAGAGGTGGGAGAAGCGCTGGCAGACGCTGCTGCCCGGAAGCGGTTTCGCAATCCCCCCGCCCCGCCCGCTTGCTCCTCGGGTTCTGGCACTAACGGGAACAGGATGGGTGGGGCCTTCCACATGACTGGGTCCCCCGCCCCAGTCCAAGCAGGTATAATGCCACTTCCCCAGGCCATAGAGACCCAGGACGACCAGAGAAGAGCCACCATGTCCCCCTGGAGTGGGCAGCAAATGCAGAGGTAGGTCCCCCGTGCACCCCAGCGGGCCCAAGGCCAGGCTGTGTAGAGACAGGCAGCTGTCCCAGCCCGACAGTCACGGGGGCCGAGCGGCTGGCACAGACCAACCCCGTACCTGCACACACCTGCAAAACCAAGGGGCCTCCGGTCGGGCAAGTAGTGGGAGAGACCTGGGGCCGTGGACGGAGGCTGTCCAGGCGATGTCTGCTCATCGGGCCAAGCCTGGAGGAGCAGGAGAAGTCCCCCAAAGCCTCCCAGGGTTATGGCACCAAGTAGAAACCACCCCCTGCTTGACCCAGTCCTCATCCCCAGACCTGCCCAAAGCAGGACTCACTTCCATGTCCAGGATCCCCTCTTGGCACCTGAGCCATGAATTGTTTTCAGGTGCAGATCAAAGACCACCGAACCCTATTTGGTCACAAATAGAGTGAGGAAGAGGCTAGAGTGGGCACTCCTGCCCTGTAGGGAAGGGCAGGAAGACTTCATGGAAAAGGGGCACTGGATCCAGGGCTTTGTAGGTTGAATAGGAGTTCACTGGCTCTGCCATCAGAACACACAACTAGGGAGACAAGAACTGACCCAGAAAACAAGCTGGATCAGAAGACACTAGCAAGTGGGACCGTGAACAGTTAATAGCCCATTAGGGCTGGGCCGGCGATGGGGTAGGGCACATGCAGGAGTCAGCTCAGAAACCCCAAGACACAGACTGAGGATTCCCCCTGGAACAGGCTCCCTCCTGGCAGCTGTGGGGTGGGGCAAAGAAGGAGGCCGGGAGAGGAGGAGGAAGTGATTGCAGTGTCCTAGCCCTGTTGAGCCAGGCGAGGGCACAGGCCAGGTGGCGGGAGGCAGAGGAGGGTCCGGGTGTTGTTGCTAGCGGGGCGTTTCCGCTGTTGCTCACCAGCACCTCTGTGATTGCCTAAGCTCAGGCGGCCTTGACCCCCCTCTTTCTAGAACCCTGTTCCTAGTACTGCTGTTGGTGGCCCTGGCCCAGGGCGTCACACAGAGCCCCAAAGCATGCGTGACCTTGCCGTCCCCTGGGGGCAGCACCGTCTCCTGCTTCTCGCCTGCCCGGTTCCCCGCGCACCTCCCGGCTGACACGGTCCACCTCGTGGTGGAGTTCTCCACGCTGACCCAGCTGCCGGCCAGCGCCCTGCGCGGCGCCGCGGGCCTCCGGGAGTTACACCTGGCCAGCAACCGGCTGCAGGAGCTGCCCGACACGCTGCTGCTTCCTGTGCGGCGGCTGGAGGTGCTGGACCTCACCCACAACAACCTCACCCAGCTGCCCGCCGGCCTCTTCCGGGCCTCTGCCGCGCTCCGCGTCCTGGTGCTGAAGGCCAACCGGCTGGAGGCCCTGCAGGCCTCGTGGCTCCTCGGCCTGAAAGCCCTGGAGCACCTGGACCTGTCCTCCAACAGCCTCCAGACGCTGCCCCCAGGGCTGCTGGCCAGTCTCGGGGCCCTGCGCACCCTTGACCTGGGGGACAACCAGCTGGAGACCTTGCCACCTGACCTCCTGAGGGGCCCGCGGTGCTTGGAGCGGCTGCACCTGGAGGAGAACCGGCTGCAGGTCCTTGGAGAGCGTCTGCTGGCAAAGCAGCCGGCCCTGCGCTACCTCTTCCTCGGTGACAACAGGCTGACCACGGTGGCTGCCGGCGCCTTCCACAACCTGAAGGAGCTGGACATGTTGGACCTCTCCAACAACCTGTTGTCCAGCGTGCCCAGAGGGCTCTGGGAATCCCTGGGAATGCCCTCCAGGGACATGGGGGACGGCTTTGACATCTCGGGCAACCCCTGGGTCTGCGACCAAAACCTGGATGACCTCTGTCGCTGGCTTGTGGCCAACAAGCACAGGATGTTCTCCCAGAATGACACTCGCTGTGCTGGGCCTGACGCCCTGAGGGGCCGGATGCTGCTGGAGGTGTCGGGGTCCCCGTGAGGCCTGGGGCCGGGGTGGGTGGCCGAGACCCCAGGGTTCCCACTGGTGCCCGCGCCCAGGGCCCAGTTGGCAGCCTCCTGACCTGCGCCCACACCCGCCCTCCCCGGATGCCGATGCTCCATTTCCCACATCCCTTGGTCCCCAGGTTCCCACAAGCCCCTGGTTCCTCCTCGGGCGGTGTCCTGGCCACATCTGGCTTCTCTGAGTGCTGGCCTGACCCGGCACCGCCCCAGGGACTTCATAAACACCTGCTGGCCTGCATCAGATGAATCTTGTGTTTCTGCACCCTTGATGCCCAGGATGGAGGAAGAGCCCATGGCCATGGGGATCAGATAGCCCCGTGGCTTCTACTCTCCCTCCCTATCTGGGGCCCTGACTGGCCATAAATCCCGACAGTCGCTGGGTGTCGTCTTACAGGTGGATTCCTGCCAGAGCCTGTGTCCCAGATTGCTGAGGTCTCCAATGCCTCATGCAGGCATGGGATCTTTTGAGGGGACGCCTGCCCGGGGCCAGCTCAACAGGGCACTGAAGGCACTGGAGGGGCCGGTTGGAGGGGCATGTTCTCAGGGCTCAGAGACTGGGCCCCCGCCGGTGCAGAGTTGGGCATGTGGGGGCTGGGGTCAGATTTGGGGGATCCTGAAGTGTGGGGCCCAGGCTTTACAGTCCCCTTGGAAGGCTATGTCCCCCGTGAAAAGCAGGGACCTGAAGTCTAACAGCTGGTTTCAATCAGATTCTTCAGTCCTAGGACACGGGGCAAGTGGTCTAGGCTTTGAGCCTCGGTCTGCTCTTTGGAAATATGTGGACCCCAGGGACGGGCTGCTGGCTCCCAGCTGAGTTAAATGGCAAATTTAATCAGGAGCAGAGCCCCCTGGTACACACCTGTGATCCCAGCTTCCGAGGCAGAGGCAGGAAGATCACAAATTTGAGGCCAGCCTCAGCTACTTGGCGAGGACCTCAGCAACTTAACAAGTCTTTGTTTCAAATAAGAAAATTAAAAGGGCGGGGATCCGGCTGGGCAGTAAAGCATCTCTGGGTTCGATCCCCAGTGCAAACGAAATTAAGAAGAAAGAAAATCTTTGGAGGGGCGGGGCCTGGGGCTCAGTGGTGGCTCGCTTGCCTAGCACACGTGAGGCACTGGGTTCGATCCTCAGCACCACATAAAAACAAATAAAGATATCGTGTCCACCTACAACTAAAAAATAAATATTAAAAAAGAAAATCATCAGAGACTTGCCCAAGCTCACTTGGTCACTTGGCAAGGTAGTGAGGAGGCTGTAATCGCCCTCCATTGTCCCTGCAGCACAGCAGTGAAGGTGACAGGTGACACTGTCTGGCCAAGGCCAGCAGCCCAATCCTTGGGCATCTGGCGTCCCTGGATTACTATGGCAACCTCAGAGTGCTAGGCGAGGGGAGGAGCCCAGGAGGGTAGACTGGAGCCCCGCCCATGGACCGGCCCTGTGCTCTGTGCTCTCTTCCTATTGGTCGGTTCCAAGAGGCCCCGCCTCCGAGCCACTATAAGGCGGGCGGAGCCGGCGGGGGCGGAGACTGGGGCCCGAGACTGGAGCCGGCCCTGGGGTCCTCGGAGGCACCTGGCTCAGGTCCCAGGCTGCGAGCCACCAGGTGAGTGCTGCGGCCTGCGTCCCGGAGTCCCCCAGGCTGGGGACCCCCAGTCGGTGGCTGGAGAGAGTGCGGCGGTGTGGCAGGGGTTCGATGGGCCAGAACAGGTGGCTGAGACCCTTGGCCCAGTTGGCCCACGCTCAGGACCCAGTTGGGAGGGAACCAGGGCTCAGAGGGCGCAGGGGTGGCAACAGGGGAAAGAGCCGCAAGTGGCCAGTCTGAAGTTTGAGGTCGAGCTGTGACCCTGCTAGCTGAGTGACCTTGGGCGCAGTGGGGACCTGTTGCGTGCAGCCCGGGCACCCTGCCCCCCTCTGCCAAAGGACTGTGGGCGGATCCGGATCCTGCAGCTACCACCTGTACCTCTGCCCGCGTGTGTAGGGGCTGCTTAGGCAGGTCTGTCCCTGGCAGGGGCAGTAGGGATCGTCCCCATTTTACAGAAGAGGAAACAGCTCAGAGAGGTGAAGGACCTTGCCCATGGTCACACAGCAGGTAATGGCAGGACTAGGGCCAAGTCTGTCTCTCTCCAGCCCAGGTTGTCACCAGTGGCAGTTCACTGTGCACCTGTGGGTTTATGCGTTGTCTGTGCCCTGCAGGACACCCACTCCATGAACCCTAGAGGGAAAGCCATTTGCCCACATCACAGCCCAGGTGGACAGGACTCCAGCTCTGCGAGTTTAGGGAGGGCAGGAGCTGGGAGTGCTGGCATGCAGGAGTCCCCTCACTCTGTCCTGTCCCCAGGTGACCCTGTTCGCAGCAGCCATGTCTGAGGATGAGGCCTCTCAGGCCCCCCAACCCAACTTGTGTGAGCAGGACCAACAGGTGAGGGGCTGCCCCCTCCGTGGAGCAGGGGCTCAGGGAGGCAAGGGGGACAGTACTTCCTGGTCAGTTTCAGGCCGATGTCCCACCCTGCCCTCACTGGGAGAACCAATTCTGGGCACGTTGAGAGCCACGGAGAGGCTGGTGCAGCCTGCTGGTTCCCCAGGCTGTGAGGAGGTCCTGGCCAGGGACCATCTCCCAGGACATTGGCCCTGGCCAGCGCAGTGCCTCGTCCACTCTGCATCCCTGCTGCCCCTTCCTGCCTGTGTCCACTGTCACTCTCCACAGTAACAGTAATGGCAGCTGTCAGGATATGGTACTGGCCAGTCCCCTGGCTCACGATCGAACACCACCCACTGCCCTGGAAACCCACTTTACAGATGGGGAAACCGAGGCTCAGAGCAGGCAGGTCACTTGCCTGAGCTCACACAGCTCCGCAGTAGCCCACCAGAACCGCACCTGGGCCGAGGTGTCAGAGGCGGTGCTGTGATGGCTGGGTCCTCGTGCCCGCCAGTGCCCGCCAGTGCCCACCAGGAACACAGAGGACTCCCGAGCTTTGGCACTCTGGGTGCTCCTGAGAACCAAGGCTGGCACCGCAGGGGGCCGCCAGGCTTCTCCCTGACGCCCATCCCGTCCCTCAGCGGGCTCTGGGGTGGCTGGGCCCCTGTCCCCTGACGGCACCCCTTCCCACAGAGCGTGGTGCAGCGGGTGGCGGCACTGCCCCTGGTCAGGACCACCTGCACAGCCATCTCTGGGGCCTACAGCGCTGCCAAGGACAGGCACCCGCTGCTGGGCTCCGCCTGCTGCCTGGCCGAGCACTGCCTGGGCGGCCTCACCAGCCGGGCCCTGGGCCGCGCGCAGCCGCTGCTGGACCGCCTGCAGCCTCAGCGTGAGTCCCTCCGCAGGACGCGCCCTGGGCTGTCCCCTGAACAGGGGTCCCTCCTTGGCCGTCCGCCACCCTGCCTGTCCCCTCACGTGACCTCCCTCGGCCCACCTGGTGCCTTGTGGCCCCTCCCCCCTTGCCTGGCGGCCACTGCCTGTCCACCTCTGTCCCCTGGCCTCTCCTCCCCTGTCCTGAGCCCCACAGCCTGGGCCCAGCCGCCACCTCCCGCATCTCCCAGGCCCCTGTCACCAGCTCAGGGGTCCCCCTTGGTGACGGGCAGAAAGACCCCTTGCCCCCCATGTGAGCCAGAAGCGGCTGCCCTGGCCTGGGTCCCCAGCTCCTCTCCTGCTGTGGCCTTGGGCTGCCCGCTGGGCATGGCTGAGAAGTCACCTTGGGGCTGAGGGGCGGGGCAGGGGGAGAGCCAGGGCCAGGGAGGCGGGCCCTGCCTGGTGGCCCTCCCGCACCCTCCCTGGGAGATGGCCGCTGGCTGGGAGGCTCCCGGGTCCCCAGGGTCCAACGCCTCCTCCAGGTCCCTGTCCCACAGGCCTGGTGCCCACCCGCTTCTCTGGGCTCTCTGGACGTCTCGGGGCCGGCACAGCTGCCCCCCACCCCAGCTGGGCCTCTCAGCTGCATCTCTTCCAGTCTCTCCCCCCGCCCCCTGCCGTGTCCCCCACGGTCCCCCACGCTCCTCTCTAGCCCGCCCTCCCTCTGCATCCCTGCCTGTGTCCCTCTCTCCTCACCCCTCCCCTCAGTGGCCACCGTGAATGACCTCGCCTGCAGGGGCCTGGACAAAGTGGAAGAGAAGCTGCCCCTTCTCCAGCAGCCTTCGGACGCGGTACCCAGACCACAGGG
The DNA here is from genome assembly GCF_045843805.1 of Urocitellus parryii. NCBI lineage: Eukaryota > Metazoa > Chordata > Mammalia > Rodentia > Sciuridae > Urocitellus > Urocitellus parryii. The sequence continues at coordinate 217,533,325 of NC_135533.1, forward strand.
CCCCGGGGCTGCGTGGGCTGGGCCAGAGCAGAGGGGAAGGAGGCGGAAACAGGCCCCAGCAGAAAAGCCCGCAGGTGCAGGCCTGTCATCCCAGCGGCTCAGGAGGCTGAGGCAGGAGGATGGAGCCAGCCTCAGCAACGTAGTGAGGCCCTGAGCAGCTCAGTGAGACCTGTCTCTAAATAAAACACCCCCGGGGCTGCGGAGTGCCCTCAAGTTCAGCCCCAGTTCCCGAAGACCAGCCAGATGAAACAGTGATCAGCACCAACTCACACGCCCCCCGTGGGTGCTGGTGACCGCCCGCGGACCCCGGGGGCCATTTTATAGAGGGAAAGCGAGGCCCGGGGTCAGGAGTCTGAGGCCTCTGAGTCCCAGCTCCAGGGAATTGGGCAGGGGACAGGACCAGAAACGGGCAGCACCTGCAGTGGGCCCCTCCCACCAGGTGGTGACCTCAGCCAAGGACGCGGTGGCTCGGAGTGTCACAGGCGTGGTGGACCTGGCCTGGCGGAGCCGCCGCTGGAGTGTGGAGCTGAAGCGCTCTGTGAGCCACGCCCTGGACACTGTGCTGGACAAGTCCGAGGAGCTGGTAGACCACTTCCTGCCCATGTCGGAGGAGGAGCTCGGTGAGGCCAGCACCCTCCCCAGCCCCCCCCCCACCTTCCTGCCCAGTGAGCCTCTCCGCAGTGTCCAGATCAGAGAGGTCCGGGACTGGCCCGAGGACACACAGTGGGGCAGCAGGAAACTCGAACCCAGGCCTGCCCTCCCAGCCCCCTCCAGTGGACCCTCGGCCTGTCCTTCTGCAGAAGGACACCCAGACCCCAGCAGGGCATCTCGGGTTACAGGCTTGAGGACCGGGGTCTCGAGCCTTGGAACCCGTCTCCGTGGCTGTGTCCTCCCTCCGACACCCAGCGAGCGCCCCTGGCCTCTGGCTGGTCTTGGAGAAGCAGGCACAGGCTCGAGCACTCGTCCCGTGGACAGGCTCCCCAGCCCCACTGTCCCCGAGCTTCCTGTCTGGTCTGGGGTCGTCGACCAGGAGACGACCCTTCTCCAGTCCTCTCTTGAGCACAGCAGAGCACGCGGGCCGCGCCCCTGGGAAGAGGGGCCGAGGCCTAGTGGGCAGCCCGGGTGCGGACCGGCCCTGGAGAGGCGTCGGGCTAGTCGGGAGGCAGCGGCCTGGGGGTGACGGTCTGCCTCCTGCCTCCCGCCTCAGGGCCCCTCTGTGATGTGGGCTGACAGGCGAGAGGAGCTGGCTCTGGGAGGAGCCACGCTGACCCCTGTCGCTGTCCTGTCTTCTAGCGGCGCTGGCAGCTGAGGCCCAGAGCCCAGAGGTGGGCTCCGTGGAGGACCAGAGGAGGCAGCAGGGCTACTTCGTGCGTCTGGGCTCCCTGTCGGCGAAGATCCGCCACCTGGCCTATGAGCACTCCCTGGGGAAACTGAGGCAGAGCCGCCTCCGGGCCCAGGACACCCTGGGCCAGCTGCAGGAGGCCCTGGAGCTGGTGAGCGCCCTCCCCCTCTGCCGTCCGCGGTGCCCCCAGCGGGCGTGGGCTGAGCCGGTGGTGGCTGGGCCCAGGGCGGGCTGCAGAGGCCCCAGGATGAGCCTGGGCGGGACTTCCCAGGGCGGCTCCGGAGGAAGGGCCTGCCCTCCCCGCCGGCCCTCGTGTCCACACGGCCTCCTCCTCCCTCCCTGGAGACGCCTGCTCCTCCACCTCAGGGGCTCAGGACCCCACCGGGGAGGACCCCAGGCCCCTCTTCCCCTCCGGGGTCCCACACCTCAGCCAGACTGTCCGGGGCTGGCTCACCGGGCCACTGGCTTCTGGTCCCCCACCTTCCCAGGCTCCAGCTCCATCTGGACCCGCCTGGCTCCTGAGCCCCTCCCCTCACTCACGGCCTGTCCTCCCCACAGTGAGCCCCAGAGGGCACCTGTGAGCACCAGGTCAGGTCCCTCCCTCCCCTGCCCCCAGCCCTCCATAGCTCCCACCTCCTTCGGGATCCTCCCGGTGGCCCAGGAAGCCTGGTGCAATCCCGGTTCCCTCCTGCCTCCTCTCCTCCCCCCCCACCTCTGCTCCAGCCCACAGGGCAGGCTCCTCCTCCGCTCCAGGGCCTTTGCACAAGCTGCGCCCTCTGCGTGGGGCCCTTCAGTTCCTGCCTGGTCACACCTTGCTTCTGGAAAACCGTGTGACCTGCCTCTTCACTTACTGGGTTTTGACATCTCCCCTCCAGACTGAGAGCTTGTGAGGACAGGGACCTGCCCTGCTCAACCACTCAGTGGTGTTTACTGAGCACCAGCTGTGGGCCGGGCCTGGCTGCAACACTGGCTGGCCCATCCCTGGCAGCAGCACATAGTTGAGGCTTACTGCATACACGTCGGGAAGTCAGCCGTGTGCCGTGTGCCGCCACCCGCGCAGCTTGCCGAAGCGGCCCTGCCTGTGGCCATGCTGCCCGCTGTGGCTCCAAAGCATGCGAGGAGACTCGCCCCTTTAACCCCACCGAACAGCAGCTCGGCAGCCGGAAGCCCGTGCCCAGGGCCGGGCAGCGTCCCCACCCCCCACCCAGAGCTCTGTCCCCATGAAGCACCCTCCCTGCCGTTGTCCACACGCTGCGTCCTGTCTGTGGCTCTGAAGGCCCGCACTTCCCTCCTGTCCCACGGGTGGCCCCCCCGGCGTCTGGCCCTTTCCCTCAGCACAGCGTCCTCAGGGTGCCTCCCCCAGGAGACAGGTGTGGGACTTCCTTCTTTGATGGGCCGCTTGAGCCGGGCCCGGTGGCCACGCCTGTCCTCCCAGCGGCTCAGGAGGCTGAGGCAGGAGGTTGAGAGGTCAAAGCCTCTCGGGGAGGCCCTGTCTCTAACTAAAAACTAAAAAGGGCTGGGGACGTGGCTCAGTGGTCTAGTGCCCCGGGTTCAATCCCCCCGGGGTCTCCATCCTGGGGGGGGAGGCTGGTGACTTCCAGTGGCACTGGGACCGGGTTTGCTTCCGCCTACTTTCCTTGGCAGTGCTGGGGTGGACCCAGGCCCCGCTCTGCCGGGTGCTGTCCTGCCCCTGCCCAGGTGTGCGGCTGCACCTCGGTGGGACGGCAGACCCCAGCAGCCCTCTGGGCAGGCCCTGTCCCTGACGCTGAAAGCCTAGTGCCCCGCCTCAGGCCATGATGTGTGCTTGGAACCCCAGGGGTCTGCCAGCCCCAGGGCAGGAGGGGAGTCCTGGGGAGGGCATCTTCTAGATGAAGACTGGGGGTGGCCAGGCAGGAGCACAGGAGGGGAGCACGGGCCAGCTGTGGAGCTGCGGGGAGGATGGGTCCTAGGGGCAGTGAGGTGGGGGGGGGGGGCAGGCTGGCCTGCCAGATCCTCAGACCTGGAAGGTGGCATCCAGATGGTGCTCACTAAGTGCTCACTGAGGCCAGTCCAGGCTGAAGCTGGTCCTCAAGCCCTCAACCCAGATCCTTCAGTCCCGGCCTCCATCCCTGCAGATCCACCGATCGCAGATCGGGGCCGGCCCCTCCCCTGCAGCCCAGCCTGGGAAGGTGATGGCGCAGTGGGAGGACCAGCGTCCCCTGGAGAATGGACGCAGGCGGAGCCAGGTGAGGAGGGGGGAGGGGGGCAGGTGAGGCTGCAGGGAACGTGGGTTTCTGGAACGATCGTGGGCGGCCAGGAGCCAGTCTTGAGCTGCCTAAACCAAGGTTGAGGTCAGCTGGTTGGGGGACCCTGGGGAGAACCCAGACAGGGCAGCGGGCCTACTGTGTGTCCCAGAGAGAAACTGAGGCCGAGCGGGGTTTCAGTAGCCCTGTGTCTGCACGGCGGAGACTGAAGTCCCCAGCCCCACTCCAGGTCCACTGAGGGCCAGAGGGATCCCACCCGGGGCGTGGCCAGGCCCCTGAGGTCCCACCCTCCGCAGGCGGAGCTGGAGACCCTGGTGCTGTCGCGCAGCCTGACCCTGGAGCTGCGGAGCACGGTGGAGGCGCTCGAGGCCAGCGTGCGGGGCCTGCCTGCCGGCGCCCAGGCGAAGGTGGCGGAGGTGCGGCGCAGCGTGGACGCCCTGCAGGCCGCCTTTGCCGACGCCCGCTCCTTTGGGGACGTGCCGGCGGCCGCGCTGGCCGAGGGTCGGGGCCGCGTGGCCAGGGCCCACGCCTGCGTGGACGAGCTGCTGGAGCTGGTGGTGCAGACCGTGCCGCTGCCCTGGCTCGTGGGGCCCTTCGCGCCCATCCTCATGGAGCGGTCCGAGCCCCTGCTTGGCCTGGAGGACTGGGTGGACGAGGTGGTGGGCGACCCGGACCCGCGCTGGGCGCACATGGACTGGCCAGCCCAGCAGAGAGCCTGGCAGGCGGAGCACGGCGACGGGACGGGCCTCCCCGGGGGCGCCGGCGTGGAGGAGCCCGAGGCCCCCCGGCGCCAGGTCAAGCACACGCTGATGCCGGAGCTGGACTTCTAGCCCAGGGCGGGGCCGGCCTCTGCTGCCCCCTGGTGGCCAGCGCTCGCGCCAACGGCCTGGCCCGGCCTGGGCGTGGCTGGGACCTTTGACAGGCACCTTCCTTCAGGTCCAGCCCTCCCACTTTTCCCTGGACACTGGGGATCGCGCGGCCTAGGCAGGGGCGTGGCCGCAAAGCCTCTCAGGCCATCCTCAGCTCTTTACCGCCCTGTCCTGCCCCAGCCCCCAGGGCTGCTCAGAATCCCCTGGGAAGGACACGTTCTGCCCAGTGGTGTCCTTAAGGCTTTGGAAGGGAGCCCCTGTCCTCCAGACTGGTCATCCCACACTGAGGGGTCTCCAGAGATGCCAGCTGGGCCCGCTCAGCCCACCAGACCCAGGTGCTTTGTCCTTTGCTCTCCAGAATAAAGACGCTTCGCGTTGTCCAAGGGTCCAGGGCCTCTGTACCTGATGGATGGGCCTCAGAACCAGGGTATGGGGCCTCAGAATGGGACTGCAGGACATGAGGAGGGTGGCCTCAAGTCAGCATTTGGGGCCACAGAGGAGTGGTACCTCCCTGTGTGTGGAGCCTGCTGCCTGAGCCAGCCGGGCCCTCGGCGCACAGCCTGGGGGAAGCCCTTCTCACCTTAGTATAAATGAATTTCTTGGAGACCACAGGGAGAAAGACCTAAGAGAAGGAAGCGGATGAGGAGGCCCCTCTTCCGCTCCCAACCTGCTGGGCTGGCATGGTTGTGTCCCCTGCTGCACTGGTGGGGTGGGGGAGACAGGCAGGGCCAGGCCACAGCCAATCTTGGGGGCCCTCCCATCTCCTGACCCCGTTCTTGGCTGCCCCCCTGATTCCCCTGTGGCTGGAAGGGTGTTGGGAAACCACCGTGTGGCTTGGTGAGATCAGGCTGCCCCCTGGCTTCCTTGGTGCCCGTCCCGAGGATGGCTCTGGGAGCCCGGCCCCCTCCCACCAGCCAGTTAGCCTCCGGCCTCTGCTCTGGAATCTCCATGCTCCCTCTGACACTGGTCTGTGTCCACCTCCCGGGTGCCCTGCCACCCTCCTGCCTGACTCTAGGACATGTGTCGCCCACCTCCAGCCCCAGCTGTGCCTCTTCCAGGAAGCCTTGCGGGCTGCACCCACTGGCAGGCCCTCCTCCGCCCCCAGCGGGCTAGGAGAGGCCAGGACTCCTGCCCCGCCCTGGGCCACGGCCCCTCCCACACCAGGCTGCCAGGCTGCAGGGCCAGGCCTGGTGAGGGGTGCCCAGGGGTGCGGGGAAGGGCATTCTGGTACCGGGACCAGCCCTGGCAGAGGCGTGACGGGGAGTCACTTTTGAGTGGGTGGGCGGAGGAGAGGGGAGAGTGGTCAAGGCTACCCTGCCACTGGGGTTGGGTCCCAACTTGCCGCCAGCTACAAGGGCAAGGGATGCCCCTGAGCCTCCTCTCTGGGAGCTGGGAGTGAAGGGGTGGCTGCTGTACCCACCCCAGTAAAGACCCAGTGTGGACACTGCCATGCACTCGCTTGCTGGTTCCTTCAACAAGCACTTATTGAGTGCCTGCTGTGTGCAGGCACTTCTCTGCCCTGGGGACACAGTATTATGTCCTCTGGGAGACAGATAATGAAGAGAAAAACAAGGGATTTTAGTGTTAATAGATGGGAAAAATGAAAGGGGAGGGGTGGGGGCGGTACAAAAGGGTGAATATTTTACGTTGGGGCAGCTTAGGGAGGCTGCTCTGAGGAGGTGGCGTGGAGATAAGGGGTTGGGGAAAGGTGGCCTGGGTGGAGCCAGAGCCTGTGCCCAGGCCCTGGGACTAGACCAAGCCTGACGTGTTGGAGGAGCAGCAGGGAGCCCCCATGGAGGAGGGTGGGGAGAGGAGCCAGGGAGGGGACCCGGTACTCTGGGCAGGACCTCGGGGGCTGTGGGCAGAGGAGGGGGACTTCACAGGGGTGTCCCTCATCGTTTTTACTGGCTTTCTCTCGCCCACTTGGCGGAGGCTGCCTTTGGGAAAGGGAAGGGCACGTCTGGGGCCCTCCTGCCACCCTTGGAAGCACAAGCCTCCCGAGGAGGGAGGGCGTGGGGCACCCCTCTGTGTCCCGACTGTTTTTGCTGATTCCAAGGAGACGGCCTGGGGTCACCAGGCCAAGAGGCCAGACCCTGCCTCCTCCCAGCTCGGGCCGGAGCGGATTGGATGCGCTGGGGCTGGGATCCCGTTCTGGAGGGGTCCCAGCAGTGGGCAGGGGACACCCAGGGAGGGCGAGTGTTAGCGCTCTGCTTTGCTGGCCCCCTTGGTCCACCCGTAGCCCACTTGGCGTGGGACCCGAGACTGTCCAAATCCTCTCTGTCACTTCCTGGCCCTGTGGCCTCCTCCTGGGAGGCTCCCAGGAGGCCCAGCCAGCTCCTCGGGCACCTCCAGCTCTGCTCTGCTCCATCTTGGTCTGTATTTTGACCCAAGTCCTTTCTAGAAAGAGACATGTCCCTTCCCTTGTCAGGACACCCCTGCTCTTGCTAAGCGAGTGCTCGTGGGGGGCGAGCACTGGGGCGGAGAGGTCACAGGTGTGACCCTGCTTCCTGCTCAGCACCAGCCTGATGGGCCTCAAAGTTTCCCAAGTGTCACACGTCTGCCAGGCACTGTTCTAGGTGCTGGACTCGAGGGGAGACAAAACAGGCCTGGCAGAGGGGCGGGATGGAGGCAGCCTAGTGGGTGTCTGGGGAAGGTGCACCAGCAGAGGGCACAGCTGTGCAAGGGCCCTGGGGCAGGGCCACACCTGGTGTGCCGAGTTCATGGCAAGGCGCCTGTGTGGCTGCAGCAGGGGAGCGCGGGGGGGGGGGGGGGGGGGGGGCCGGGCACCTGCGGGCACAGTGGGGTGCCGGGGGTGGGGGAAGCCAAGGCACCAAGATGGTAGCTAGCTAAGGCATGGGGGGGGGGGGCAGGACCTGAGCTGTGTCCATCTGGTGGGTGGAAATGGAGGCAGAGGGCAGGCAAGGGGTTCCCTGGGGCCTGGGTGGGGAGCCTAGCGGCCCCTGAGGCGCTTGGCCTGGTGCGGGCGGGGGGCGTCGGCACAGTCACCAGCCTGTGCTGAGAGCAGGGGAAAGGTGCTGGGCCCTGAGCCCACGCTGGGCCCACAGGCAGGCATGTGACTGCCCCCCCAGTCCCACTGGCCGCCTGCCTCTGCTGGCCCGGCAGCACCCGCCCCAGACCCTATAAGGCCTGGGAACAGGGAGCTCAGGCAGCTGCCAGCTGCAGCCTGTCACCCCGTGGGAGCCTGGCGCACTTAGGTCGGCCGCCTCCTGCGCCGTGACCCGGGCTGCAGGTGGGTGCAGAGCTGCCGGACCACTCAGCAGGGCCACGAGGACCCCATTCCCGCTCCTTCTCTGTCCTTCTAGCTGTGGAGACCGTCACCATGTCTGCTGCAGAGGAAGGGAGACAGGACCCCCCCAAGTCCAAGGGCAAGGTAAGGGGGGGCACATCCTGCCTGGCCTGGGGACTCCAGCCTCCAAGGTGTCCTCGGCTCCGGGCAAGGCCCCCGTGGGGCGGGAGGGCTGGAGAAGCCTGAGGGCGTCACAGCCTCCAATGCCTTCCCCATGGCGTGACCCAGGTGAGCCCCGCCCCACCGGCCTCAGTTTCCCGTCTGTGCAAGGGCAGCAGCAAGCAGTGGCCTTGGCATTCCGGTGGCCAAGTCCCTTCTGTCCACGGGGCAGGCTGTGTCTGCCCGCTGCTGCGCAGACGTCCAAGGTCACTGTTGCAAAGGCGGGGTGGGGCCGGGGGGCCGCCCGGGGGTCCCTGGGCGGCCGAGCTCACGCTGCCCCACCCCGCAGACCCTGAGCAGCTTCTTCGGGTCCCTGCCTGGCTTCAGTTCCGCCCGCAACCTGGTGGCCAGCGCCCAGGGCTCCGGCAGACAGAGCCGGCCAGCAGCCAGCACCACAGGCGCCCCTGCCCCTGAGGCCACCCAGCCTCAGGCCCAGGGTGAGTGGACGGTGGTGGGGTGGGGGTCTGAGTGGGCCCAGGCAGAGGGAGCCCCCAAAGGCACAGCTGCGTCCCAGACCCCACAGGCGGCCTGACAGGCGTGAGGCCGGGAAGCGAGCTGGCCGTGGGGGCACAGACGGCGTGGGGACAGCACGCTCTCGCAGGCCCCACGCTCTGGGCTCCCACCCGGCTGCTGGTGTCCTGTGGGAAAGGCCGGGGGCTCTGCCCATCAGAGCTCCTGGAGGACTGCGATCCTGGCTCCAGAGAGGGCAGCAGCTTCCCTGGGGCCACACAGCCTGGGTCTCCTTGTCCGAAGAGTCAGCTGGGACACCCCGGGCAGGCCCAGGACACGCAGAGCAGCTGCTGAGGGAACCCAGGGCTGGGGCGGCCACCAGGGCTGGGCCTCGCTCTGGGCCCGGGGCCCCGGGCAGCTGACTTGTGCCTCACATACCTTGGCCAACAGACGGCTGGCAGCTGCCAGGGGCGGGGCAGGGGAGGCCAGGGCTGTGTAGCCCGGGGCTGGGCTGGGGCCAGCTGAGGACCCCACCGAGTCCTGCTCCAGGGCAGTGCGCTGCAGGGGGCAGGGAGACCCTGCAGGGGTGAGTGGCTGAGCCTGGCTGGACCCTTGATGTCACCTCCTGCTGTCCCTGGCCGGATGGCTGGGACACTCCTGACCTTTTGGGCTGTGCTGGGAAATTATGCAACAGGCTCCAGGGCAGCTGATCCCAACGGCGTCCCACACCCTCCCTGACAGCTTCTGTCCCCGCAGTGGCCACGGAGCCATCACAGGTGCCCAGGGGTACAGAGGGACTGCCGCAGCCTCCAGAAAAGGTGAGAGGGGCGGGCGGCTGAAGCCTTGGGGCCTCTTCTGGGTGTCCCATTCCTGCCACCTAGGACGGGGAGGAGGCAGGCACGGCCCTGCGGGTCCTGCTGGGGGATCTGCGTGGACCCCGCCCCCCGGGCTGTCTCCACGCTGTGGAACGGGCACGGGCTCCACCCGGCCTGCAGCCAAACAGCACCATGCTCTGTGCTCACCAGGCCGAGTCCTCCACCGCCCCTCAGGGAAGGCAGCACAGAGGTGCTGAGCCACCCGCAGGTCACACAGCAGGGTGTGGCAGGCCGAGGTCTGGACCTTTGGCAGTCACAAGCTCAATAACCCATGCCAGAAAGGGGGTCCACTGTGGTACCAGAGTCCCTGAGGCCTGGCTAAGCTGAAAGTCACAGCAGGACAGCAAAGCCCTGGCACCAATCTCCCCCGCACAGGTCCCCAGTCTAGAGCTGTCCATGACTCCCCGCTCTGCTCATCTGCCAGACCCGGGGACCTCAGAGGGCCAAGAAGTGCTGGGCTCACCCCTGAAGGCTCCTGAGCCCCAGTCCAAACACACCTGGCAGCCGGGCATGGGGCCACACCTGTAATCCCAGTGGCTTGGGAGGTTGAGGCAGGAGGATCGCCAGTTCAGAGTGGCCCTGGGTTCATTCTCTGGCACCAAAAACAAACAAAATATACACTCACCAGCAGAGGCCACATCCCTCTGCATCAATTGAGCACCTACTGTGTTCCAAGGGTTAAGGTGCCCCGAATCATCTCCTGCACCATTCCTGGAGGAGATGCCATTGTAATCACCATTTTTCGGGCTCAGAGAAGGACTGTGTGTGGCTTGTCTCAGGTCAGGAGAGAGCTGGACTCAAATCCAGTTGTTTCAGAGCCAAGGTGGGCACCTGAGCTAACTGTGGGCAGAGCCAAGTGTGGAGAAGAGAATGTCAGCTTCTCCAGCCTAGTAACCATGGAAACCGGGGCCAGCTCCTTCCCTGCAGTGCAGCCGTCTTGGCCTGGCAGGGTGCTGAGCAGGATCCCTGGCCTCCATCCCCGCCAGGCCAGCACAAGTGTCCCAGGAGGCAGGACCTCCCCAGTTGAGACCTGTTGAATTAAAAAGCGCATGCTTGGGCTAGGTGCGGTGGCACACACCTGTCATCCCAGCAGCTCAGGAGGCTGAGGCAGGAGGATTGGGAGTTCAAAGGCAGCCTCAGCAAAAGCCAGGCACTAAGCAACTCACTGAGACCCTGTCTCTAAAAATGCCAAAAGGAGTGGGGATGGGGCTCAGTGGTCGAGGGCCCTGGAATTCAGTCCCCGGTACTGGGGGTGGGGGTGGGGAGTGGGCACACGATTATAGTATCTCCTGAAGGTGGTGAGCACCAGCCTGCCACCCAGTGTCCTGGGGAGCCTACGGAAATCTGCCCTTCTGGAGGCCAAAACTGATTCAGGTCACCGAGACTTTCATCTCCAACCCAACAGTGCCTCTACTCTGGCTATTACTTTTCTAAATCTTGATTTGCTTCTTTTAACTCGAGTTTGTTCAATTTTCAAAAAGCAATCTGCCGCCAGGCGCAGTGCCACACACCTGTAATCCCAGCGACTCAGGAGGCTGAGGCAGGAGGATCACGAGTTCAAAGCCAGCCTCAGCAACTCAGTGAGACCCTGTCTCTAAATAAAATACAAAAAGGTCTGGGGATGAGGCTCAGTGGTTGAGAGCCCCTGAGTTCAATCCCTGATACCAAAAAAACAAACAAACAAAATCCCCCAAACCAAACTGCTGCTGGGAAGCCAGGCTTGAAATCTGCCAGAGAATACAACAGGTGACCACAGCACAGGGACCTTCGTGACATGGCCGAGCCTGAGGCCTGGGACCCTGGCGAGTATGCGAGAGCCACCAATGGGGACTCTACTGAATGGGGCGTTGGGAATAACTGGAAAAGACCTTTGGGCGCACTGTGACACCGGGCTCACGAGCCTGCCCTGGGACACCGGGGCCAACGTGGCTGACAAAGGTGCCGGTGTGTCTGGTGGGACGGGGCAGTGTTTTCAGGGAGCAGGGCTCTGGTGATTGCAGCCGCCGCAGGGCCTGCTGCCAAGGGAGGACGTGAGCTCCAGGGTGCAGCACCCCCACTCTGCTGACCACTTGTGTTCTTTCTTTTCAGCCGATGTTAGAGGCCAAAGCCCTGGCATGCTCCCAGGTGACCAGGACCAAGGGGGCCATCTCCTCTGGAGTGGCCAGTGTGATGGATGCAGCTAAGGGCGTGGTCCAGGGAGGCCTGGACACCACGCAGTCAGCACTCACGGGCACCAAAGAGGTGCTCTCCAGCGGGGTCATGGGGGCAGTAGACATGGCCAAAGGGGCTATCCAGGGAGGCCTGGACACTTCAAAGGCCGTGGTCATTGGCACCAAGGACACAGTGACCAGTGGGCTCACTGGAGCAGTGAATGTGGCCAAAGGGACTGTCCAGACTGGCATGGACACCACCAAGACCGTGCTGATGGGCACCAAGGACACTGTATGTAGCGGGGCGACGGGGGCCATGAACGTGGCCAAAGGAGCTGTCCAGGGAGGCCTGGACACGTCAAAAGCTGTCCTCACAGGCACCAAAAATACAGTGACATCTGGACTCACTGGAGCAGTGAATGTGGCCAAAGGAACTGTCCAGACTGGCCTGGACACCACCAAGACCGTGCTGACGGGCACCAAGGACACAGTGTCCACTGGGCTCATGGGGGCAGTGAATGTGGCCAAAGGAACTGTCCAGACTGGCCTGGACACCACCAAGACCGTGCTGACGGGCACCAAGGACACAGTGTCCACTGGGCTCATGGGGGCAGTGAATGTGGCCAAAGGAACTGTCCAGACCGGCATGGACACCACCAAGAACGTGTTGACCGGCACCAAGGACACTGTCTGCAGCGGGGTGACGGGGGCCATGAACGTGGCCAAAGGAGCTGTCCAGGGGGGCGTGGACACCACAAAGTCTGTGGTCCTGGGCACCAAAGACACTGTTTCCGCGGGGCTCACAGGAACAGTCAACGTGGCCAAGGGGGCCATCCAGACTGGACTGGACACCAGCAAGGCCGTGCTGACTGGCACCAAGGATGCAGTAACCACTGGGCTCATGGGGGCAGTGAATGTGGCCAAAGGAACTGTCCAGACCGGCATGGACACCACCAAGAACGTGCTGACGGGCACCAAGGACACCGTTTGTGGTGGACTCACCGGAGCCTTGAATGTGGCCAAAGGAACTGTCCAGGGGGGCCTGGACACCACCAAGACCGTGCTGACGGGCACCAAGGACACAGTGTCCACTGGGCTCATGGGGGCCGTGAATGTGGCCAAAGGAGCTGTCCAAGGGGGCCTGGACACGTCAAAAGCTGTCCTCACAGGCACCCAAAACGCAGTGTCCACAGGGGTCATGGGCTCTATGAACGTGGCCAAAGGGGCCATAGAAACTGGATTGAGCACGACCCAGAATATCGCCACAGGCACCAAGGACACTGTCTGCAGTGGGGTGACTAGCGCCGTGAACGTGGCCAAAGGAGCTGTCCAGGGGGGCGTGGACACCACAAAGTCTGTGGTCCTGGGCACCAAAGACACTGTGTCCGCGGGGCTCACAGGAGCAGTCAACGTGGCCAAGGGGGCCGTCCAGACCGGACTGGACACCAGCAAGGCCGTGCTGACTGGCACCAAGGACACAGTGTCCACTGGGGTCATGGGGGCAGTGAATGTGGCCAAAGGAGCTGTCCAGGGAGGCCTGGACACGTCAAAAGCTGTCCTGACAGGCACCAAAAATACAGTGACATCTGGACTCACTGGGGCAGTGAATGTGGCCAAAGGAACTGTCCAGACTGGCCTGGACACCACCAAGACCGTGCTGACAGGCACCAAGGACACTGTATGTAGCGGGGTGACGGGGGCCATGAATGTGGCCAAAGGGGTAGTCCAGGGGGGCCTGGACACCAGCAAGGCCGTGCTGACGGGCACCAAGGACACAGTGTCCACTGGGCTCATGGGGGCAGTGAATGTGGCCAAAGGAACTGTCCAGACTGGCGTGGACACCACCAAGAACGTGCTGACGGGCACCAAGGACACCGTTTGTGGTGGAGTCACTGGGGCCATGAATGTGGCCAAAGGAGCTGTCCAGGGGGGCCTGGACACAACAAAAGCTGTCCTCACAGGCACCCAAAATACAGTGACATCTGGACTCACCGGAGCCTTGAATGTGGCCAAAGGAACTGTCCAGGGGGGCCTGGACACCACCAAGACCGTGCTGACGGGCACCAAGGACACAGTGTCCACTGGGCTCATGGGGGCAGTGAATGTGGCCAAAGGAACTGTCCAGACCGGCATGGACACCACCAAGAATGTGCTGACAGGCACCAAGGACACTGTCTGCAGTGGGGTGACGGGGGCCATGAACGTGGCCAAAGGAGCTGTCCAGGGGGGCGTGGACACCACAAAGTCTGTGGTCCTGGGCACCAAAGACACTGTGTCCGCGGGGCTCACAGGAGCAGTCAACGTGGCCAAGGGGGCCGTCCAGACCGGCCTGGACACCAGCAAGACCGTGCTGACTGGCACCAAGGACACAGTGTCCACTGGGCTCATGGGGGCAGTGAATGTGGCCAAAGGAACTGTCCAGACTGGCATGGACACCACCAAGACCGTGCTGACGGGCACCAAGGACACCGTTTGTGGTGGAGTCACTGGGGCCATGAATGTGGCCAAAGGAGCTGTCCAGGGGGGCATGGACACCACAAAGTCTGTGGTCCTGGGCACCAAAGACACTGTGTCTGCGGGGCTCACAGGAGCAGTCAACGTGGCCAAGGGGGCTGTCCAGACTGGACTGGACACCAGCAAGACCGTGCTGACTGGCACCAAGGACACAGTGTCCACTGGGGTCATGGGGGCAGTGAACGTGGCCAAAGGAGCTGTCCAGGGAGGCCTGGACACGTCAAAAGCTGTCCTGACAGGCACCAAAAATACAGTGACATCTGGACTCACCGGGGCAGTGAATGTGGCCAAAGGAACTGTCCAGAGCGGCCTGGACACCACCAAGACCGTGCTGACGGGCACCAAGGACACTGTATGTAGCGGAGTGACGGGTGCCGTGAATGTGGCCAAAGGGGTAGTCCAGGGGGGCCTGGACACCAGCAAGGCCGTGCTGACGGGCACCAAGGACACAGTGTCCACTGGGGTCACTGGGGCAGTGAATGTGGCCAAAGGAACTGTCCAGACCGGCATGGACACCACCAAGAACGTGCTGAGGGGCACCAAGGACACTGTTTGTAGTGGGGTGACAGGGGTGATGGATGTGGCCAAAGGCGTAGTCCAGGGGGGCCTGGACACCACCAAGACCGTGCTGTCGGACACCAAGGACACCGTCTGCAGTGGGGTGACTAGTGCTGTGAACATGGCCAAAGGAGCTGTCCAGGGGGGCCTGGACACCACAAAGTCTGTGGTCATGGGTGCAAAGGACACTGTGTCCACTGGGCTCAGTGGGGCTGCAAAAGTGGCTAAGGGGGCCGTCCAGATAGGCGTGGACACCACCAAGACCGTGCTGCCCGGCACCAAGGACACCATCTGTGGTGAGGTCACCCATGTGGTAAGCCTGGCCCAAGGAGCCTTGCAGGGGGCCCTGGACCCCAGCACCACTGCACTGACCAGCACTGCGGAAGCTGGTCCTGCTGGGCTGGCCAGGGCGGGGAATGCGGCCTTGGGTGCCGCCCACACCAGTCTCAGCAGTAGCCGAAGCTGGTGTCCTGGGGCCCAGGCCGAGGGCTGGAGTGGACCTGTTAGCTACAGCGCTACAGACCCAGGTGGCCAGCAGACCGCTCTGACCCCCCCAGAGGCCCTGTCCTCCAGGGTCTTCATCCTCCCAGACCCCCCTGGAGCTGGCTGGGAGCCTGCTGGGGAAGCCACAGGTGTCACCACGGCCCTGGCGCCTGATGTCGCCCACCTCACCCAAGGGGCCCTGAGCGAGGCGGCAGGGCAGCAGAGGGCCTCGGCTGTGTGCCAAGGAACCACTGGCTTCGCCACGCTTCGAGACGAGCTGGAGGGGCTGGGGGAGATCTTCCACCCCATGAGCTCCGAGGAGCAAGGTGAGTGGGGCCGCGGGAGGGCAGTCTCCCTGCCCTGGGCGCCCAGCCACCCTGCAGGGCAGCCTGGGCTGAAGGCTTCTTCCCCTCCAGCTCAGCTGGCGGCCTCCAGGCCGGGGCCCCGGGTGCTCTCAGCAGACCAGGGAAGCTACTTTGTCCGCCTCGGTGACCTGGCCCCGGGCTTCCGCCAGCGGGCTTTTGAACATGCCTTGAGCCATCTGCAGCACAACCAGTTCCAAGCCAGGGACACACTGGCTCAGCTCCAGGACTCCTTCCAGGTGGTAAGAGACTCCCCCTCCCGGGCCCCCTACCCCCAGACCCTTCAAATGCCCCTGTGCCAAGGCATCCACGGGGCCTCAGCACTAGGCCCAGGCCATGCTGTGCAGAGAGCAGGTGGTGGGGTGGCCCTCTGAGGCATGTTCTGGCCAACAAGACGGTAGTGTGAAAGCCTGGAGAGGACAGAGACAGCAGGATAGCAACCTGGGTGGGCACGTGCCAGGAGCTGGGCACAGTGGTGCAGTGGGAAGCTGGGAGGGGTGCCACAGGCTGGTACAGCTGGAGCAGCTGGGCTCGGGGTATACTGCAAACGTGGAGCACCCAAAGGTGTGTGGGTGAGGACAGAAGGCCCTGGTGACGACAGGAGGAAAGCAGGGTGCTGCGCAGCTGGGGACGGAATCCTGAGACTGGCTTTGTCCCTGGAGGCTTCTGCAGGAGCAGCAGGCTCAGTCTCACTGCAGGGAAGGCTGGAGGGAAGGCCCTGTGTGGGACAGGACGACGGGTCCTGGGAGGGCCGGGTGTATGTGCTGGGGACACAGCGACCAACAGTGAGGTAAGAAACATCCAGTGAAGGACAGCGATGGACAGTTAGTGACAGGAAGGGACAGAGCCACTTCCCGCAGTGCGCAGGGAGGGCTCACCCAGAGGCAGCCTGGAGGAGTATGCCTGGGCTGAGTGGGCAGCACATGTCAAGGCCCTGAGGCCAGAGCATGCTGGGAGGGGTCCAGGGACAGATAGGAACCTGAGTGACCCCTGCAGAGAGAATGATGGGGTGTTGGTGGGGTTAAGGCCATAGATGTCCCTGAGGCTAGACCACATGGGCCTAGTGAGGACTTGGGTTTTACCCGAATGACGATGGGAAGCCATGTAGGGTCCTGGGCTGAGCGTGCCATGATCCCACGGGCAGTCCACCTGAGCACCTCAGGGGATGGGACTGTGTCCTCCACCCAGAGGAGCCCACTGCTCATGGCCTTCCTGCCAGGCCATGGGGAAGGTCTGGTTGTGAGACTCTAAGGCCAGCACCCTATGAACGTCCCCAGTCCCGGCCAAGGCACCATCATGTCCCCAGTGCATCTCTTTCTAGATTGAGAAGGCCATGAAGGCTCCGCAAGCACAGCTGTGCCTGGACCGGGGATCGAGTGCCGGAGCAGAAGATCTGGGTCCCCAAGAGGTGTGTCTGGTACTGGGTGGACCCCCTCCAGGCTGGCCCTGGGTCCACTCACCGTGCTTCTTCCTCCCACAGGCGCAGGACACAGCGGCTCTGTCTAGGGTGTGCACCCTCCTCAGGCAGCTGCACACAGCCTCCAGCAGTCTGGCCTCTGGCCTCCAGGGCCTGCCGGCCGGGCTCCAACAGCAGGTCGGGCAGATGCGGCACAGCCTCTGTGAGCTCTACGGCATCGTGTCCTCGGCTGGGTCCTTTGGGGAGCTGCCAGCCGAGCGCCTGGCCCAGAGCCGAGCAGGAGTGAGCCAGGCATGGCAGGGGCTGGACCAGATGCTGGATGGCCTGCAGCACAGGCCCCCGCTTGGCTGGCTGGTGGGGCCCTTCGCCTTGGCCCCTGGTGGGCAGCCATAGGCATCTACAGACCAGAGCGCAGGCGTCTTCTACTGCTTGCACTGCCCAGGGAGCCACGCTCAGAGCCTCCTCCTGGCCCCCAATCCAGCACTGGTCCCTCAGAGCCCTGGGCCCTGCAGGCTAGAGCTGGCCGAAACAGGAGCCATAGGGCACGTGACTATCTGAGTTCAGCCACCATGCTCCAGGGCCTAGGCCTGTGTCCCCACTGCTTTCTCCCCTCTCCTGACTTAGGAGCTGGGCTCGCTCAGACCGCTGACCAGGGCCCCGCCTGAAGCCCTCCAGTGAGCACGTCAATTAGGAGAATGGAAACGCGCCCAGTGTAAGGTGCGCCCCACTTGCCCCACTGCAGACTCCTTATCTTTAGGGGGCTCTTCTAGGCCCTCAATGTGGCTCCACCGCTATTGTCTTACGGGTGACTCCCACGACCACCTGGCTCTGAAAGCAATCCCAAAGCCCTGAGAAACCACACTGTCTTTTTTTCTCATTTGGTACCAGGGATTGAACCATTGAACCAAGGGACACTTAACCACTGAGCCACATCCCCAGCCTCTTTTTTATATTTTATTTAGAGACAGGGTCTCACTGAGTTGCTTAGGGCCTCACTAACTTGCAGAGGCTGGCGCTGGCTTTGAACCTATGATCCTCCTGCCTCAGCCTCCTGAGCTGCTGGGATTACAGGTGTGGCCACCATACCCGACCCATATGGTCCCCCCAACCCAGTACTAGGTATGGAACCCAAGACCTCCCACATGCCAGAGAAGTGCCCCACCGCTAAGCTCCGCTCACAGTCCTTTTATTTTGAGATAGGGTCTTGCTAAGTTGTCCTGGATGGCCTTGAACTTAAGATCTTCCTGCCTCAGCCTCCTACCTAGGTGACAGGTGCACCCCCATACCTCATACGTAAGGTGTCTTGAGAACCTTGCTCCCTCGTTGCAGAATTGTGTTAGAATACCACGGCCACTCTGAGGCAGACGCTCGTCACCTCTGCTAGCAGCCAGTGAGGCTGAGAAAGGGCTTTCTGAGGACAAAGCTGCTGCCAGCCAGCAGAGTCACCTCCAGAGCTCTGCACTGGCTTGGCTGTTGGGTGAGGGAAGTGACAAACCAAGCTACTTCCTGTCTCTGGCCACTTACCCACAGTCCTCTGGTCCTTGAGGAGGCAGAGGGGATGGAGCCTGACAGAGCCTGCTCAGCATGCTTTGAGATCTGGATTAGGCCAAGGCCTGCCTGGGTGATAACTATGGAGACCCCTTCTTCCCTAGCCATACTCCCCTTGATCTTCAGGGGGACCCTGAGAGGGGGATGAGGACATTGGAGCTGCATTGATCAGAAAAACTGACAGGTGACCAACCAGCCTGCTTTCCAGTTCTAACCCTCTCCTCTCCTTGCCCCGAGTGCCCAGAGATGGGGACACTCAGGGTGTCCATGAGCCAGGAGCTTCCTTGCTGCTGGGCCCCACTCACTGCTACAGCGGGGAGCAGCTGCCTGATGGAAAGCCAGCGACCAGAGACCTGCTCGGCCGCCCTTCCCAGAACCCTGTAGCACAGTGATGACCACGCTACATCGAAACTTGCATCTCTTTTTTAAGCACCATCTTCTCAGAAAAGGACCCAGGTCCTTTGAGCTCCAGCAGGTGCAGGATGGGTGAGCTGCTTCGCTCAAGGGTCACGGTGGATGCCTGGAGTAGTGCAGGACCAGGTCACATCAGCTTAGCTCTAAGCTGGAGAAGCTGTGCCTCAGATGACAGGGCTACTCTTGAGTGCCCAGCCAGCTCTGCCAAGGCTCCTTCTGTCTGTGCCACATGCAGTCACTAGACGGCGGGGCCAGGACATCAGGTCCATCCAAACCAAACCTGGGTCTGAGGCTCAGGAGTTCCTCCCTGCAGACCATACCTACTTCCCATCTGGATAGGGGAACTTGGTCATCACAGGCAGGGGACAAACACTAGAAGCCACTGTTAAAAGAACTACCGAGTAATAGATGTCCATACAGCAGAGTCATGAGGTGGGGTCACCCTCTTGCACCCGTGAGGAAGGCCACATGCCAAGCTCAGAGGAGCTGGCAACGCAGTTGGCACGAGCGGGGAGGCCCACACCAAGGCTCATGTGGGGTAAAAGCTCAACAGAGGAGACAACTGCAGCACCCCTCTAGGCACCAATGCCTCCTACAGCCTAGGGGCGACAGACACACTAGAGTCAGGGCACATAAGCTGGGACATTCAGGGAGGGTGTACTCTGCACTCTGCCCTCTGAGCCACCTCTGTTCCTGCTTGGCCTGCCCGCACCAGGCTGCCAAAGGCAGGAAGAGCCACCCCACAGCCTCTGTCTGAGCTGTGAAGTTCTGAGCCTCGTTTCTCCTCCTCTCCTGGAGGCCCTGCTCCATCCGGCCTCCTTTGCCACTAGCACCACAGGGCCTGAGGTACTGCAAGAACAGTCACTCTCACTGTTCATGGTGGCCCAGTAGCTTGACACTCTGTCCCCTAAGGGCCTCTGACAGCTGCAAACTGCTCCCTGGCCTTGGGCCCCGCTTCCCCACCAGTGATGTTGGAAAACCAAGTCAATAAAAGCAATCTTTTTTCATTAAAAAACCCTTTATAGTCATTTCATGTCGGTCAGAAATCAGAAATTAGGCAGAAAAAAACCCAAGGAGACAAATACAAACAGCACAGCGTTTCCCCAAAAGTTCTCTGCTCTCATGGGAGGCTGGGAAAGAGACGGGGCAGGCCTAGGACTCTACTGTGGCTGAGCTGGGCCAAGGCCAGGGCTGCTGGGCTCAGCTCTCCTCGTCCAGGGACTCCGAGTCCAGCTGCGCCCTCTCGTGCTCCTGCTCCTCGATCCCAGGCCTGTCCAGATCGGGGCCCTCCCGTAGGCTGCTGGTGGAGCACAGCAAAGGTGGCACATGAGGCTGTACTGGCCCTGTCCCTACCTCTGGAGCTGTCAGGCAGGGCCAGTCCTGAGAAAGAGCTGGTCCTGGCCCCAGGCACTGCCTTGCTCTCCTCTCCTGCCCGGCCCACTGGTAGGCGACTGCGAGCACCTGGAGTGCAGCGCCCACCTGCTGTGGACGTGCCGCGTGGGAGGCAGATGGGCCATCACAGATCAGGGCTGGGTGAGTGGGCACTGAACTAACCAGCCTCACCTGCCAGGCACAGCCCGTGGCCTCAGCCCTGGCTGCAGGCGGGGACTGGTGCTCACAAACTGTGCCTGCCTGTCCCACGGGTCTGCAAAACAGCACCTGCCCAGGATGCCTGGCCCAGGCAGCTCAAAGGCCTGGAGCTGCCCAAGGGGGGGGGGGGGGCACTGTTGGCCAGTGCCAGCCAGGTGGACCAAAGGCTAGCTGCGAATTTGTGACGGGGGTCCAAAGTGGAGGGAACATCTCTGGGACTCTTCCCAGCAAGACCAGGTCCATCAAGAACCAGTGATAAGACAGTGGGGTACACTGCCCACTGCCTCCTCCCACAAAGGCTCCCCTCTTGCAGGTGACACTCACTTGTTGTGCAGATCTTCAGAGGAGCCACGTCTCAGGCCCTCCTCAGAGTCCTGCCCGTCCTCCTGCTCCTTGTCCTCCACATTCTCCCCCTTCTGGGACATGGCCTCACCATTCACAGGCGCTGAGAGACCTGGAGGACAGAGGGCCATGGCACACTGCTGGACTAGGTCTGGGATTCCCTTACCCTTTTTGTCCAGAGTGAGTCGGCTTTGAGACAATATGCTGAAGGTGAAGGACAGTCGACCCTCCTCAAAGGGTCCCCCACGAGGTGCTAGCTGGGTGAGTCACTTCTACAGCCAGCTCCAGGCCCTCAGGGCATCAGTCTTAAGAGAGGGGGGCCCCCAAGTGACAACAGGGAAGAGCACATCTCAGCCTGACATATAAATAAAGAGCAGCCTCAGGGCTGTCCTGACTGGCCTTCAGCTAGGCCACCTGGTCTGAAGGGCTGACCTGAGCACCTACAGTTGGGACCACCTGACCCTGGCCACCCTACGAATCCCTCTGTGCTCTCAATGCCGCCAGCCTCCTCAGCCACCTGGGGCCCAGCAGCTAGGCCGAGCCTCGCACCCACACTGCCACAGCTGCCTTTCTGGGAACTCCCAGCTGCTGGCCTCACACACACTTGGATCCCAGGGGCACGTGTGGCCCCCAGGCATCTGGGCTCTGGGCCCACAAGCAACACAGGCACCTGCCATCACGAGCAGGCACTGTCAAGGCCTCAAGGCCACCTGCACCCTGTCTGGCACTCAGCAGAGCCAGAACACCCTTTGCCAGCTATGCCGGGATGGAATCCGGTCTGCAGACGCAACCAATAAGAACACTCACTCCAGACAGTCTGGGGAAGAGAGCAGAGCTGGGTTCCCACCCAAAACATCCTGCAAGCACCTGCTCTTCTGGCCAGGAGACCAAGGCTCAGAGGCCCATCCCACCCCTCACCGGTGCTGGGCTCCTCCTCCACCTTCTCCTTGGGGGCCTCTTCCCCAGCCAGCTTCTCCTCAGCCTTCTCTGCCTCGGCCTTCTCCTTCTCTGTTCCAGTTTTGTTCGCTTTTTGGATCGCCTCAATCTTTGGTCCCAGGACCCGTGACTTGAGCCGAGTGTAGACTTCTGCCGCCTTCTCCATCACATCCTTGTTGGCCTTATATCGGCGAATCTGGCCACCAGGAGGCCCCACTTACTGAAGGCAGCTGGCCTTGCCCACCCCAGACCCTCCTCTCCAGTTGAGGCTGCCACCCTCCATGGGGTGCCCACAGCCACCAGCCCACCAGGAACCCCAGCTCAGGCATTCCTGACTGTGCCTGGCCCACCGCAGGCCCATCCCTAGTCCCACCACACCTTCTTCAGTGTGGCCACCACATCTGTGTTCTTCTGTAGAATCTGAGAGGTCACCTGAAGGGTCCCTAGTTCTTCCAGTGCATTAAGACACCTCTTCACATCCTGTCGGATGGGGAGTGAAAAATGGCAGCTCTGGGCAAGAGATATCCTGGCCTCTCTGCAGGGAAGGCTGCATCCTGCAGAGCAGTGCCACTTACTATGCCACTGGCAGGGACTCAGGACAGGCAGGGAGAACCCAGAATCCCACTGTTGGGGATCCTCCTGAGGCACCCCTGCTGGTGAAGCTAGGCACTGCCTTTGGCAAGGCCATCCCAGGCCTTCAGCTGACGGAATGAGGGCTCCACCAGTGGGGCCCTGGATTTGCCCAAGCTTCCCAAGAATTCTAAGGAAGCCCTGGATGCAAGGTGGCAGAGGGGACCACACGGCTCAGGGAAGTGGCTGTGCTATGATACCATGGCCCCAAAAATGTCTTACCGGGTTGTCAACCTTGAGGGCAAACTTGATCTCACTGTGCAGTTTCTGGAGTTTCTCCTCCACAGAAGGTTCTAGGGCCAGGAAAGACAGCGAGCGGCAGGACTTAGCGAGCCTCCAGGCCCAGGCCACAGGAGTACCCAGCTGGGGCAATGCCTCAAGACCCCCAGAGGAGCCAGGGTAGGGGAAGAAGAGGGCAGGGGCCAGCTAAGCCCACCCTGCACACGCTCCAGCCCCCGCCTCAGGGGTGCTGAGGACCTGCCTAGTGCTTTCTCGGACCAGAGAACCCCACCTCCATGCACTTGCCCCCACCCCCAGCAGACTCGGGATGCGAAGCCCAGGCTGCTGGCTCCTCACCTTTCTTCTTCTCCACCTTCCGGTCTAACTGGAACCCTTCGGACCGCTTTCGGGTTCGTTCTACCTTCATGGGCCTGTGGAGAGGCACCCCATCATACGGAACCCAGCAAACCATATAGTCCTCCCACCCAGGAACCAGCGCCTGGGGGTGGACCCACCCAGAGGGCAGAAGGAAACCTTTAGGAGGCCCCAGGGGCTGGGTTAAGGACAGGTCAGAGCTTGTCACTATCTAGCTCCAGGACAGGACCAAGTCAGCTACAGGCCTCAAGCAGACCAAGACCCAGCCCCTCTACACGGGCTCTGTGAACCAAGCGGTGTGCTAGAACTCCTCCTCTACCCCTATGGCAGAGGGCTGGCAACAACAGAAAGCGCTTGAGTTATATTCGAACGAAAGCGAGCACACTTGTCATCCCAGTGACTCGGGAGGCTGGGGCAAGAAGATCACAATTTTGAGGCCAGCCTCAATAACTCAGCAAGACCCTGTGTCAAAATAAAAAACAAGGGGCTGGGGTTGAGGCTCAGTGGTAGCATGCTCGCCTCGCACGTGTGAGACCCTGGGTTCAATCCTCAGCACCACATAAAAATAAATAAACAAAATAAAGATATTGTGCCCATGCATAACTTAAAAAAAATTTTTTTTTTAAAAATTAAAAATTTAAAAAACCCAAAAAGGACTGGGGCAACTTGGCTCATCGGTAGAGCGTCTTGGGTTTATCCCAGTACCAAGGAAAAAAAGCAAGTAAGTCGCACATCACACTCCATGGCACAGCAGTCAGAGGGCCACGCTGGCCGGTTCTCCCGGGCTGTCTGTTCACCAATGGCTGGAATTCCATTTACAAAGAGGGCCAGGGATGGGCTCCACCTCCCTCCCTAAGTGGGTCTCAGAACCAAAACTACCAGGCTGGGGCTCGGCTGCTGCCCTTGGCCCTGTGGACACTGGCCGTGTCCTTCTCTGGGGGAGGCGTCCTGGGCACTGCAGGATGCTGAGCAGCATCCCTGGCCTTCACCTGCTCCACGCCAGGAGCTCCTCCAGTCATGACAGCCACCACTGC
This sequence comes from Urocitellus parryii, assembly GCF_045843805.1. Taxonomy (NCBI): domain Eukaryota; kingdom Metazoa; phylum Chordata; class Mammalia; order Rodentia; family Sciuridae; genus Urocitellus; species Urocitellus parryii. Next base: position 217,557,142 of record NC_135533.1, read on the forward strand.
CCCCAAGTATCACCAGGGATACCTAGGGGCAGAACTCCTAGCCTTGGGAAGGACCACAATCTTGGAGCCCTGGCTCCCCCTCAACTTGAACCCTCAAGTGGATTTGGCTCCAGGGCTAAATTCCAAAGCCAGGCCTTGATGAGGGAGGAGACCTCCTGGGAGGCGGAGAAGCACGGGGTCCAGGCTGGGGTCAGGCTGGGGGCTGTGGAGCTGACCTGGCTCTGGGCTTCTCCTCAGGCCGCCCTCTCTTCTCCTTCTGGCTGGGTTTCCTCGGGGGGTCTGTGCTTTGCGGTTGCAACTTCTTGGTCGCTTTCTTTGCCTACAGCAGCCAGGGCCAGGGGTGGGGTTGGAGCATAGGTGGTGGGGCTCATGGTCCCAGACCCCAAACCACCCTACCTAGAGCCTCCCCACTCTGCGGCCCTTCTCCCTGCCTGCAGCTGGTGGGCAGGAGGCGGACGAGGTAGAACCACATGTGGCCTTCCGAGGTCGACTCCTGTTCTCCGGCCCTGAGAGGGCTAAGCAGACTTGGGAGTCCAGGGCTCCACCAATGGGAGGACTGAGCTACATTCTTGCCCAGCAGCTCAGGGTGGGGTGGGGACCCCTCCTCTGCCAGAAGCTGGGTTCCCCTTTGTAAATAAAGGGGGTGATGGAGAGAAGAGTTTTTTTTCCAGGTTCCAACAAAGAAAGAAGACCTGACCTGGGGTTGCCATCATGTGCGATCCCTGGGCTCAGGCTATGAGGCCAGACTGAATTCTGCCAGACTGCCAGCGTCCCAAGTTATAGAACTTAATGGGATCAGAGCCCAAGGCACAGAACAGGCTCACCAGCTGCCACCACTCCTCAGAGCCCTAAATGCTCCCACACCCACCCACAAGCTGTTTGATCCCTTACAGTGGCCAGAGGGCACGTGTGAACACCTAAAATCAGACCTCTCTCCCCTCTGCCGACAGCCTCCAAGGCTCCCACCTCCCTCAGGGTCAAAGGCCAAGTCCTCCCCATGGCCCATAGGTCTCTGTAGGACCTGCCCCATGCCCTTCCTGCCTCCCTCCTTCCTCTTTCCCCCTTGTTCCCTCTGCTCCAGCTAGGAGCCCCTCACTGTGCCTCTAGTATGTGAGGCCTCAGGGCCTTTGCATGGGTGGTAATTGCTGCCTAGAATGCTTTTCTCCCTAGATCCCCTCTCACTTCATTGGCTCCTTCCTTAAATGTCACCTTCTCAACTAAGGGATCTACTCCTATTTAAAGTGGAAAAGAGGCTGGGGATTTATTTGGTGGTGAGGCCTTGCTGGCATGTGTAAAGCCCGGGGTTCCATCCCAGCACCACAAAAATGGAAACCGTACCACTCTCCAGTTTGAGCCTTGGACACCCATGTCACTAGGGCTCTCCGTCAGCTCCCCCAGCCTGGGCTTCCAAGCCCACTCACTGCTTCAGCGCTACCTCCCCAGCAGGTGAAGGAACTGTACACTAAGGCCACAACAGGGTGAGGGGGACAACACAGGCAGCAGCCCCCGCCACCATCCAGGGCACACACCTCTCTCTCTGGGTCGGCCTCTGGCTCTGAGTCAGAGGAGGATGGGGGTCCACGGCCCCGGGCCCGGCGGCCGCGCTTCCTGAGGGGCTCGTCCTCCGTCCTGAGCTCCTCTCCACTGCTGCCGCCACTGCCCCCACACTCAGTGTCCCCGCGCTCCGCACGCCGCCGCTCCTTCTCCTCCTTCTCCTGCTCCCGTAGCCGCCTCAGCTCCTCTTCCTGCTCACGCCTCCGCCGCGCCTCCAGCTCCCGCCGCCGCTCCTCATCCCGACGCTTCCATTCACTGATGCGGTCCACTTCGTCACTGTCGCTGGGGCAAATGGCATTGGGGCCTCTGGTTCCCTCTGGACTCTGCCCCAGTACCCCAGCCCACCTCACACCTGGATTCTGTCCTAGGTGGACAGAGGACTTGGCCTGAACTCATACTGCCACCCCAAGACTGAGCCACAAGTAACCCCGGCTGACACCTACCTGTCACTGCTGGAGGAGGATGGTGGCCGCTCAGGCTTTGGTTTCCGCCCTCGGGGCTTTGGGGGAGGCTTCTCAACTGTGGAAGAAGGGGAGGGGGTGGTTCATCCACCATCACTCCCAGAGCTGCTGGGTGAGGAGGACAGGGACGGGAAGCCTGCCCCAGCTCCCTAGCAGAGGCGGCCCAGAGTAGCAGCTGCAGAGAGCAGGCCTCAGGCCCGGGTCAGCCCTACCTGGCTTTCTGCCACGTGGAGGCTTCTTGACAGACACATCCGAGTCGGAGGAGGAGGGGGAAGAGGAGGAGGAAGACGCTGACCTCTCCAAGGCTACTGGCTCCTCCTTAGCCCCATCTGAATCTGCTTTGGATTCCGAGTCAGAGGCTGATGGCACCTTCTGGAAAGTGACAGGGCCAGCCAGGAGGTCAGGAGGCTGAGGGGTGGGATGGGAGGCCAGGTGCACAGGGCAAGGAGAGGCTGAATCTGCCCTGGCCGGCCCGCCCCCCATTCAGGGCTCACTCTGAGCATTCCATCACCCCCTAAATCCACCCCCATCTCCACAGTGAAAACACAGGGCCACAGGCAGCCCTGGCATCTTGGGCCACGGCTGGATCCTTCACTTGGGGTAAGGGGCCTCTCCCCAGACCTCACTTCCTCACAGGTGACAGGGAGCAGAGCAGAGCCCCAGGGTTTGGTGGCAGGATCGTCGTGCAGTCCTACACAGGGGCTATCCAGACAAGCTGCTTCCTTTGCCTTCAACCGCCCAGCCCCAACAGATAGCGCAAGCATACAGGGACACAGCGACACAGCTTTGTACACACTCTGGTACACCGACACACATTTACAAACACACAACACACTCATGCACAAAAAAAACTCAGTGACACACAAAACACATCCATGGACACCCACCCACACTTATTCATGCTCATATTAGCAGACACACACACACAATCAGACACAGGAACCCTCGAGTCTGTGTTGTTCCAGAATCCACTTTTCCAAGCCTGATGGCGGCCTCTCAGCACCTGCTCCTGGTACAGCATGAGCACGTGGGCGTTCAGAAATCTGCTGCTCTGTGGCACCTCCCTGCGGCCTGGTCCCCCTTCCCACAAGGGCCAAACTCTGCACTGAGGGCAGGGCCTGGCACCGTGACGAGAAGCCCTAGGTGAGCAAGGGAACAAAACCGACAGGGTCTACCTTTTTCTTCCGTCCTCCCAGAGGGCCCCGTCGTGGCGCTCGGACCACGGCTTTCTTCTCGGGGGTGAAGTCCTGGGTGAAGAGACAGGAGCTTCAGGGGCCGTTGCTGACTGGCTCCCTCACAGGCCCCCGAGCCCCCCATCAAGGAGCTGCTGCCTGCTGACCTGGTCACTGGTCTTTGCTGACTCTGATGAGCTCTCCGAGTCCTCTGCAGATGGAGACACACTGGCCTCATCCAGATCGCTGGAGGCTTTTCGAGCTCGTTTTGAGACTGACATCTGTGAGGGAACAGTCTGGTCATATCAGCAGCTGAGAAACCTGTGATCCCCACCTGGTCTCTCATAGCTCAGTAGAGGTCAATCCTAGAAGCTTCCACGGGAATCTTTGAGAATCTAATAAAAACCAGGGATCCACTCTTGAGGACATAATAGTCAGTGAAATGAGCCTGTCAACACTAGGTGACACACTGCAGGACTCCACTCACAGGAGTTGTCAGAGCCACAGACACAGGAAGCAGAAGAGAAGGAGCCTGGGGCTGGGAGGGGCTGGGTTTAGTGTTGAGTGGAAGAAGCTTCAGTTTAAGTTGGAAAGTTCTAGAGATCTATGGCAGTGATGGCACACACCACATCAATGTGCCTGATACCACTGAGTCATACACTTAAGGATGGTTAGTGGGGCCGAGCATGGTGGCGCACACCTGCAATCCCAGAAGTTCAGGAGGCTGAAACAGGAGGGTCACAAGTTCAAGGCCCACCTCAGAAACTTTAGTGAGGTCCTAAACAACTCGGCAAAACCCTGCTTCTAAATAAAATATAAAAAAGGGGTGGGAGGGGCTGGGGTGTAGCTCAGGGGCAAAACGTTTGACTCGCATTTGCAAATCCCTGGGTTTAATCCTAGGCGCGCGCGCGCGCGCGCGCTCACACACACACACACACACACAGAATGGTAGTGGGATGTTATGTGAGCTTCAGGTCAATAAAAAAAATCAGATAGTCTTTATTCAATTTCAGGGACATACGTGTTCTCTGAAGTCCACGTGAAGAAAACAACTTTAGAATCATACAAAGGATTAACTGAGGCAGTAAAAAGAAATGGGCCTTAGAAATCAATCCCTGCCCAGTAACAACAGCACAGTTTCCCATCAGGACATCTGTTCAGAGTCACGAAGCACTTCTGCCCATTCTGCCACAACCAGAGACGTGCTCATCTTCCTAACAACTGTTGACTACTGTGTGCCCCACCTGAGGCCTCAGCATTAGGGACTAGTTGTGTATCTATGTTTGGCAATAAGGTCTTGAGAGAGGGCACAAGGTAAGAAGAGGTCACTAGGGTAGGCCTAATGCAGTATGACTGGGTCTCTCTGAGAAGGGGAGACTCGGACACAGACACAAAGGAACAACTATGACGGGACACATCAGGAAGTCCCAGCCCCACCACACCTTGATTTCAGACTTCTGGCTCTAGGGTTGTGGGAAGTAAGGTCCTACCATTTGAGCTGTTCCAGCTGCAGCACTCAGTTGCGGCAGCCAACCTAGCACATACGTGTACTTGGTGACCCCTCAATGAGAGGTGAAGCCCCTGCTCCTGGGTGACTTATATTTTAGTCCAGAGACAGATGTAAATATTAAAGAAGACTCTGTTAGAACAAGAAGTCCTGTGAAATAAAAAAGGGCTGGTTGGGGTGCCTGAGATCAGCAGCTCAGAGGTAGATGCTGCTATGAGGCCTGGGGCAGAACACGGGGAACAGAGGCTGGACAGCCACAGGTGCCAAGGCCTTTGGGACGAGGAGCCTGGCATTTCAGAAGATGTGAAGAAGGCCTGGTGGCGGAACAGGCAGTCAGAGGACAGGGCTCTGGCTGGGGCTGGATCCACAGGGCTGCACAGGCTGTGTGGAGTTAGACCCCATCTTACAGATGCCAAGCCAAGGCCTGCTGAGGCTCATCTCACACCACACCTTTAAAAAGGGAGGTGGGGGCTGAGGTTGTGGCTCCGCGGTAGAGCACTCGCTTAGCATGTGTGAGGCCCTAGGTTTGATCCTCAGCACACATAAATAAAATAAAGGTACTAAAAAACAAAAAAGGAGGTGGCTGAGATGAGCAGCGAGCTTAGGCCAGGGTCAGAGAGAAAGGACATCAAGAAAAAGGAAGCGAGGGAATTAAATATTCTTTGTTTCCTTCCTCATCTGCATTAGGATGAAGACTCTTAACCCAGCATTCAGGAAATGCCCGAATTATACATTTTTTGTATCCTGAAGCAGCTCCAGACCCTGAGAAAGGTTAAGCATTTGAAGCTGGGGTGTGGCCTGGTGCCCTGGACAATAGGGCAGAACGGGAGGACTAAGACGACCAGGATGTTAAAAGGGCAACTGAGCTGGTGTGGGTGGTGGCTCACGCCTGTAATCCCACTGGCTCAGGAGACTGAGGCAGGAGGATCATAAGTTCAAAGCCAGCTCAGGAAAAGCAAGATGCTAAGCAATTTAGTGTGACCCTGTCTCTAAATAAATTACAAAATAGGGCTGGTGATATGGCTCAGTGGTCGAGGGCCCCTGAGTTTAATTCCTGGTACCAAAAAAAAAAAAGAGCAACAGCATGTGGTCCTGAAGCGGGCCTTGTAAAAAAGGACGCACTCTTCCTATATGCACATGGAAGGCTGAAGAGGAGGCCAGGGGGTGGGCGCCAAGTGTCCCTGAGCAGGACAGCTCTGTACCATGGCAAAAACAGCACACAGGCAGTGTCCAGGTGGAAAGACCAGCTCAGTGTCCCTACTGGCCAGGCACCATGCTAGGCCCGACTCCAAGAAGGCTCATGGTGGGGGTCTAGGATGTCTTTTTTAAAAAAATATTTATTTATTTATTTTAATTTTAGGTGGACACAGTATCTTCATTTTATTTTTATGTGGTGCTGAGGATCGAAATCAGTGCCCCCACATACTAGGCGAGTGCTCTACCCCTGAGCCCAACCATAGCCCTAGGATGTGTTTTAACCCATAAAATCCTTACAAAAGGAGGTACTCAATGGGGCCTTCAGAAGATAAATATGAAGTCCAGATCTACAGCTAAAAGGAAAAGTTCTGACAAAATAATGTGGCCAAAGGGAGAGTATAAAGCTGATTGCTTATTAAACCACAGCCCCAAAGACAGGAAAGGAACGCCAAGGGCATGTTACGGTGAAGATCACAAATGGAAGGGCTTTCCAACAAATGCCCAATGCTATTAAAAAGAGTTATAATAATTTATATTTGTTTAAAGCAAAATTGCAAAAAAATTGGTACATACTGAATACAGACTGAACCATACTGACTACCTCTAAGTGTGAGAGGACGGATTCTATATATTTCTGTGTGACTCCTCAAACAACAAGTGGAAATAAATGGGAACTTCTAAAAAACAATGTCAAAGCATATCATAAAAAGTTGGGGAAGGGCAGAGGCTGAGGCTGGGGCTGGGGTTCAGTGGTAGAGCGCTCACCTATCAATGCGAGGCCCTGGGTTCAATCCTCAGCACCACATAAAAATAAATAAATAAGGGCTGGGGATGTGGCTCAAGCGGTAACGCGCTGGCCTGGTGCACGCACAGTGCTGGGTTCGATCCTCAACACCATTTAAAAATAAAATAAATAGGTTGTGTTCACCAAATATGAAAAATAAGTATTAAAAAATTCTCTTTAAAAAAAAGTAAATAAAATAAAGATATTGTGTCCCATAATAACTAAAAAATAAATATAAAAAAAAGTTGGGGAAAAAACTACTCAACAATCTTAGGATAGCAGTTAGAATTAATTTATATTATAGACAACTTCTCAGCCATTGAAAACTTCAATGTAAAACAAAATGCAGACAAGAGCAATGGTATACTCCTGTAATCCCAGCAACTTGGGAGGTTGAGGCAGTAGGATCCCAAGTTCAAAGCCAGCCTCAGCAACTTAACGAAGCCCTGAGCAACTCAGCAAGAAACTGTCTCAAACTAAAAAATAAAAAGAGCTGGGGAGGTGACTCAGTGGTTAAGTGCCCCAAGGACATCAATCTCTAATAACCAACCAACCAACCAAAATGTAATGCAAGGAAATGCTCATAACACTACTTACACAACAAATAAGCTCCCCAATACATCAGGATATCATGTATCCTTGCTTTGTTCAGTAACACCCCACAGACAGCAAGAAACTTTTTTTTTTTTTTTTTTTAGCTTTCTGCATTTTCCAAAATACCTACAATGAATATGGCTCATGGCTTTAGAAGCAAAAGCAAATGTTATTATAAAAACTAATTGGGGGGCTGGGGATATGGCTCAAGAGGTAACGCGCTCGCCTGGCATGCACGGGGCGTTGGGTTCAATCCTCAGCACCACATAAAAATAAAGATGTTGTGTCCACTGAAAACTGAAAAATAAATATTAAAAAAAATAATAATAATAATAATAATTGGGGGGCTGGGGTTGTGGCTCAGGAGTAGAGCACTCGCCTCACATGTGTGAGACCCTGGGTTCGATCCTCAAAAAATAAACAAAATAAAGACATTGTGCCCATATATAACTAAAAAAATAATAAAAAACAAAAAAATAATGGGGGGGGCTGGGGTCGTGGCTCAGCTGTAAAGCGCTTGCCTAGCATGTGTGAAGCCCTGGGTTCGATCCTCAGCACCACGTAAAAATAAATAAATAAAATAAAGGTATTGTGTCCAACTATAATTAAAAAAATTTTAAAAATTAAAAATAAAAATAATGGGGGGTGCTGGGTATATAGCTCAATTGGTAGAGTGCTTATCTCACATGCACAAAGCCCTGGGTTCAATCTCCAGCACCACTAAAAATAAAAATAAAAATAAGGAGCCAGGGTTGTGGCTCAGGGGTAGAGCACTTTCCTTGCAGGTGTGAGGCCCTGGGTTTGATCCTCAGCACCACATATTAAAGATATAAAATAATAATAATAGGGGGCCAAGGTTGTGACTCAGTGGTAAATAGCATGCATGAGGCACTGGGTTCGATCCCCAGCACCACAATAAAAAAATAAATAAATAAACAAGTAAAAAACAATAGGGGCCGGGGGATAACTCAGTGGTAGAGTAGGTACTCAGCATGTAGAGGGTCCTAGGTTTAATCTCCACCACCAAAAAAGTAAAACAAAAACATATTAAAAAGAAATTTTTAAATTTCTTCCTCTATCAAAGAATTTACTACTAGAACCTGGTCATTTCACCATGTACCCATATATTTAGAAGCAGTCAAAAGACAGGGAAGAGACTGTCCCCAACAGAATTGAACACACATCATCTGCATTAAAAAAAAAAAAAAAAAATCTGTACAGGAATTTTCACAGCAGCATGAGCCATCCTGGCAAAGAAGTGGGAAAGAAGCCAAATGACCATTGACAAATGGACATGGGGCTGGGATTGTGGCTCAACGGTAGAACACTCACCTAGAATGCACAAGGCTCTGGGTTCGATCCTCAACACCATATAAAAATAAACAAAGATTAAAAAAAAAAAAAAAAGCACAAATGGACAAACTCGGGGGCCATCTCTACAGTGCAGCATTGCTCAACAAACCACCACATGAAGAACCTTGAAGATATCATGCTCATGAGAACCACACAACGCCCGACTCCACTGACAAGAAATGCCCCAAACAGAAAAGTACGGAGATAGGAATTTGTGGGTGCAAATTTGAGGGGATGGGGTGACAGTTCATGCATGGTTCTGGGATCCCTTTTGAGGTGATGAGAATGTTCTGGAACTAGAAAAAAGGTGGCAACTCTGCAAATATACTAAAAATCACTGAGTTGTACACTTTGAAATGGTCAATTTTGTGGTGTAAGAATTTTATCTCAATTTTGTTAAAGAAGAGAAGGGTGCTGGTGGGAGAGGTTTCAGGGTGCCGGGGTGCCTGTGCCACGCACAGGCCATGCCCCGGCTTGACCCCTACCTTCAATGCTGATGTCTTCCGTTTCAGGCCACTGTTGTCACTACTCTTATCAGAATCCGAGTCACTTTCCATCCTGTCACTGGCAGCTGTGGCAGTAACGGCTGTGACGGCCATGACTCCCCGGTCGTCCTCGTCCTCGTCTGCGTCGCTCCCACCTGCTGGGTCAGCTTCAGGGGCCTCACTGTCGGAGGAACTCACCGGCTGGGTGTGGAGGTCAAAGAATACGTGTCACCCTGAGTCTTGTGTGGATTTCCCAAATAGGAGGGGGAACCCACCAGTGGGGTCTCAAATGTCAGGTCCTGGCTTCCTTGCTTTACAAATGGGGTAACCAAGGCCCAGAATGCCCAGAGAAGGAGACAGGAGGGTAAGATGGTAGACACCAAGGTCAGGAAGTGGCACCCAGGGTTAAATCTCGGGCAAGTAACTCCAGCCTTTCTTGTACCTCAGTTTCCACATCTGAGCACAGTGTTGGCCATAGAGGGCTATGGTGAGGGTGCGCCTGAAGTGGTGCGTGGAGTACCAAGGGCAGGGCCCAGGCATGTTTGCTTTCTCTTTTTTTAATCATTCTATCCTGAGGAAGCTGGCCTAGGACAAGACCTCTGAGCACCTTCCAGGTGCTGCTCAATTTCTACTGCATTCAAAATGACAGCAGAGGCAGCAGCAGGCACAAGAACAGCCACCACTTCTGTGGGCTTCCTCTATGCTGGCCAGTGCCAGGCTCATTCACACCATCAGTCAATGCTTGTGGGACAGCGTACTGCCATGTGCCCAGCACCACATGAGGGGGTAGTGAAGACACAGAAGGGACTGAGGCATGATCCCTTGACCCCGGGAGTGACTGATAACATAAATATGGTTCCCAGTTGTGGCAACGGGCAGAAAATCACTGCATGTGGTTGTAGAGACTGAGGGGTGGGAGTATTTTGCACTGGGTGGTCCATGAGGCCCTTTAGAGGATGACATTTCAGTGGAGAATCTGTCCCTAGCACGCAGAGGGGGACAGGCTATATGCACTCTAAAGAGCAGGAATGGCATGAATGATGGTCCCCTTAGCAGCCAGAAGAGGCTGGTATAGCCTTCCCCGGGCCCGGGAAGATGAGATGGCAAAGGAGAGGCACACAGTGAGACTGGGTGGGTCACTCAAGGTGTTACTGAGGCTCTAAAATCATCAGGCAAAACGCACAGTGAAAGCACGGGGCTTTCTTGGGTCCCTTTCTGAATTCAGTTAGGATGTCTTACGTTTGTGGAAGGAAAACGCAGGAGCCCCAGGAATATTCAGCCATCACTCCTTCATCCAACGAACATCCTGGAATACCTACTATGTGCCAGGCCCTGGCTAGAGACGAATAAGACACGGTCCCTGCCCGTAGGGAGCTCATGGTCTAATGGGGAGACAGCCAAGTAAATATACAGTCACAAGAACAAGAAGGGGATGCCACAACAGTTCTCGAGCACAGAGGCGCTGGGTGACACCAGCCTAGCTGTATCCGAGTAAAACCCACCCGAGCTATTTCATGTCATTTCTATTCTGAATATCTATCACTTAAGACAGAAGAGAAGGCAGATTTTTTTTTTTTATCTTGGTTGTTGATGGACCTTTATTTTGTTTATTTGTAAGTGGTGCTGAGAATCAAACCCAGTGCCTCACACATGCTAGGCAAGCGCTCTTCCACTGAGCTACATCCCCAACCCGGGGATAAGATTTTTTTAAGGCCGCAATCTCTGAAAACAACACAGATGTCCATCAACTGATAGATACGCCATGTGGCAGGGGTACAGAATGGAACAGTCAAGCACAGAGGGAAGGGAGCACTGACACTCTAAGCAGAGGAAACCTGGACCTCCGCGCAGCAAGGAAAATGGATAAAGGCCCCAAAGCAAGAGATCCCACTTAAAGGAATTTCTTGGCTAAATTAGGCAAATCAAAACAGTAGATCTGGGGCTGGGGATGTGGCTCAAGCGGTAGCGCGCTCGCCTGGCATGCGTGCAGCCCGGGTTCGATCCTCAGCACCACATACCAACAAAGATGTTGTGTCCGCTGATAACTAAAAAAATAAATATTAAAAAAATTCTCTAAAAAAAAAAAAAAGAAAACAGCAGATCTGAGGTTGTCAGGAGCTAGAGGGATAACTGAGGATGACTGTGAGTGAGTTTCTTTGTGGAGCAGGGGAATATTCTGGAATTAGAGTGATGATGGTTATATACATTACAAATGTACTAAAGCTACTGTAGAGTTTTAAAATGGTTAAAATGGAGGCCGAGGGTATAGCTCAATGGCAGAGGGCTTGCCAAGCATGTGCACGGCCCCAAGTTCAAACCCCAGGACCACAAAATTTTTTTAAAGAAAAAAGGAAATAGAAAGTGGCTAAAATGATGAATTTTTTATTTATTTATTTATTTATTTATTTATTTATTTAGTTTTCGGCGGACACAACATCTTTGTTTGTATGTGGTGCTGAGGATCAAACCCGGGTCGCACGCATGCCAGGCGAGCGCGCTACCGCTTGAGCCACATCCCCAGCCCTAAAATGATGAATTTTATGTCAATTTTATCTCAATTTTTTTAAAAAGATCACAGAGAAAGGCAAATTCGGGGCTGGGGATGTGGCTCAAGCGGTAGCACGCTCACCTGCCATGCGTGCGGCCCGGGTTCGATCCTCAGCACCACATACCAACAAAGATGTTGTGTCCGCCGAGAACTAAAAAATAAATATTAAAAATTCTCTCTCTCTCTCACTCTCTCTTTAAAAAAAAAAAAAAAGAGAAAGGCAAATTCTCTTGTTATAACTAGCTAGCCAGGGTACAGTGGATTAGACAGCAACCTACTGGCCAAGTAAAATCAAGGAGGAGGACTAAGGGCCTGAGAGAACGTGAGAGGAGTTTCAAGGCACATGCTGACAGTGAGACCAGGAAGGAGAAGCAGAGAGGAGCCAAGTCTGTGTCGAGGTGCTGCAGCTGGGTGGGCGGGAGTGGGAGGGTTGGGGGGAGGTAGCGGTGGAAGGGCTAGACAGATGCTGAAGGTCAGGTCTCTGCAGCACATCAGCGCACACACAGGCAGAACAGAATGGAAACGTGCGAAGAAGAATTTGGGTAGCAGAGCTGGGCTGGAGGGAACCTGGATCGAGGGAATGACAGGCGGGGAACTCAGCCCGCCTTCAGTTTCCTGCCCCCTCCAGTCTCCCTGTTTTATAAAGCCCCTTATTCTTCCCCCACCAACCTCTGCACACAGTCTCAAGCTAACAATCCCTGCTTAACAGAGAAGAAAAATGAGAAACAGGTGTTGAAATGACCTCGCTGCTCAACACCAAGCATGTTTTGTCTGCCTTGTGCCACTGTGGCCAAGGGCCCTTCGGCACAGCAACAGGGCGCCCTGCCTATATAATTTTTGACAAGATTATTATTAAAAAGGACAATACTTAAGTAGGTCAAGCCCCAAACTGAATATGCCAGGAGAGAATAACAACATTTTCACAGTGATTTCTCTCACACCTTTCCTTCAGAGAGTTCAGAGGCTCTCAAATCTGTTACTTCCCCTTGGAGCACACCTGGTGAGTAGAGCAGGGAGAGCTTCAGCTCCACTTTTCACAAGGGGAAGCAGCAGCTCAGAGAGTCTAAGTGACTGAATGATGGGACCAAAGGTCTTTTGTCAAAGGTCTACATCATCATTCCAAGATCTACCATTATTTAAGTCATACTGAGCTTGTCATGACTCTCTATGCAACAGGTGGGAAGTACCACTCTGATTCTGGGGATGAGGATACAGTCAGAGAGAGGTTAAGTCACAGCTCAAGAACAGAATGAAGCCAGGAGCAGTGGCACATGCCTGCAATCCCAGAAACTCTGGAGGCCAAAGCAGGAGGATCGCAAATTCAAAGCTAGCCTCAGCCACCTAGCGAGGGCCTAAGCAATTTAGCAAGACCCTGTCTCAAACTTGGATTGTGGATGGGCTGGGATTGTGGCTCAGCGGTAGAGCACTCGCCTACCACGTGTGAGGCTCTGGGTTCAATCCTCAGCACCACATAAAAATAAATTAATTAATTAATTAAAGGTATTGTGTGCAACTACAACTAAAAAATAAATATTAAAAAAAAAAAAACAGGGGGCTGGGGATGTGGCTCAAGCGGTAGCGCGCTCGCCTGGCATGCGTGCGGCCCGGGTTCGATCCTCAGCACCACATACCAACAAAGATGTTGTGTCGGCCGAGAACTAAAAAAATAAATATTAAAAAATTCTCTCTCTCTCTCTCAAAAAAAAAAAAAAAAAAAAGGGCCGAGGATGTGGCTCAAGTGGTAGCACGCTCGCCTGGCATGCGTGGGGCACTGGGTTCAATCCTCAGCATCACATAAAAATAAAGATATTGTGTCCACCTAAAACTAAAAAATAAATATTTAAAAAGAAAGAAAGGAAAAAAAAGGGGGGGGGCACCTGGGGATGTGGCTAAGCATCCCTGGGTCCAAACCCCAGTATCAATAAAAAACAAACAAACAAATAGAGGGCTAGGGATGTAGCTCAGTGGGACACTGCCCTGGATTCAATCCCTAGTACCAAAACAGAGTGAATGACTAACAGAGCAGGGACCCAGCTCAGGTCTGCTCTGGCCTCAAAGCCTGGGCCACTGGACACAGGCACACATGTAGTCAAAGCCCCTCCTCACTTCAGCCCTTCTCTTTACCGGCTGTAGTCTGGTTTGGGCCTCCACAGCCCATCAAGCGATTGGGACCAACTTGCTCACCCTGAGTACATGCGTACAGCCAGGACCTCTGCATCTTATGGAGGTGGCTTTCAGCAAAGGTTTTGGGAAATCTGACCCACAGAGAAACATTTAGTGGATGTGAATGCTGGTGGCCCAGAGAAGAACCCAGAAGAAATAAAAAGCCAAAGCTTGCCACCTCCAAACATCCCAGCATCGGATGGGTATGAGAGAAACAGCTGGCTGTCTGAATAAGCCTGGAGGTAACTATGGTGCAGAAGAGGCCAGACCTTGCATAGTCTCCTCATTTCCCATTGTGGCCTCTGCTATCCACTGAGCATTTACTGCACATTTTCTCACTGAAGCCTCCCAACAACTGAGAGGCTGAGAACAACATGAGCATGATCCTAGGAACACAGTCAGCAGGCGGCACAAAGCCAGGACCTGAACCCAGGTCTACTTGGCCCCAGCCTCCCTTGTGAGCAGGCAGGCCTCAGGTCCTCCTCCTCCCCACAGAAAGAAAAGAAAATGGGCCTGGGGGAGGGAGGCCTGCACTTTGGTCTCAGCTCAGTTCTGTTGCTGACAAACTTGAGAGCCCTATACAGGTCTCTGCCTCTTCACCTATCAAGGAACAAGGATATATAAAGTGGGATCCTTCTAAGCCAATGGTTCTCAACCATGAGTGATTTTGTCCTCAGGATGCATCTATCAATTTCTAGACATATTTTGGTTAATGAGATTGGAGGTGGAACCAGCCATGTTGGTGCACACTAGTAATCCTAGCAACTCGGGAAGCTGAGGCAAGAGTATCACAAGTTCCAAACAAATCTAGGCAACTTAATGAGACCCTGTCTCAAAATAAAATAAAGGCTGGGCATGGTGACACACACCTCTAATCCCAGCAATTCTGGAGGCTGAGGTAGGAGGATGGCAAATTTGAGGCCAATGTCTCAAATAAAAAATAAAAAGGGCTGGATATGTAGCTCAATAGTAAAGCACCCATGGGTTCAAACCTCAGTGCCAAAAAATAAAATAAAATAACAGGACTGTGAATGTAGCTCAATGCTACAGTACTTGCTTAGCATGAGTGGAGCCCTACATCCAAAATTCAATAACCAGAACCAAGAAAAAAAAAAAAAAAGATTGGGGTGAAATGGACAGGTAGTACTGCAGCTAGCAAGTGAAGACCAGCCATACTGCTCAGCAGTCACAATGCACAGGGGAGACCCTACTGCAGAGAATGATCTGGCCCCACATTTCACTATTATACTGCTAAAAAGGACAAATATTGGGAAACCTGGCCCAGGTCTAAGGGTTATCAGATTTTAGCTGGGGCCCTGTGGATATTCAAGCAAACTCTCTGGGCTTTAGTCTGCTCATCTGTACAATGGAAAAACAGCACGTGCCCAGGCCACTCTCACTGTGGGGACCAAAACACACTTAAGTAAAAAAACACCCCAGATGCCATTTTTACCTGCTGGCTTCTGAGGGGATGAGAACTTGGCCCTCCTTTCCTCTTGGGAGGCCTAGCCAAGACTGTCAAAGTATTGAGGCTATTCTGTGGGCTGAGATGGACCAATTTTCAAGATTTACTCTTGAGTAAATACATCAAAGTTCAGAATTATATGCTTAAGAAAAGAATGTTGGAAGGGTATACAAGGAATTGGCAGCTGTGGTTATCTTGGGAAGAAAAAAAAAAAAAACGGAGGCAGTAGGCTTAGAATGGAGGTACCAGTGCCTTTCAAACCAAAAACCTTGGGGATGAGGGGCTGGGGATGTGGCTCAAGCGGTAGCGCGCTCGCCTGGCATGCGTGCGGCCCGGGTTCGATCCTCAGCACCACATACCAACAAAGATGTTGTGTCCGCCGAGAACTAAAAAATAAATATTAAAAAAAATTCTTAAAAAAAAAAAAAAAACCTTGGGGATGAAAAAAAGATTTGCTCAGTTTCCTAAAAAGCGATGACTTCAAAAACCTACCTATGCCCTGGCTACATCCAAAGGCTCGGAGACAGCACTTGGCAGGGAAGACCTCAATGGTCCCAGGCCTCAGTCCTACACTACTAAAGCTACATCTCAAGGAACCTGCATTTTAAACAAATGTTCCACTGAAAGCACATACGGTTAGAGAACCAAAGAGCACAAATAAGCTCTAACACTTACAGCTACTTGGGGGACCTGCAGAGAACTTGTTTCATTTCAAGGGTGCACTATTTTTGCATTTCCTTTCCTCGAGGGCAGCATCTATGCAGTACTTAGCAAGCTGTGGGTGTCCAATAAATATTAAATGGTGTGATGATTCACCAGGAGGTAATAAGCTTAGGACATAACCAAAGAGAACTTGAGTCAGGGCCAGAAAAGGATCTCTGATCCACAGAGCCAGACTGGGGACAAGTAAAGCCTCAGGAAAGATGCTGAGTTATCAAACAGGGGAATCCTCTACCTCCTGGACACAGATTCTTTATCAAGAATAAAATACCATCAACATGAATACACAGGGGCCCCAGCCCCTTGATAAGAGGCTACCAAACCATCAATGTCCAGGACACATCTGCTGAGTATATCCCAAATTCTAGACCCACAGCCCATGGCACATGGCAGGTGTCAACACAAAAACGTGTGTGGACCCATGAGTGGTTGCTCGAAAGCACCACCCAGCCCAGATTGAGATAGAGAGGCACGTCCAGACCGTCTCAGGACCCTGAGTTCTCAAGCAGGACCAGGGGCGACAAAATGACTTCATCCATCTTCAGTTGATGAAAAACACATGCCAGACCTGACGCTCACCAACTCCCAATTTCCACTCCTCAGACAACCATGGATATCCTTTCCTTCACTTAACAAATTTTCCCTCACTGAGACCTGTTCCCTTGGCCTCCCCCATCTTCATGCCCACCTCTTCTAAATCCAGGCCATCACTGCCCCCTACCCGCAAAAGCACTGGTTTAAAAAAAGAGTAAAATCCCCAGTACAAAAAAAAAAAAGAGTAAAGAACCCCAGCCCAGCTTTCCTCCACCCACACCTCACTCCAAAATGCCGACCACAGGGCACCACTCTCTGGCTTTTCAAGGCCTTCCATTAATGACTTACTTTTCAAAAGTTCTTCTTTTCCCAGAACATTCCCAGACACTGATACGCCACTGAGATGTCCCCATTGCTATGGTTCCTGACTATTTTTTCCCACCTGACCATGAACTCTCATATCTAAAAACTATCACTTATTCTCCTGCATCCAAAACCTAAGGAGAAAGAAAGGCAGTTGTTTTTTTTTTGTTTGTTTTTTGTTTTTTTTGTGGTGCTGGGGATTGAACCCAGGGCTTTGTGCATGCAAGGCAAGCACTCTACCAACCGAACTATACCCCCAGCCCAGGCAATGATTTTTTAAAGAAATTATTTTCCTTAGAAAAAAATAGGTTTTATAAGAATTTTAATAACATCCTATTATAAATTCAAGCTCGCCAGGCATAGTGCATACACCAATAATACCAGCCACTCAAGAGGCAGAGGCAGGAGTACCACAAGTTCAAGAGCAGCCTGGGCAACTTAAACTTAAATCCTATCTCAAACTAAAAAATAAAAAGGGCTGAGGATGTGGCTGAGTGGTAGAGGGTCCCTGGGTTAAATCCTCAGTACAAAATCAAAAACAAAACCACAAATAATTAAAGCTCATTCTACAGCAGTGATTCTCAGCAAAGGGTGATTCTTCAACCCTCTCTCCCTACCCAGAGGACACAAGGCAGTGTCTGGGAACTTCACAGCACCCCTGGCATGGAGTGGGCGGGGACCACGGGTGCCACTTAGCATCCTGCATTCCAGAACGCTCCATCCCCAAAAAACAATCTGGTCCTTAAAGTCCACAGTATCGAGGAGGAAAGACCCTGCCCTAGAAACTTCCTTTTCCTATGAGATAAGGAAAAGGCTATTTCTAACCCCCACTGTAAAGAAGTATCCCCAAATGGGCCCCACATACACCCCAACTGGATGTTCTCCATCTCCAGGGTACTCACCGGAGGAGCACTGTAGCTGGCGTGGGGGTTGTTCTGAATCTCCCACAGCCCCTCATTGAAGCCTTTCCTCTTGTTGGGTTTCCCGTACTTATCTTTACATTTGTCGTAGGGGAACAAGTCCTTGGGTCCCAGAAAAGCTCTGGAGAAAGGAACAACAGATCACCTCCAGGTGAGCCAGACCACACTGGGAGGCACCAAGTGGGGTAACCAAGCCCCAGTTGGAGACACTTACGTTTCGTGTGTACCAAAGAAGAAGATGGGGTATTTGTTGGGTGGGGGCTTCACAGCACCATCAGCAATGTCATCAATCTATAGTGAGAGGTCAATCAGCTCAATCAGGGGGTGATTTAGCGGGAGAGACAGGAGACAACTTCACAGAACAACCCAGGAAATCACCAAGAAACCAACCAAGTTAGTTGGGGAAAGGCATGAAAGGAGAGGGGAGCCTTCAACCTAGAAAGACACATCACTTTCCAAATAGGAATCTGCATTCTTCTAGATACCCCTCATTGCACCTGTCCCCCACCCGAGGTGATCTTTCTCCCCCTACAGAGAAAGCTGGCTCCAAGGCAGGTGCTTCACCTAAGCAAAGCCAAATATGGCCCCCTGAAGAAAATAAGGGGTGGGGCCAAGATCAGCTTCTGTGAACTCCCAGGACCCTCCCCTGGGACCCCTCCTGTAAAGAGGAGATCATGCAGGCAGGAGGCCTCCCAAAGGATGCAGCTGGCAGCTCCAAGGATGCAGAGGGTGGGGGTGGGCTGCAGGAGACAGGCCCTGAGCATCCAGGAAGTCCCACCCTCTCCCCGTAGGCCCACGGGCTCCAGCAGCTGTCAGTCACTTCCCCACAAGAGGGTAGCAGCCCCTTCCCTTCCAATCAGGTGCTTGGAAATGTTCTGGGCTCTCTGAGCTGGAGAAGGGGGGTCAGGGGAGGGAAAAGCTAGAGCTCTGGAAAGGAGGGAAGTGTCGGTAAAGTTTCCCCTCTATGGTCTCCCCCAGGAAAATGAGTGACAGCAAATTAGGATGGAGTGGGTTCTCTGGTACCAAATTCTGCCTTCCCCATCCACCTCTCCAGCTCCTGGGTGGCCGCTGGAACCTTCCCGGTCCCTCGGTTCTCTAACTCCTCCCTCCGCCCGTGGTTCCTGGCCTTGGCTATGGGCATCCCGGCCACACATGCCCTCTCCTGCAGAGAATCCCAAACTCTGCCCCAGGACCGCGCTGGCCCCCACTCCTCAGAGGTCAGCGCTGGCTGTGAGCGCCCTCGGAGCCCGGCCACACTCCTGGGCCTCACCCCTCCACTGCCCGTCCGCCCAGGGGCTGGTCTTCAGCTCACCCAGCCTCCCTCAGTCCCCCTGGCCCACTGCACCACCCTCAGCCCGGGGCCACTGGAGCCCTCAGACCTGGGGTGACAGGAGCTCCTGGGGTCCCCGCTGCACACAGCCCCCCAGACAGGGCCCACCCCAGCCACCGACCACCGCACACGTTGCACTCCCAGGCGCGGGGCGCCCTTCAGCCCCGGGCACCGGCTGCCGCCGGAGGGGAACCCGAAGTCCGCGCGGTCAGCGAGGGAGAGCCGCCCCACGAACCCCCGCCGCGGGCTCCGCCAGCCGCCTCTCCGGCCGGGGCCGGCCACGGGGCCCGAAGCCGGATCGCAGCCCCGCCGCGCCTCCCGCGGTCTTGCCCACCAGACCCGACCCTCTCCTCAGGCCCACCACGGACCCCCCGGCCTCAGCGCGCCCAAACCCAGCCCCTCAGGCCCCGGGTCCCGAGCCCCCGAGCCCGGCGCGCGGCTCCCTCAGCCCCTCGGACCCGGACCCCCGGCGCGCGGCCCCTCGGACGCCGGAGTCGCCGGACCCCCGCACTCAGCACCTCAGGCCGCTGATCGCCCGGAGGCCCCGCACTCAGACCCGCCGACCCCGGGAACCACAGGGCCCTCAGAGCCCCGCGCGGCCCCTCAGGCCCGGGGACCCCGCTGCCCCACCCCCCCGCAGGGCCCATCATCCGCGCGGCCTCACCCGGGCCGGCCAGTGAGGGTAGCCCTTCATCTTGGCGAACACCAGGTCTCCGGGCTTGAAGGCGTGTGGCATACTGGCGGCGGGAGGCCCAGGCCGCGGGAAGCGGCAGCGGCGGCGGAGACGGCAGCGGCGGCTGCAGCGGCGGCTGCGGGAGGCGAAGCCGGGGGCGGGAGCCGGACGCTGAGGGGGCGGGACGGCCGCACAGGCAGCCGACCGGCGCGCACTTATTGGCCTCGACGCCACCGGAAGTCCCGCCCTCAGGCCGTCACGGGCCGGTGACTCCGTCGCTCAGGCCCACGTGCGGGGACAGAGAAGCGCGGCGACCAATGAGAAGAGGGGTAGGAGCGGAGCAAGTTAACGGGATTGGGTAACGGGCGAATCCAGAGGCGTGACCCAGAGGCCTAATGGGAGGGGGCGGAGGTTATGGGAGGTGAAAGGGAAAAGGTATGAGGAGGGAAAAGGAGTCGCTACGGGAGTGAAGGGGCGGGACTTAAGGGAGAGGGGCGGAACATAGGCCGCCGCAAGAGGAGGGGCGTGAAATGTGGGACCAACCATTGCATACCACGGGAAGAAAGGCCCAATTAACGTAGGAGGCGGGTTATTGACAGCCTACCTCCCTGAGGCGGGTCTCAAAATGGCGAAGCAGGACATTGGATACCACAAGAGCCGCTTCTCGAACTAAGGAACAAGCATTGGCTACCACAGGAAGCGGGGCCTAGTAGGGCGTCTGCCATTGGCTGCCCCAGGAGACGTTCAACTCAAAACGGGGCCTAGGAGGCGGGGCCCAGGGAAGGGGCGGGCCATGTGGGATCGCCTAGGATAAACAGCCTCAAAATGCTCCGCTTATTTACTTAATCCTGAAGAGAAGTTTACCGAGCACTTACTGCGGGCCACGGCCACAGAGTACTCAAGACTCACGTTAGTTGATTTAAAAAGTGAATGAGCCGGGCGCGGTGGCGCACGCCTGTAATCCCAGCAGCTAGGGAGGCTGAGACAGGAGGATCACGAGTTCAAAGCCAGCCTCAGCAATGGCGAGGCGCTGAGCAGTTCAGTGAGAGACCCTGTCAGCCTGAGTGCCCCTGAGCTCAATCCCTAGTAAAAAAAAATGAAATAAAATAAAATACTGCGTTGCCAAGTTCCTTAACTGCTCTGTGCCTCAGTCTCCCCACCTGCGAAAAGGGACTCATAACGGTACAGATTCTACAGAGCTGTGAGGGTGGCGTGACTTCCCCAGCCCCAAGCACTTGAAACTATGTCTAGCAATAGGTAACACTAGGTGCTTTCAATGCTGTAACCCTGGTTTCCAGGAATTCAAGTCTAGCAGGGCATTAAATGACATTTATTTACTTATTTATTGGGTACCAGGGATTGAGCTCAGGGGCACTTGACCACTGAGCCTGTTTTGTAATTTATATGGAGACAGGGTCTCACTAAGTTGCTTAGCACCTCACCATTGCTGGGGCTGGCTTTGATCTCCTGATCCTGCTGTCTCAGCCTCCTGAGCCACTGGGATGACAGGCATGTGCCATCATGCCTGCGAACAGTTTTTGTTTGTTTGTTTGTTTTACGAAGTTAAAGACAGACTTCTGCTGTGATTCAGAAAATCTATTCCTCCGTGCTATGGGACTCATCATGTCCACCCACAAAGTTATGTTGAAGCTCTAAGCCCAGCAGAGGCAACTGTCTTGGAGCTAGGGCCTCAAGGAGGTGACTGGGTTAAATGAAGACACAGTGTGGGGCCAGGCCATGGACACTGGTGAAGACACTGAGGAAGCTCGGGACCTAGCTCAGTTGGTAGAGTGCTTGCCTCGCGTGCACAAGGCCCTAGGTTCAATCCCCAGTGCCACACACACACACACACACACACACACACACACACACGACACTATGAGGAGGTGGCCATCCACAAGATGGCCCTCCCCAGATCCTGACCATGATCTTGGACTCCAGCCCCCTGAACTATGTCTGCCTATGTCTGTTTAAGCCACGCAGTCTATGGTATTTTGCTGTAGCATCCCTACCTAACACAATAGATATCTACCCAAGAGAAATGTGCACACAAACACCTGTATAGAATCTGCGTGTGGTGGTACCAGCCTGGGTGGAGCTCAGTGGTGGAGCACCCCTGGGGTCACTGCCTAGCCACATAATAATAAGTGAAATAAATGTACATATCATCAGATAAAAATATCTAACGTGTAGTTTTAAAAAATAGTAAAAGTGTGGTGGCATATGCCTATAATACCAACAACTCGGGAGGCTGAGGCAGGAGGATCCTAAGTCCTAGGCCAGCCTCAGTAACTTGGCAAGACCCTGTCTCCAAATAAAAAAGGGCTGGGAATGTAGAACGTTCCCAGGTTCAATTTCTAGTACAAAAAAAAAAAAAAAAGTAAAACCATAAATTTAATGCTGTGTGTTGGTGGTGGTTGGTCTGAATTCCAGGTCCCCAGCATGGGGACCAGCATGGAAGCTGCCCCGATGCAGGAGAGGGTTCTGGGCTAGACCATGGTACAGATGGAAAGACTGAGGCTGGGGGAGGGACAGGCTTTGCTCCAGGTGGTGGGAGTTTGAAGAACAGAAGCCACCTCTGTGAGTTCTGCCCCCCCCCGAGACCCTGCTGTTTGGATGCACACTTCTCCTCTCCCAGACCCTGAGCCAGTTCAGGCCTGGCTATATTAGGTTGAGCAGCCAGAGAAAGATGGAAGGTGGGACCTGGTTCCCCAAGAGCAAGGGGAGGCCCAAGGGACCCCTTCAGCCAACCAGTGGCAGGCTGAAGTGAGAGGGGATCTCCAGCTTCTTGCCAAAACAGAGTCTGGTCAAAGCAAAGATTGGGCCAGAAATCATCACCTGAGGAGGTGACGCACCTGGTCAGGGGAGGCCAAGTGGACAGAGGCAATGCTCCAACTCCAGATTGACACACAGACTCCCTGTGATCAGCTGACGTCCCGAGCACCTGCTCTGTGCTATGGGCTTGACCTCTGCTCTCCTGTTTACCTACTGACACATAAACCTCCAGGCCTTTAGCTCAGAAATGCTTGGTGGATACTGCACCCCCCCTGGGTAACAACACACACTTATTAAGCAGTCACTGTGTGCCAGACCCTGTGTGCTATGAATCTAAGGTGGTTTGCTCCCCTGTCACCTGTTATTTTCCATTCCTGCTGTCTGGGTGGGGGAACTGAGAAGAGCACCTGGGGACGGAACCCGGGAGGGGCCTGACTCCATTCCAGCCAGAGCTTCTCCCTACTTGAGCCTCGAGGCCTACATCCTCATCTACTGTGGACCTGGTAGGTGCTGCGGAAGCACCAGGCAGCGCCCTGACCTGTCCATCCCATGTGGACCAACCTCTGCCTCTGGTAGAGGGCTTGTTGGGAAGTGGACTCTCAACCTCCTGGAGACCAGCAGCTTCCGCACCTGCACTTCTGCGTTCCCATCGTCAGAGAGCCCTGGGTGCTGGGCATGAATCCAGCCCTGGCGCACTGGGGAGGCCTGGAGGCCACCTTTGAGTCCCTGCAGTGTCCCTGTGCGCTGAGAGCTGGCAGGCCTTATTTCCCAGGGTTGCCTGGCCGGAGATGGCCACCACAATCTGAATTGCCCCAACTAGCCCGATTCATCCTTATCTCTGGAGGTCAGAATTCCAAAATGAATCCTCTGGGGCTAAAACCAAGGTGCTGGCAAGATGGTGCTCCTCCTGTAGGCTCCAGGAAGTCCCCACCTGGCCTCTTCCGGCCTCCTGCCCCACCTCCTCAGCCAGCAGACCAGCACCTGGCTCTCCCTGATCCCTCCCCTGAGGACGCAGGGCAGGGATGTCTCTGTCTCCTTCATTATCCCACCTGCAGAATCTCTTTTGTCACAAATGGTAGCATATTCACAGATTAGGTCCTGGGCACCTTGGGGGCGGGGCATCCTCTCTGATCTCAGGGTTCCCAGTGCAGACTCTGGAGAGCTGGTGTCCTCCTGTTGTCTGGCTGAAGAGCCCTGCGGCCTGGGCGGCTCTCCTGACTGACAGGGACACAGAGCTTATCAGCAGGGTCACTGGGAAGATTGTGCACAGAAAATGAGTCCAGCACTTGGGAAAGTACCTGACTTGTCGTGAGCACCCGGGAATTGTCACCAATGGTGATTACAACAACGGGGGGTGTCATGGTGTGGGTGTTTGTGTCCCCGTGGCTGTGTACTGGAGGCTTGACCCTCATAGGGTGAAGATGGGGGAGACCTTTAGAGGTGGGGTGATTAGGTCAGGGGGGCAGGCCCTGTCAAGATTAGGTAGTTCTTGTAGAACGTTCAGCCTCTACAATTGTGAGGTAAATAAACCTCTCTTCTTTATGAAGTGCCCAGCCTCTGGCATTTCGCTGAAGTAACAGAACACAGGCTGACACAGAAGGCCAGCCCCATCAGGAAGGTAGCCAGGGGGCTTTCTGGAAGCAGAGGACTGAGTTAGACAAATGAGGTCCCTTCCACCAGAGGGGACTGCCGGGCGGGTCCTCCAGGTGAGTTTCAGCAGTTCCAGGAAAAGCTGGACCCAGGGCCACACAACTGCAGTCCCAGCTACTGGAGAGGCTGAGGCAGGGGGACTGCTTGGCCCCTCAAATTTGAGACTAGCCTGGGACTAGCAAGACCGCATCTCAAATTTTTAAAAAATTCCAGATAACTGGGGCTGGGGATGTGGCTCAAGCGGTATCGCGCTCCCCTGGCATGCATGCAGCCCGGGTTGGATCCTCAGCACCATATACAAACAAAGATATTGTGTCCGCCGAGAACTAAAAATAAATATTAAAAAAAAATTCCAGATAACTGAGGCAGAGAGGGGAAGGTGTGTTGAGAGCCACAACCAAGTCAAGATAGCGCCTGGCATTTGCCAGAAGGAGTGGTTGAGAAGTAACGCCAGTGAGCCATTAAGATGATGATAATTAAGTTAAGCTGTGTATAATTATTAAGATAATGACTGAGTGCTGTAACTGGATGATGCTAAATTGAAGCAAGCTGTGTATTCAGTTGTGTATATAAACCTCTGCTGTCCGGCAATAAGGCGGCTCCTGCTACCTCGGGTGCCCGCTACTTTCGAGTCCTCGCGGAGTTCCCGTTGGGTTCTGGCAATAAAGTAGTTCCTGTTTTGAACCTACAAGTGGCTCAGGACCTCCCGGTTATTTGTGCCCAGCCAGACTGCGGCAAAGGTGGATGGTGACAGGGATGAGGCCTTTCACTTTCCCAGAGCCTCAGGATGGCCACAGTTAGGCTGAGGAGCCCGAGTGTTACTCCTGGGGAGTTACTTCCTTGGTTTTCGATCATCAGGTGGCGGAGGGCCCTTCCCCCACAGTGCCCAGGTGATGTCTAAAAGGAAATCGAGGCATGAAGGGCGGAGAGCAGGCAGAGATTACACAGGAGAGTTTGTCAGAGCTGACAAATAAAGGCCATCCCTCTAAGAGGAGAGAGGCCCCGAGACGTTCGGGGTTCAGCTTTTGTGGGGTCGGGCTTTGGAGCTGGAGCTGTGGCGCTGTGGGACAGGCTGGGGACGTCAGAGCTGGGCCGTGGGAATAGCATGGGATTGGCTGAGGTGGATGGCACCTGGGGCTTTCCAGAGCCAAGGGGTCGTGTCCTTCTGCAATTGGCCTAGGGTTAGGGTACGTGGGGTAGGTCACTAATGGGGGGTTGAGCAGAAGGAAGCACAGGAGAGGGAAACTTATAAGGTAGCTGCTCAGGTGTTAAGTCAGGACCCTGTATCCCTCCCTTTTTTGTTTGTTATTGGGCCCCTTAAGGGACAGGGGCGTAAACCAATCTTTTTCCTGCCGGGAAGGGACGGCATCCGGACGCTTGTCAGGGGCGCAGGGTGTCATTGAGGCCGTGGTGAGGGTCGGGAGGTGATGCTGACCCTGGACACCCCATGTTGGTGAGGGGTTGAAAGTCCTGTGACAGCAGCTGGTTCATGGTTTGGTTCGAGATTTTTTGAATCTGATCTTGAACAAATCTAACGACGCAAGGGGGGGCATTAGCAGAAGGCCTATGACCAGGCGAGGGGTCAGGAAAGGAAGTGCCCCTGGAGAGGGGTGCTTAGCTGCCATCCCCTGAGAGAGGAGAGCTGTTGTCTCCAACGTCCCAGGGCGCTGTAGGTAAAGACACCGTCTGCCTTTCTCTGCTGTTAGTAGGTCCAGCCCATGGCGGTCTGGGAGGACCACAGAGGCTAAGGAGTCCAGTTGATTCTGGAGGGTTAGTGTGGACTGGCTACCTGTTGAATGTCCCCTACCAGCCGAGTGGAGAGTGATGGCAACAGGCAAGGGGCGGTTATTCCTGCCATGACCCCAGGCCGGCCACTGGAGAAACAAACGGCATAGCCCGTTTGTGTCCAGGGCTCCTACGAGTAGGGACTTCCCAGGAGCTGTTCAGGCCCAGAAGACCTGCTGCTAAGTGAGAGCAGCCCAGAATCTCTCGCCAGGAGGTGTGAGGCCTGAGAAGCTGTCCCCAAAACAAGGTTGGAGAGGACAAGGCCCTTACTTGGGGATATAAATCCTTAACATCCCCAGAGTTATCAGGAATATAAACACAACAGTTAACTTTTCATGACACCGATGTCTGTCATCTCAAGATGCTGTTAAGGTACTTAATGTCATCTGATCTTGTAAAACCTTTCTATGGGTGTGACCTCTGTGTCTGGTAGAGAACCCTTCATTTCTGTACTTGGGGCTAGATAATCATGTTAGCCAGTTTTTAAATATTTATTTTTTAGGTGTAGTTGGACACAATTGCCTTTATTATGTTTCTGTGGTGCTGAGGATCCAACCCAGGGCTCTACCACTGAGCCCACAACCCCAGCCCCCACATTAGCAAATATCAATCCTTCCTGTGAAGGGGGTTAGGAAGATGTGTAGGCCTTAAACGGACTGAAAACTTCTGACTTGGCAGTTTCACTTGGTAGTTATTAGGCATTCCTTCCGAAGAATCTCTCTTTTCTAGCCTCCCGTCTTACTTATTTTAGGGGGCTATCACAAATGTATATCCAAAGTGACACTTAACTACGATTATTTCTAAATGCTCAGGGACGGCTGTTTTGGTTTAACTGATTTGCTACGTGTTTAAGACGAAGCAGGTCAAACTGACTGTTTCTATCTGCTGTTAAAAGTTCCCATGGGAGTCATTCTTGGGGAACCGGAGAGCAGCTGCTTAGCTCTGCTCGTGCCATTTGCGCTAGGATGGGTCCAGGTCTTGTTGACCACGTGGCTTCCCTTGAAAGCATCGGGGATGTCTCCCTTCTCCAGTGACTGTCCTCTTCATAGCAAGTGCACTGAGTGGCTTCCTGTTCTCCAGTGGCCTCCTGAATCGCCCCAGAGGATTTCCCTGTTCCCTGGATTCAGACTGACTCAGAGGGCAAGAGCCAAAGAAAACATTGGTTCTCTTGGCCCTTTTAATTTAACTTTAATTTTTAAATCTTGATCTTAAACATCCAGCAAGTCAGTCTCATCAGTCTTAAATTAAGAGTACTGGGCTCGAACTTCAATGTCTATAAGCTTACAGTCATTGACACTTTTATTAATTGGCCTCTGTATTATCCTATCTGTCCTATAGGTGATGGCTTATTATCAGGTTGTGTGTTCTTTTTTTTTTTTAATATTTATTTTCTAGTTCTCGGCGGACACAACATCTTTGTTGGTATGTGGTGCTGAGGATGGAACCTGGGCCGCACGCATGCCAGGCGAGCGCGCTACCGCTTGAGCCACATCCCCAGCCCCAGGTTGCGTGTTCTTGAAGGAATACCTCTGCAAAACATTAACAGGCAACATTTAGACAGTTTATAAGGAAAATACAAAATAAATTTAACAAGAGTAAAAACATATTACAGGGGCTGGAGACGTGGCTCAAGCGGTAGCGCGCTCGCCTGGCATGCATACGGCCGGGGTTCCATCCTCAGCACCACATACCAACAAAGATGTTGTGTCCGCCGAGAACTAAAAAATAAATATTAAAAATATTCTCTCTCTCTCTCTCTCTCTCTCTCTCTCTCTCTCTCTCTCTCTCTCTCCTCTCTCACTCTCTCTTTAAAAAAAAAAAAAAGATGTTGTGTCCGCCGAGAACTAAAAATAAATATTAAAAATTCTCTCTCTCTCTCTCTCTCCTCTCTCACTCTCTCTTTAAAAAATATTACAATATTCCAAAATAACAGTTATTGTTTAATCACAGGCCTTAATTCCTTCAAGATTACTTGCTCAAAAAAAACAAAAACAAAACTTAATGAACACAATGTTATGGGTAAGTTAATGTCTTAAGAAATCTTTGTCCTTTTAACACCTAGATTAAACTTTGGTTTATATTAGTACATTAACATTTGACCTTAGGGGAAAAAACCTTGAATAACTTTGACTGATTGTTTCACATACATATATAAGCAACTTACACAGATCTTCCTTCTGACTTATTTAAACCCTTTTATTTACTTCATCACATAAAGACTTTCTTATCCAGAAACACTTTCTTTTCCTTCTATTAAATATGATTCCCATACCTAGAACCTTCTAATTTCTCTTTGCCATCTGCTGGACACAATACCTTTATTTTACTTTTATGTGGTACTGAGGATTGAACCCAGCGCCCTGCATGGGCTAGGCAAGCGCTCTACTGCTGAGCCACAACCCCATCCCATCTTTGCCATCTGTTAACCCTCTTTTCTGTTCACATTCTGAAACAATTCTGGTAAATTTCTGAATTTAGATAAATAATTTCATTTTAATAAAAAGAAATACTTTGTTATTGACAGTACTCTTAATTGGAACAGTCAAAACTTTTGGGCCTTTGTATACAGAAATCTTCTATAACCTTTGTATATAGAATCACATCTGTTTACCATTTCATGAAAACACAAATGTTCAAACATATAGACTTATACCTGTTGGGACTTGAAATTTTTAGTAACCTTTTTCCAGTGATGACAAAGCAACTTTAACCCCCCCCCTTTTTTTCATTTACCAATTTATTAAAACATCAATAATGTTACCCAATGGAATTTGAATTAGGAATACTTGATGGTATATTTAAGAGTTAGCATTTTAACCTTGTGAATCAATCAGATGTCTAACAAACACATTTATGAGAAGTCCCATGTCAAATCTACTTTACTTATTTTTATCAAGATATAAGCGTATCGAACAGTAGCCATTTCTTCCTTGTTGAAGAAAACTCCTAGAAACAATGGATATTAGACATTTCATAGACATCAATATTTTATTAGTTCTTTGACCACCTAGAGAGACTTAAGTTTAATTTTAAAGACATCTTTACTTTCATCTCTTTACCCCATTTTAATTGAAACTTCTTAAATCGTGAATTAAAGGTATTTGGATCCATTTTAATTTATGAGCGTTCATTTTCAACCTGCCAATGTTGATATCTTGTACACGACATACGGACACACACACACATATATGGGCAGACAACACAACACACAGTGTGACACATACAAAAGTAAAGGCCATGTAGCTTTTCCCAGGTGAGTCTCCATTGCAATGTTACAGCTGTTTAAAAACTCCATAGTTGAATAAAAATAGGACTGATCAGAAAAACATTGACCTAGGTGCAGAGGACCAAAATTATGAGTTTAAATTATGGAATTTAGGGAAAAAAGTTCCTAGAAAAAAATGACTGGCTGGTAGTTAGTAAAGTACCATTCAATTTACTTTTTGGTTTAGTCTGAGTTCAGGTAAAAGACACTTTTACTTGTTTTTGGTGTGTGTGTGTGGGGGCTCAGCAGATATCTTCTATTTGCATTTCAATGGAAGTCCTGATGTAGGTCAGGGAGGAGC
The DNA here is from genome assembly GCF_045843805.1 of Urocitellus parryii. Lineage (NCBI taxonomy): Eukaryota > Metazoa > Chordata > Mammalia > Rodentia > Sciuridae > Urocitellus > Urocitellus parryii. The sequence continues at coordinate 217,586,741 of NC_135533.1, forward strand.
TGGGAAAACTGCTGTCCCTCACCCTGCTCCCAAACTCACTTGTGTTCCTCAGGTAGGAGGGTGTTGGGTAGGATCATGTGAAAAGTTGGATCCTGTGATTGGGTTGGATATTGGAATTCCTTAATGCATCCTGAAGGTGCCGCAGTCTGGCTGGGCACAAATCACCGAGCCCCGCCACAAAGCACTTGTGTGTTCAGACAGGAAACTTTATTGCCTGGACTCCACCAGCACTCCAGGGACACTCCCCGGGGACTCTCTGGGCTCTCCTCCAGCTCCGCACCTACCCCACTGGACCCGGAGAACTCCAGGGGAACTCCAAAGTAGCCGCCCCCCCCCCCCCAGGCAGCAGGGACCACCCTATTCCCGGGGCCTCACAATTCTGGAGCCACCCTAGGGCCGGACAGCAGGGGTCCATATACAACTGAATGCACAGCTTAACACAACCATCATCATCTCAGCTCTCAACCACTCTCTTCTGGCAGAATGCCAGTGTCTTCCCGACTGGGCTGTGGCCCTCAACACCCTAGCCTCCTTTTGATTCAGGAGAGGTCACTAAGGGAGAAGGGATGTGTACCCAAACAACTCCCTGACCCCGCTACTTCCTGAAAGGGAAGCGGGGGTGCGGGCTGGGTAGAGGGGGCTGTGCGACAGCGAGCGTGAGTAGCAGGTGGACGGAAAGTAGGTGCAGGAGTCAAAGTAGGAGAGGAGTCGGAGCAGAAGGTGGAGAGCGGTAGGGAGGGGTTTGTCAGCAGGCTCCTGAGGATGAGAAGAGAGGGTTTAAGGACCAGCAGAGGGGCTGGGGTGGTGGCTCAGTGGTGGAGCGCTTGCCTCCAATGTGTGAAGCACTGGGTTCAATTCTTAGCTCTGCATATAAATAAATGAATAAAAAAAAAATAAAGGTCCTTCAACACTAAAAAATATTAAAAAAAAAAAAAAAAAAAAGAGAGCAGAACCTGGGCCTGAGAACCGGAGGAGCAGAGGGATGGTTTGGAGGAAGGAGAGAGAAGGCTGAGGGCGGGGATGGCTTCTCATTGTCCCAGGTGCTCACAATGGCTGAAAGATCCTTACAACACTGGGATCTAGGGTGCCGAAGTGGACATTCAGGGTCCGAAGGATACTGGGCCAAGATCTAATTGCACAAGCCGATAAGTTTTGGGGGGCTTAGGTCTGGGGTGGAGAGACACCCTAGGTTAGCCAGGAAGCAACCCAGGGGACTATGGGAGGGAGCGGACAAGGAGCCACCCATGGTGAGATGCAGGGGGCGAGTTCAGAGTGGGGTGTCCCTCAGTTTCCAGTATCTCCCAGTCGGGAGGACAGTGATGCTCAGGGCGTCATCACCACCGCTAGATAAACCACCACCACACACCATTATTGTCTCATAGGAACCACCCAGACTCCTGGGTCTCTCTGAGGTTGCTGTCAACCACATAGAACTTGGGTCTGATCCACCTGCGGGGCTCCTTCTGATCTCTCTGAGACGTTTCCCATGGCTGTTTTGAGGGTAAGTCAGCAATTGCTCACTGATACATCGCTTGGAGGATTTTCCCTTGTTGCCATCTCCTTCCTGGGACCCCACTTCCCGGTGTCTACAGAATACCCCACTGAGGGGACTAGGAGGTCAAGTGGACCTGGTCTTGGCTCCGTCGATTCCCCCCTCACTAGTCCCGTTCCAGCTTCCCTGGTTGCCTCTCTGCTGGAGATGCTCCTCTGCCACATGCCCCTGGTCACTCATCTTCTTCATGGGGCTGATGCCTTTAGCGTACCTAAGACCGTCTCTCAATCTGGAGGCAGTGGCACACATCTGAGATCCCAGCGGCTCCGGATGCCCAGGCAGGTGGGTTTTAAGTTCAAAGCCAGGCTCAGCAACTGAGCAAGGCCCTAGCAACTTAGCAAAACCCTGTCTCGAAACTTAACCTAAAGGGTTGGGGGTGTGGCTCAGGGTTTAACCTTCCAGCAGGTTTGGTGTGGTACACACTGGAGTCCCAAACTACTGAGGAGGTGAAAAGGGAAGATTGCTTGAGCTCAGGAGTTCAAGACCAACCTCACCACATAGTAGGACCATCCTTCATTCCTGTCTTCTCTTTTATTTTTCTCCAGGGTAGGTCATCAGCGCCTTCTGGAACCACCTAGATCTTTCATGGTGTGTCCCCATTTGACGGCGAGTCCCATGAGGGCAGGACCCTGTGTTGTGCCCTGCTGAAGTCTACTGGCCTGACAAAAAGGAGATGCTCAGTACACGTTTGAGAACTGCCTGCTTTTCTCTTCCACCTAACGTAAGAATAGGTAGCCACAAGGATTCTTGTGTGTGTTTTTGTGTTTTTGAGATGGGATACCAGCAATCCTGCCTCAGGCTCAGCAGGACTCACAATCCTCCTGCCTCAGCCTCCAGAGCTGCTGGGATTACAGGTGTGGCCACCTTGCCTGTCTCATTTCTGGAGTATTTTTAAGGCAAACCTTAAATGTAATTTCACCCATAAACACTTTGAATGCATCTCTGGCAAATACCTTTTTTAAACCTTTATTTTTTTGTTTATTTTAATATTTATTTTTAGGTTAGACACAATACCTGTATTTTGTTTGTTTTTATGTGGTACTGAGGATTGAACCCAAGGCCTCACATGTGCTAGGTGAGTGCTCTAATGCTGAGCCACAACCTCAGCCCCAAATACCTATTTTTTAAAAATACTTTTTTAGTTGTAGATGGACACACCATATCTTTATTTTTATGTGTTATTGAGGATTGAACCCAGTGCCTTACACATGTGAGGCAAGTGCTTTACCACTGAGCTACAGCCCCAGCCCAACAGATACCTTTATATATATACACACACACACACACACACACACATTTATACAATATTTATTTACTTGTAGATGAAAACACAGTATCTTTATTTTTGCGTGGTGCTGAGGCTCAAACTCAGTGTCTCACACATGGAAGGCAAGCACTTTACCACTGAGCCCAGTCCCCAAATACCTATTTTTCATACAATTATCATGCCATTATTCCTCCTAAACAACTTAAATCCTTCATGTCATCTAAAAGCCAGACATATTTAAACTTCCGTGATGGTCTCAAAAACGGTGGCCATGCCAGTAATCCCAGCGGCTCGGGAGGCTGAGACAGGAGGATGGCAAGTTCAAAGCCAGCCTCAGCAAAAGCGAGGCGCCAAGCAACTGGGTGAGGCTCTTGTCTCTAAGTAAAATAGATAACAGGGCTGGGGAGTGGCTCGGTGAGGAGTGCCTTCCCTCAAACAAAATGTCCTTTTGGGGGGTTGCTCAGTCATACAGTGTGTGCTTAAACCGCCCAAGACCCCGGGCTCCTTCCCCAGCAAGCCCCCCAAAGCCTTTCCTGCGCCGACCCCTTTACTCCTGTTGCAAACTGCTCCAGGGCTCCCTATAGCCTTTTCCCATCCCCACTTTGTGCCTTTCCTCTCCACCTCCCTCAAAACCCAGGCAGCAGCCCTCCCGCGCTCCGGGCGCGTAGGGAAGCGGCCTTCTCTCGCCCGCTGGCCGGGTGCCTACGCTGGAGACCCTCCCGCCACTGATCCGCACCCCGGGCCCACCTTCCGGGGCCGGCGCCACTGGAGCCCACTTCCCAGGGAGGCAACCGCTCTCCGCGCCTCGGGTGACCGCGCTCCCTCTCCAGCCACGCGGTCTTCTTGGGGGACAGTTCGCGGAGGGCGTCTCCTTTGCAGCCCGCACAGCGCAGCACATGCCCCCACGAGCTGGTTTCCCCCGGTGCCCTCCGCCCGGGAGGGCCCGCAGGCCACAGCCGAGGTCCCCCCGCGCGTCTCCACAGGGGCGCGCGGGGGCGAGGCGGCCCCAGCCCGGGAAGGCCGAGGGGCTCTGCATGTCCTCTTCCCGTTGAACTGGACTTTGTTGCGTAAGCGCTGGGTGCCAGGGGAGGTTCTTGAGTAGGGCAAGGGACAAAGCCAGCGCATCCTCGGCGGGGTCAGGCGCCTGGTAGCTCAGGCACCCCTTCGGGAACGCCGCGGGAAGCGCGCCGTCGCCCGGGCAACGGATTCCGGTAGAACCACCGAGACGTGGTCTCAGAGTGCAGAGCGGTCGCCCCGGGCCAGCGAGGTGCGGAGAGCTAGAGAGTTGCGCTGGGCCGATTGTCACGTGGGCGGCCGCTCGAGGGAGGGACTTCCGGCAGCGCGGTATTTTCTTTCCGGTTGTTGGCTCCTGCCGGCTCCTCCCCGACTGGGCCCTGCGCCCCCCGCCCCGCGCGGCCCCCCGCCGCCGGGCCTGCTGCCACCATGAAGAAGTTCTTCCAGGAGATCAAGGCCGACATCAAGTTCAAGAGCGCGGGGCCCGGTCAGAAACTCACAGACTCCGCGGGGTGCGTGACGGTTGCAGGGCGCTAAAGCCCGGCGGGGACGGGACGGGTGGTGAGGAGTCTGAGCTCAGAGGCCGGGAGGCTGACAGGGAGAGGCCGGGCAGGCCTAACGGCGAGATTCCGGCAGCAGCGGGGGGACGGGGGCGTGCCAGGAGGGGCGGAGCGTGGGAGAAGCGAGAGGGGGCCAGGGGCGGGACAAAGGCGGAGCTCGGGGAGGGGACTTGGGGGCGGGCGGGGCACGAGGGCGGAGCGTGGAAGCTGGATGGGGCCTGGGGCGGGGAAAAGGGCGGAGCGTGGTGAACGGGGGCGGGGCAGAAGGGGCGGAGACAGATCAAGAAGGATCTGGCGGGGGCCAGGGGTGCAGCCTGGGGCCAGCTGCGGATGGTTCAGGAGGTGCGGAGCATGGGGGCAGCTGGGGGTGGCACAGGAGGGGCGGAGCATGGGGCACCTGAGGGTGGCACAGGAGGGGCGGAGCATGGGAGGGGGTTGGGGGAATGTGGTGAAGTTTGGGAGCCGGGGCTGGAGTGAGATCTCCGGGCGGGGCAGGAGGCCAATGGGTACTGGCCGGTGGAGGATGAGGGAGTCTGGGGCTGCAGTTGCCGGAGGAAGATCAGAGACCTAGAGGAATAAAGGAGAGGCTTGGGAAATATCTGGAATGACCTGAGATTTGGGGCTGAACCTGGAGGAGCAAGTACTGCAGGGATCCTGGAGTGTCAGTGAGGCTGAGCCTCCTTGGGAAGAGGGCTCCTGGGTTCTGGCCCTGCAGTGCTAGGAAAGGGGAGTGAGTACTAGGAAGAGTCTGGAAGGCCAGCCAGCCTGAGGCTGTGGTCTGGGGTGTAACCTGAGTGGCTGTGAGGGGCCAAAGGAGGTCTGGGAGGTAGGAGCCTTTTTGCCAGGAGATGGAGGCCTGGTGGGAGAAGTGTCTGTCCACTGGAGGCTCCTGGGGAGGCATGGGTGGGAATGGAACAGGTGTGGCATCAGGCGTTCCTGTCTGAGACTGGGGCAGGTGGGGGTGAGGAGATGGGGCCTGGAAGGCTAGGGCTGCTGCAGGAGGCAGCGATGAGCTCAGCCACAGTATGTGGGGGATAGTGGAAGGAATCCTGGAGGGGTTGAAGGTAGGGGAGGAGCCCAGAGGCAGGCAAGAAGGGGCAGGGGAGGCACCAAGGTGTCCTGCATGAGGACTGGGTGTCCTGGGATCTCAGGGGTACAGCGCTGATTGGAGAAGGCAGGCCATGAGGGCCAGGTAGCCAACACCTTGGGTTCCTGCACCCAGGCAGGGAGGAGGGTGGCAAACCTGGAGATGGTGAACAAGTGGTGGGGCTGTGTGATGGGAGGGACATGGGGGCTTGGGGCTACCTCAGTCTAGGGGTTTAGGAGGAACTAGGAGGACTCAGGGTGGTCAGGGAGAGAGCTTGTGGAGGTCCACGTGTCTGTGGCATGTGGCCTGCTGGAGCGGGACTTAAGAGCAGCATCCAGGCTGTTGGAGGCTTGGGCAAAGGTAGGGCCTTGTGCTCTAGGGCCTGCCTTCCAGGGGGACAGTCAGCACAGATGCCACAAGAAGGAGGTGGCGCTGAGGCCCCTGGGAGAGAGAAGTAGTTGGTGGGCAGTGAGGCAGCTGTCAGGTGGTCCAGGAAAGCCCCTCTGAGAAGGTGGCATGTGAGCTGAGAATGGGACTCCCCAGGACCAGTATGTGGCTCTCGGCCCCTCAGCAGCAGCCCCTGCAGACCTGGCTTTATCCCACCCCCAGGTGGAGTGTTCTGCACAAAGGTAAAAAGTGCAAAGACTCCTCAGTGCCACACACTGGGCTGCCTATGGGGGACCAGAGGGGAGCCCCAAGTGGAGGGAAGTGAAGGTGGCACTTGAGTTTGTCACGCGAGCCATGAGGGGGTTGGCGCAGGGGAATGGCGAGCCAGGCTTGGGTTCAGGGGGTCCCTCTGGTTGCCCAGTTAGAGTCCCTGCAGGCTGGCAGCGCTGTGGAAATGCTGTTTCATGGAAAGGTCTAGACAGTGGATGATGCTGGGCGGGTTTGCGGGAGCCATCTTTTCTTCATCTCAAGACCCTCAGCTGTGGGGACGATGGAGAGAGGTGGGGTGGGCAGGAGGCAGGCCCCCAGGTGTCAGGACAGGATGGCTGCTGAGTGTCTGATGGAGCAGAGGAGTGAGGGTCCAATGCTACGCCAGGCCCCTAGAAGGTTCTGTGGACCTAGAGCACAGATGATGGGAACCACTGGGGTCGGGTGAGGGTCCCAGGGGAAGGCGAGACGATTGTATCAGTGCAGGCCCCAGAGGAGTCGCTGCCAGCACCCTCTATGCTAAGTCGTCATGGAGCCACCCATTGCCCATCCAGGGTGTGGAGTAGTGACACCAGGGTGACAGGGATCAGGCCTTGTGGTCAGCCCTGGCAGGGATAGCTTGCCCATGCTCCTGTGAGCCCAGGAGGGTTTGTGAGGAGGGGCCAGAAGCACTCCTGGAGAGCCTGCGGGCAGCACACGGGCAGGGCCAGCCAAATCCAGCAGGGCAGGCCCTCCGCAGTCCTGTGCTGAGGGGCGGAGGGAGGGAGGCAAGGTCGTGACCCATGGGCCTCTTCAGTGCTTGGGAACGTCAGGGTGACTTCTGCAGGGGAGGATGCTGTGGGTCCATTTTACAGATGTGGATGTTGAGGCCCAGCTGGGGCACCACTTGCCCAAAGGGGCAGAGCTCCAAGTAGAGCTGCCTCTCCTGCCTTCAGAGGCTCCTCCACTGTATCAGGACTGTCAGGGCCCTGGGTGGCCTGGGAGGGCGAAAGACAATCCTGTGTAGATGGGCACATGTCTGTCTGAGGGGTCAGGAGGCAGGAACGAGGCTGGGCAGGTGCTCTTCCTACTTCCCCGGGTCAGCCTCCCTGGCCACCCTGGGAGGCCATTTACTCCCCTATCTCTGCCCAGGGAGAAGGCCCCCAGAGAAAAGCCCCAGCAGCCAGCCCTCAGGCAGCCCCGCCAGGGACCCACTGACGAGGCACAGATGGCAGCAGCAGCTGCCCTGGCCCGGCTGGAACAGAAGCAGCCCAGGGCCCGGGGCCCCACGTCACAGGACTCTATTCGGAACCAGGGTGAGTGGTGGTCATCCTGGGCTGAGGTGGGGGACCTAGCACTTGGCTCTGGGTGAAACAGTAAACAGGGTGTTTTAAAGTCAAGAGGGATGTGCCAGGTGGGAGGGTGGCACTGGCCTGGTGTCAGGGGCGCGGGTGACAGAGGTGCTCCTCGAGGAAGGAGGGCAGCTGAGCTATGCAGAAGTGGGGGTGCACAAAGACCAAGCCCAGCAAGAGGACTAGAGCCTGACCCAGAGCGTCGGGTGGGCGGGCGGGCGCTTGCCAGGCGGGCAGGCCGGCAGGCCTAGTGTGGGTGGGGCCCGGGGCCCGGCCTGGGCAGGGCGATGGCTGTCCCATTTTCCTCTCTTCATCTCTTGTTTCCTTCCTCCAGTGAGAAAGGAACTACGCGCCGAGGCGACCGTCAGTGGTGGTCCTGAGCTTCCAGGGACCAAGGAGGTAAGGCTTTTGCTGTGGAACTGCCCCCAAGGCGGGCGGCGGGGACCCCTGGCAGGGCTGTGGCAGAGCTTGAGCCAGGAGGACTTGCTGCCAGGGGCATAAAAGAGGTGTTGTGTCCACTCCGTGCTGCCCCGAACCACAGAGGCAGGTGGGTGTGGACGCCCGCGCCGTCTGGGGCCTCGGGGCTCAGCACCCCGAGGGTGCCAAGAGTGCTCCTGAGGTTCCCAGGGGTGACGGCTGCTGTCCTTGGCCAGGAGGGGCAGGACTGGAACCTCTGTGTGCCTTCAGAAGCCACAGTCTGGCACAGCCCTCCTGTGTCCCGGGGCCTGGAGGGCTCCATGGAGGAGGGATCCTTTGGGAGTCTCGGCAGAGCTTGGCCAGGAAGCGGTGATTTTAGAATGGAAGAGACCCTAGACGTGGCCTAGAATGTGAGGTGCTGAGCCCCCCGACTCCAACCCAGCCCCACACTCGCTCCCGGTAGCTGGGGGTGGCTGCAGGCGCAGGACGCCTGCGAAGTGCAGCGGTTGCTCCCGGCTGGCCTTGCTCTATGTCGGTGCCCTGGGAACTGGGGGATGGCGCATGGGCCAGGGAACCTGGGAGGAAGGGCTCGGCCCTCAGCTGACAAGTGGAAGGGATAGTGAAGGCCAGGAGCGCCAGGCTCTAGGGGCCATGCTCGCCAGCACTGTCCTGGGGCCGCCTCTGTCCACAGTCTTTGCTCAGCGCTCTCACCCCCCAGGTACCTGAGCCCAAAGAGGAAGGCTCGACACACCTCGAGGTGCCTGGCGTGTACTTCACCTGCCCACTCACGGGGGCCACTCTGAGGAGGGACCAGCGGGACACCCACATCAGAGAAGCTATTCTGTCGGTGAGTGCAGTCCCCTGTGTGTCCTCCCAGGGCAGCAGCCAGTTCCAGGTGGGCCTCGCCCTGCCTTCGTGCCTGTGATGCCTACCCAGAGGGCAGCACCCGAGGACGCCATCAGAGCAGAGCAGGGGGCGCGCCACCCCTCAGGCCCCCCTCCTGGCGGCTGCTGGAGGGGGCTGAGGTCCTTTTCTGAGATGCCCTGAGGCGTCTGTCTGTCTCTCCTCCTCCACATTCTGCTCCACATAAAGGGCCGCGGGCGGCCAGGCACGCTTAGCTTAGACACTCGGAGGCAGTCTGCGTGAGGAACTGCTTTGGTATATTTTTTTCCTTGTAGCTCTTTTTTTTTTAGTTGTAGATGGACGCGGTGCTTTTATTTTTATAATTTTTTACTGTAATTTGTTACACGTGACAGCAGAATACGTTACAGTTCCTAGTACACGTACAGGGCACAGTTTTCACGTCTTTGTTATACACACAGCATATTCACACCGTTCGTGTGTTCACGCCTGTACTGAGAGAAATGGTGTCGGTCTCGTTCCACTGTCTTTTTATCTCCATGCCCCCTCCTCCCCGAGGACACAGTGCTTTTATTTGTTTATTTTTACATGTGCTGAGGCTCACACCCAGTGCCTCACGCATGCTAGACAAGCCCCAGCCACAGCTCCTTGTGGCTCTTTATGTGGAAGAAGAACGCAGGAGGAACACAGACGATACCTAAATACCCTTTACCCAGCTGTGTGGGTAGCTTTTTGTTGCAGTAACCAAGCCGTTTGATAAGAACAACTTAGAATGGAGAAAGTTTAGTTGCGGTCATGGTTTCAGAGGTCTCAGTCCATAGATGGCCGACTCGGGTACACTGGCCTGAGGTGAGGCAAGGCATCATGGTGCTGGTTTGCAGAGGAAAGCTGCTCCGCTCCTGGCAGGGTCCGGAAGCAGAGAGAGAGGGGAAGGGACCCCAGGGCAGATGCACCCTGCTGGGCCTCTCAGTGACCACTCCGCTGGCCACACTCCTGACTACATGTCAGGCCATTCAAACCAGGATGGACTGGCTGGTCCCAGCTCCCACCGTCCGCTCATTTCACCTCTGAACCTTCCTGCCTTAGCACTGGGGCTTGGAGGGACACCTCACCCCACACCAGGACACTCAGGGTGAGTTTTCCAGCTCTTACAACCAGTCACTGCAAACCTGGTGGCTTAGGGTCTGTCCTGGCCATTCTTTTGTATTTGTACCCTCCACACTGTGACCCTAGGCTTCCCTGGGCAGGATTCAAGTGCCGCAGCGGGGGTCCTTCCTGAGACTCCAGGGAGATTCTGGTCCCACCTCCTCTATTCTCGGGAGGAGCCCACAGCTCCCGCCCCTGCCTCCTCCTGAGCCAGCTGCGCCCAGGCCAGGTGTTTTCCAAGCTGCCAGCTCTGCTTCTCTTCCTATTCTGGCCCCTCTGGTTACCGGACCCTCCTGGATGACCCAGCACACCCTCGTTCCGTTCCCTCTGCTGCTTCATTCTCCTTTGTCATGAGGCTTCTCCTCGTGGTCCAGGGATTAGGATGCAGGCGTCTTTGTGTACGTGGAGGGGGGCATTAATCTGCTGCCCCCCCATTTGCCAGGTGTTAATGAGATTTGTGCTCCACTTTCTTCACCTACCCTCATCTTTTCCTGAGCTGTCTGTGGGAAAGTTCTACATGCTCTTTTTTTTTTTTTTTGGTGCTGGGAGTTGAACCCAGGGGCGCTTAACCACTGAGCCACATCCCATCCCTTTTTATTTTATTTTATTTTAATTTTTTTTTAAACTTAGAAAGATCTTTTTTTAAAGCAGTGACAAATATGTGCAGAAGTAAGTGTCCAGGGGCTCAAAATTCAAACCCCACACTTCATAGCAAGAGCTCATTGTGTAAGCATTAAAACACTGCCTGATAGTTCAACATTCAAGCTAGAAATGAAATTTTAAGAAACATAAGCAGTGTCTTATCCAGTTTCACAAGATGCTTCCTACACGGGACATCAGGGCCCTGGAAATAATGGTCCTCTTGTGTTGGATGTAAGTTCTTGAGCTCATCTTTGGTTAAGATAAGCCAGGTCTCCAAAGCTGGAAGTCCCTGGGAGCTGCAGTTGCACTGTGAGGGCCTGAGACGTTTATGAGAACCACGCAGGAAACTAGCATTTCCTTCAAGTGCTCATCAGGACTCTGCCCTTAGAAAACGTGAGAACGCACGAGTCGGCAGGTTTGCCAGCCTTCTTCCAATGATTTTAAGGAACATACTTCAGAGCTGATAAGAAATTTGGAGAGGTGTCTCCCAGTTTCCATGTTATGGGGCCATCCCAATCCCTCCTAGCAGCCAATCATCCCTCTCCAGGTTGTTTTTAAAAACACCTGCGGGAGCCCACCGGGGGATTTTGTTATTGTGATGGTTCTTTCAAGGGGACCAGGGGCTTGAAGGTAAACCAGGGGGCCCCACAGGAGAGTCTGGAGCCCTATGGTTTGCACTGGCCATCTACAGGTCAGGTCCGGCACTGAGGCACCTTTACCAGGAAGCAGCAGCTTGAACCCTGTCGCCCGTTTCAACCTTTCCCAAAGCTTTTTCTAGTCGAAATTATCTTGTCTAAATGATGCAGAATGGCTCGAGTTAGAGCTGGACATTTGACCACAATCCTGACCACGCCTAGAGGCGCCCAGGGGCCTCGGCCACCTGGGGCCAGTTGACCCAGCAGGGCGTTCAGGAAGAGGTGCCTATGAGCCTGGGCGGAAAAGGCGCAGAACCCCAAACCTCATGTTGTGGGGCTCCTCTTCACCTCCAAAGGCGGCCTGGCCGCCCTGGAGAATAAACCAGGCCATCCCTCATCGCCACAGAAACCTCACTCATCACAAAGTGTCCTTTGTGGTTCTGACAGCCCTACCTCTCCTGGTTCCCAAATCGCTCGCATCTGAACTGTTTCCCCAGCCAGTATCGTGGCGAGGCTGCCCCGGCCACCGCCAAGTTCGCATACTCCACGCTAGATTAGAGGAGAGGCTGTCCTCTGCTGCCTTCATGGTACTGACGGCGGGCAACACGGGCCCCAAAGTTTCTCCACTCCCCCAGAATGCGGCCGGAGGGCCGAGTAGAAACTTGGAAGGGACAGGGAAGCTGGTACTTGGCATCCACATGGCGGTGGCAGCGAGCAGCTGGAGGAGGAGTGGGAGCACCCGGGCGGGGCTCTGGGAGTCGGACCTCTCCCCTGCGCTGGGCCCACTCAGCGTGGTCATGGGGGGGGTGCATGCGTGGCAGACCCGGGTTAGAGGTGTGCACCTCAAGCAGGGTCGAGCCAGGTCGCTTGGATGCCACGGCGACTCTGCCTCTGAGTCCAGAGCCTCGAAGTCTCGCTCTGACGCCCTTTTTATTTTTTATTTAGAGACAGGGTCTCGCTGAGTTGCTTAGGGTCTCACTAAGTTGCTGAGGCTGGCTTTGAACTCCTGATCCTGCTGTCAGCCTCCCAGCTACTCTGTGCCACCTGTGTGCTCTTTTTTTTTTTTTTTTTTTTAATTATTGGTTCTTTTTAGTTAAACATGACAGTAGAGTCGGGCATGATGGCACATGCCTGTAGTCCCAGCTGCTTGGGAGGCTGAGGCTGGAGGATCATGAGTTCAAAGCCAGCCTCAGCAACCTCAAGACCCTAAGCAACTCAATGAGACATGTCTCTAAATAGAATACAAAATAGGGTTGGGGATGCGGCTCAGTGGTCGAGGGCCCCGAGTTCAATCCCCCAGTTCAGCCCCTGGTACCAAAGCGCAAAAAAACAAAATGACAGTAGAGTCCATTCTGACCTGATCATGGAAGCGTGGAAGGCATCCTGTTCCAGTGAGGAGCCCAGCACCTCTGGTCCCCTCACACTGCTCTGCCCAGTGCCACACACGGGCTCTTCCGGGACTTATTCAGCAGCTTGTGTCAGGCGATTCTGGTTTTGGCTATGAAAACAGGCAGTGAGGGGCCTTGGCCACAGTCATAGGGTGGAGCTTGGGACAGAGGCCACTGCACTGTCCTCTGGGGACTCTTCTAGGGGCATCCCGCTCAGGCTCCCTCCAGTGGTGAGGGAGAGCCCCATCCCTCACCAGGCTTCCTGGTCTTTGTTCAAATTGTAGCCAAAGCGACACCACGGGACAGACTCCCCTGAGCCTCCCTCATTTAGGCTGAGGCTGGCTGTCCTCTGGGAAGGGTGGCCCTTGGTTTGTAGCGCTGTTTATCAGTGAAACTAGACTTGGACTAGGACGTGGGTGGGTTGCAAATATTTTCCCTCAATTGTTTATGTTTTGACTGGACTTAAGTCACTGCCCGGGAGAGATTTTGATCACTGTAACTGAAGGTGTCGGCCTTCCTTTATGGCTTCTAGTTTGGGGTCATACTTAGGAAGCCATTCTTAGCCCCCTCCTAGAATAATACTCCTGTGGTTTTTCTAGCATTTTTCTGTTTGCTTCTCCTTGTCTTGCCTGGGTGGTGTGCGGCACTGTTGGAAGCTCTCACGCAGCTGGAGTCCACCTGCGGGGAGCTATGAGCGTGAGGCAGTTTTCCTGGAGAGCTGCCGATTTCCCGACCCCGTGTCGCGAGAACACTGCTCGCGCATGTGAGGTTTGCCACAGAGAGTCTGGGTTCCTTCCTGACGCCTCTCTGCCACCTCTGGCAGACCTGCTTTCTCTGTCCCCCACTCCCTGGCAATGAAACTAGCAGGTGGGCCGGGTCCCAATCAGGCTGGTGGGGAACTGGCTCATTTGGGAGCCGACGTCTGTGTGCTTCTGATGCAGCTGCCCAGGGCCCCCATGTAGCTAGGGAGGGTGCTGGGAGGACAAGGCCCAAACCCACCTTCCAGGAGCTTTAGGCAAGCTGGTGGGCCCTTGCTGGGCTGCTGTCCACCCCTCCGTCCTCTGCACCTCCCAGTTCACCAGGACTTGCTGGCTGCAGGGCAGCGTGTGTATGGCTCGTTTCCTGGTCGTGCACAGGGTGAGCATATGCTGTTCTGGTCCTGTAGGTAGGCCCTGTCCAGGTTTGGGGCACTCCTGTGCATCCTCTCTGTTCCCCGACACCTGTGTGCCCCCGGGTAAAGATTCGCAGTTCTCCGTCTGCAGGGGTGCGGACCGGCAGGGCTGGGCGTCGTGTGCCAGGATCGCGGGGCCCACTGCTGGAGTTTCCCATGCCAGGGCGAGAGGTAGAGATCTGTCACTTTAGGCCACACTGACCACTGAGGTCACAGAGAGGGCAGCTGTTTCTCTCCTGCTTTGGTGGCCATTGCCCTGTGCCTGGAGATGAGAGTGCCTGAGGCAGGACTGACCTCTGGGGTCCTTCTCCTTGACTCTGTGCCGTGTGTGTAGTTGGATGGCGGATGCCCCTGCTCTGCCCCAAGAGAGCCAGTGGCACCACTCTGGCCACTCCTCTGTGGCCGGCGGTGCAGTGAGGTACCAGGAGTGGCTCTCAGCACGCCATGTCCCCTGCAGCACTTCTCCACAGACCCTGTAGCCGCCTCCATCATGAAGATCCACACATTCAACCGAGACCAGGACAGGGTGAAGCTGGGCGTGGACACCATCGCCAAGTGAGTGCCGTCAGCCACCCAAGCCGCTCCCAGTGGGGCTCTGGGGACTCGGTGGGGCCAGGAAGGAGCAGAGACTGGGAGGGAGGCCAGGCCACCTGAGGCCTCGGGGAAGGCGTCGGGCCTTGGTTTACCTGTCTGCAACAGAAGGGTCGAGGGAATTGGGGGTTCACCACCCTGGTTTCCCTTGGGGTTATCTGAGGAGTGTATAAGGACAAAGGGGACCAGCTCACTCCAGCAGCTGGTCAGGCAGATCGGGTAGATCCAGAAGTGCCCTTGAGTACAGCTGCCAGGGCACCGCCCACGGAACCCCAGCCCTGCTGTGCCTTTGTGCAGGGGTTGGTCATCGTCTCTGTCTATTGTCTGGTCTCTGTGGTTAATCTGTCCTTGGCAGATAGGGCTGAGAGGCCAGGCATAGTGACAGCCCCTCTGGTTGGCTGTGAGGGTGCCTGTGATTCCAACCCCAAGGTGCAGCGCCGGGTCCCACTGGGCCCTTCTTTCTTGCTGCTGCTGCTGCTGCTTGTGACTCTTAGCTGTTGTCCCCTGGTGCTGGCAGTGTCAAGGAGCCAGGGACCCTGTGTCCCATTCCCTCGTCCTCTTCTCAGGTACCTGGACAACATCCACCTGCATCCTGAAGAGGAGAAGTACCGGAAGATCAAGCTGCAGAACAAGGTGTTCCAGGTAAGGGCCGCAGTTCAGCCCGCACAGCTGGCCTCAGCCATGGTGGGATGGCCGGCATGGCGGGGGGGGGGGGGGCATCTTTGAAGTGGCCAGCAGAAGGTGGCAGTAAGGTGACCAAAGTCACATGCCGTGGATGGGCTTGGTGGGCGGCTCCCTGCCTGGAATAGTCTGACCCTTATACTGGGAAGGCACACGTGACGTTCTTCTGCAGCAACAGCGGGTCTGGTGACACCCCAGCCTGTGTTCTGAGCAGAAGCTGTGTCCTCCCCTGCTTTGGGGGATTCCCCAGCAGTCCTTGGGTCTGCCTCCTGCCCCCGGTGGTTGGCCTTTAGGGGAACTGTGTCCTCCAGGAGGTGCTGGGGGAGCTCCAAGGTTCTCCTTAGGAAAGCGAGTTTGTGCTCAGCTCTGCCACAGCTTCAGGGTTTGGTCGCCATCAGGGGTCACTGGGCTTGTGGCTGAGGAGGCCCTGTGTGACCTCTGCTGCACTCCTAGGAGCGCATTAACTGCCTGGAAGGGACCCACGAGTTTTTTGAGGCCATTGGGTTCCAGAGGATGCTACTGCCTGTCCCGGATCAGGGTGAGGCTAGAGGAAGGGCCTGGGCTGAGCCTCAGGTGGGGGTGAGGGGCTGGGTGGGAGGGCCCGGCTTGGGTGGCCCTGCTGCAGTGTCATCTGTGTGGGGGTGGCACAGAGGACCTGGAGGAGTTCTACGTGCTGAGTGAGGCCGCGCTGGCGCAGCCCCAGAGCCTGGAGCGGCATAAGGAGCAGCTGCTGGGTGCAGAGCCCGTGCGGGCCAAACTGGACCGGCAGCGCCGTGTCTTCCGGCCCTCACCCCTGGCTTCCCAGTTTGACCTTCCTGGGGACTTCTTCAACCTCACGGCAGAGGAGATCAAGCGGGAGCAGAGGCTCAGGTGGGCAGGCACACCTGGGGCCCCGGGCAGGTTGGGTTTGGGGCCCAGGCAGCTGCCTGAGCCCTACTCTCTGGGTGTGGCTTGCAGGGCTGATGCTGTGGAGCGGTTGAGCGTGCTGCGGACCAAGGCCATGCGGGAGAGGGAGGAGCAGAGGGAGCTGCGCAAGTACACCTACACGCTGCTGCGCATCCGCCTCCCTGACGGCTGCCTCCTGCAGGGTGGGCCCAGGGGCCAGGGCAGGGCTCGCTCTTGCTACTGGGCCTTCAGCTCTTATAGGGCCAAGGCCCTGAGCTGCGCTCTGCCCAGCTCCTCTCAGACTGAGTTGCTGGTGGTTGGGCTTAGGGGTATAGGAGTGGGCACAGGAGGGGGCACAGGAGAGGGCCAGCCTAGTGGCTGGATCTGACTGTCCTGCTTCCCAGGGACCTTCTACGCCCGGGAGCGGCTGTCATCACTGTACGAGTTCGTCAGGGAGGCCTTGCAGAACGACTGGCTGCCTTTTGAGCTGCTGGCCTCGGGAGGGCAGAAGCTGCCAGAGGAAGAGAACCTGGCCTTGAACGAGTGTGGGCTGGTGAGCGAGGGGCCAGTGCTGGTGATGCAGTTAGGACCCCCAGGGGCTCACCAAGGAGGACCAGGAGACGTCCTGGGAAGCTGATTGCTGTGTCGCAATCACTTTGTCACCAAACCCTCCCTGTGGTCTGTGGTGCTCACAGGGCAGGACTTGGGATAGCTCCAGGCCTGGTTCCTGTGTTAGAATCCCACCTTCCCTCTGGTGCTGTGACCTTGACCTTGCTGTTATCTTGAAGGGTTCCTAATTTCTTGCTGCCTCTTGAAATGGGCCTGGTGGGTCCTCTGAGGAGCAGAACTAAGGTGGAATGAGGGGGGTGGATTTCCCAGAGAGGATGCCCGCGGAGCAGGTGCAGGTCTGCTGCCCGGAAGGGAGGTGAGGGCCTGGGTGGGAACCTGGGGCTCTGGCTGGTTCTGATGGCTTTAGCCAGGCGGGGGCATCTCCTGTCCAATTCACCCATCAGGGGACGATCTGGATCCCACTGTCCCCCACAGGTGCCCTCAGCCCTCCTGACCTTCTCCTGGGATGCCGCTGTGCTAGAGGACATCAAGGCTGCGGGGGCTGAGCCAGACTCCTCCATCCTGAAGCCCGAGCTCCTGGCGGCCATAGAGAAGCTCTCCTGAAATAAAGGCAGGGTTGGCCTCAGCCCACGGGTCTGTCTCATGCTCTCCCTGTCCCCTGTCCCAATCCAGGGCCACCCAGCCACCTCTGGAAACACTGGGCCTGGCCCCCAGCCCTACTCGGCAGGCTGGAGGAGCTGTGCCCGCCTTGGTGGCAGCACCTCTAACCACCATTTTGCAGAGCCCTGGGGCGGGCAGACGTGTCTCCCTGGGCAGAGCTTGAGCACAGGTTCCATGTGCTGTGTATGGGGGTGGCCCCATCTGGCACTAAGCTGGTGACAGTGGCAGGAGAGATGCTAGCCCAACAGCACAGTTGACATGTAATTTCTAAATTATGAACCTAAATAAATGAAATATTTGAAAATAGTTTCCTGGTGGTGAATATGAACCACTGGACTTAGGGCAAGGGTCACCTCTGCTGAGCTCCCCACTACAGAGGGCGCAGCATGGCTCATGCTCTCAGGGCTGCTGGCTGTCCAGCCAGGGGTCCCACGTGCCAAAGGCCAAGCTTTCATGTCCGATTATCCCTAACTGCTCACAGAACCACAGTGAGCAAGCTTTATTTAGGGGGCCCTGTGCCAGGTACCTGAGGCCCAGGGCCCCTTTGTGATCTCCTAGCCCTGGGAGGGGTGTGTTCAACTAGCTTGTTGCTGTAACAGAACATCCAAGACTCAGTAAAGTGTGAAGACGAGGTTTTCTGAGCTCACGGTTTTAGAGGGAGAAGGGCATGGTGCCTGTGTGAGCCATGGTGCCTGCGGCTGCCTCACGGGGTGCAGGGTGTGGTGGGAGAACACGTGAGGCGATCACGTGTGATCCAGGAGGACAAGTGTGGACAAGGGCCAGGCCTGCCCTTTTCTCCTCTGCAGGCACACCCCCTGCAGGGTCCCAGGAACCACATCCGTCTCCAGAGGGCAGCTGCCCCAGTATCTAAACCTCTCAGGAGGCCCACCACTTTTTAAAAGATGTTTTTATTAGCATATTGCAGTTACACAGAATATTGGGGTTCACTTTCACATGATCATAAAAGCACGGACTGTGACTTGCTCCACTTGGGTCCCCAGCACTTCCCTTTTCCCTCCTCGTGTCCTCTTCTATTTATAGATTTTTTATATTAATGCTTTATAGATATACACAAAGGTGATCACTGCGGCACACTCAAATATGTACATAGCACAATTTGGTCAGTCTCTTTCCACCATTGCACCCGAGGCTCCACCTCTTGAAGGTCCCTTTCCACGTGGCCACCCTGAGGACCAAGATCCCACAGGCGGAGCCTTGGGGGACATACTCAGACTACATTGTTCCCCCAAACCTCCACCTCCCCCAACTTGTGTCTATTCCCTTTCAGCAGAAGGCAGGGGGGGTCACCCTGGGTTGTGTGGGGCCCAGTGTCACCAGGGTCTTCGTGGGAGGAGGTAAGAGGGTCAGACTGGGAGACCCTGCACTGCTGGCTCTCCTGGGTTGGAGGAAGGGCTGGGCGCCCAGGGCTGCAGGGCCTCCTCAGGCCCAGCCCTGCTGTTCCTGGGTCCACCTGGGGAACCACGAGCGACTGCAGCCTTGACAACTGTGAGAAGATGAATCTGTGCTGTTTTAAGCCACCAGGTGCGGTGATGTGCTACAGCAGCCACAGGAGCCTGGACAAGGCCTTAGTGTTGAAGGCCCTGGTCCTGTGGCTGACACATGGGCACCATCTCTGCAGCCAGGCAGCACTGAAGCCGTGGACCCGCCACCCCAGACACGGTGGGTTATCACAGGCACCAGGCTGTGACCATCTAGCCTACTCCAGTGGGGGCCTGTGGTGACTGGTCATCTGGCTACCACCAGCTGCATGAGTCAGACTTGAAGCTTGAGACCCCACATGAGTTTCCTTGTCCCTTACAGAAACTAGCAAAAATATGTCCCTTCTAGTTCCCACAACCAGGAGCCCACCATGACTTTTTGTCACACCTGAGCCTCTAGAGCTGCCCAATGTGGGTTTCTGAGGATCAAGGCCGACTCGACTCTGACGCACGTCCCCTGCTTACTCCAGGAACATTGCCTGAGAGCCACGTAGACATAGGCTCTGCTGGAAGCAGGAGGGCCTGCAGCCCAGACCTGGGGATGAGCCCAGCCTACTGGCCAGGCTAAGGTCAGAGCCCTCACCCTGCACCTGGGGCATCTGTCACCACACCCATGGGGGGCCAGGGGGAGCAAGTCAGGGTGAGGATGGAGATGGCCACCTCATGTGGGCTGTCCAGTCAGTGCCAAGCCACTCTGCAGGGGACATGGCTAGACCCAAGGGCAGGAACAACAGGAGGGCCCTTTCTGGGTCTAGGTTTGGACAGGAAGTGCCCAGCCCTTGGCTTCCCCCACTGCTGTCAGTCACCACAGCCCCGAGCACAGGGCTCCCTCGTTCCCTCCCTGCTCTGGGACGCACAACACTGGCTTCTGAGTGCCCTGGTGGGGAGTGGGACCCCTCCTCACACCTGAAGGGCAGGAAGAGGAACTGGGAGAAGCAGGTGCCTGGACTAGTCAGCCAGGAGGACAAGGACTTAGTGGCCAACAGAATGGTTGGTGCTTTCAGATGCTGGGCGGAGGGACGGGCGGACCTGCTCAGAGACAAGGCGGCTCAGGGTAGAGAATAAGTTTATACACGTCCACACAGTCCAGGTGCCCGTGCTGCTGGGCCACGGGTGCCTCTGGTGCTTTGCTTGAGTTCATTTCCAAGCATCGAGCCCTGCCCCTGCTCTGGAGCTTGAGGGGCGGGCACGCACCTGCATGTCATCGCCTCATAATGCTTTATTCAAGGGCAGATTAATATGCAACTTTTTGGGACGATTTTCACAAACGTCAAGAACTAATCAGGCATCCTGTACAGACTCTTCAGACCTGGGAGGTCTGCAAAGCAGGACAAAGTGCTCTTTACACAGGAATCGGTAGTACGCTCAAGTATCCGTCGTGTGGAGGCCCCTGACCGCCCTACACAAGCCCCAGCCAGCCAGGCCGTTGGGATGCTCAGGAGGCACAGAGTGGGCTGGCAGGCAGTGGGTTCTCGCTAACGTCCATTCTCACTACTTCCTCGGCTCCAGAAGTGGGTCCACACGGGTCCTGGGCCTCTGCAGGGTGTGAGAAGGAGGGGTGTGTGGCTGGCTGTACCCACGGGGCTCCCTGTGAGGAGCCACCACCCCTGCAGCCAGTGGAGGCTCAGGTCACCACTGGGGCACCCCAAAGCTGTAGACCCACTCACCTGCTCTGTCAGATACTGTCCTCTCCCACCCAGGCTCTGTCCCAGCTACCCCCTCACTCGGAGTGGCGGACAGCCAGGCTCAGCCCCTGTCCTCACCCTGCACTCACTCCTCCCGCTCAGCCATTCCCGCTTCAGAACCTTTGCACGTCCCTCTGCCTGGATGGCTCTCCCCTTTCCTATCGATCTGAATGAGATGCAGAGGGTTGGAACCCTTCTCACCCCCAACATCTGGGATATCCATGATCATGCAGTCGCCGTCTTCCTCCTCCTCCTCCTCCTCCGTGTCTGCCTGGAAGCCATCCACATCCCCGGCTCCAACCTGGACAGACAGGGCACACAGACCATCAGCAGGGAGAGGAGCCCACATGCCACATATGTGGTGGGCATCGGTAGCCCCCCTCCCTGCCTGCATGTGCACACCCGCTAAGGCCCCCAGCAACTGGCAACAACTTCTTTAAACCTGATGGTTTGTCCGAGAACCTGTGGCTGAAGAAAATCCTGGGGTTCTCTAAATGCGCTGAAGTCAGATCGCTGACAACTACCATCATTATCTGCCTTAGGACAAAAATGGTTTCTGTTTTGGGTTGAGCCAGGCACATGCCTGTAATCCCAGGAGGACAGTGAGTTCCTCAGCAAAAGTGAGGTGCTAAGCAACTTGGTAAGACCCCGTCTCTAAAATACAAAATAGGGCTTGGGGTGTGGCTCAATGGTTGAATGCCCCGGAGTTCAATCCCTGGTACCTTCCCCCACAAAAGGTTTCCAGTTTGGGTTGAGAGAGAGGTCGACAAGCTCCCACTTCCGGACCTGAGCCAGCCTGCACTCTCTGCTGCCGTCTGTGGTCTCGGGCACTCTGCTCCCTCGGCCTGGCCTCGCAGCCCCCACCTGCGTTATGCTAGACCAGCTCTGCCGGTGGGAGTGCCCCAGACTATGGAGCAGGGGCCGCTACCCAGAGAAGCTCGAGCCCTCGGCTTTTGCCCAAGGAGAACAAGCACTCAGGCAACATGAGTGACCAAGGGTCCCACTCCAGCGGGGGCAGCTTCACACCAACTGGGAGGCCGTTCCGAGACACTTCTGAATTCCTCTTTTGTAAAAACCTGCCTGGAAGAGTGACAGCCCCGAGGGGGTCAGTCGTGCAAGGTGCTTTCCTGGCTTCCCTGCCGGCTGGCCCAAAGCACAGCCCTATGGCCTCCTGCCGCCAGCACCGACTGGACAGGCCCACCTCCCCAGACCGCCTGCAGCACTGCTGCTCTCACACAGGGAAGAGCAGGTGGGGCGAGCAAGGCTTTCTTCAGATCCAGAATGTTCAGAGGAACCAGCACCCTGCCCCTGGGGCCCAAGCAAGGGACAGGGACCACGAGTCCCTCAGCCAGGAGCTGGCCGACCACCACCATCACCAGCACTGACCGCAGTGGCCAGGGAAACAGGAGCCAACGCCTGCTGTTCTTTGCCTTTTATTTTTGAGACAGGGTCTCACTCTGCTGCCCAGGCTGGCCTTGAACTGGGCTCAAGCTTTCTTCCCGCTTGAGCCTCCCAGCAGCTGGGGCTCCAGGTGCACGTCACAGGGGCTACCTGGCTTCAGGGCAAGTAGACCCTCTATGTAATCTTGTTTATGGGGTGCTGAACCCAGGGCCTTGTGTGTGAGGCAGGCCCTCTACCAGCTGAGCTGTATCCCTAGCCCCTATTTAAACATTTTTTAAATACTTATTTTTTAGCTGTAGTTGCATACAGTACCTCTATTTATTGATTGATTTTTATGTGTACTGAGGGTCGAATCCAGGGCCTTACACATGCTAGGCGAGTGCTCTACCGCTGAGCCAG
Source organism: Urocitellus parryii (assembly GCF_045843805.1). Classification (NCBI taxonomy): domain Eukaryota; kingdom Metazoa; phylum Chordata; class Mammalia; order Rodentia; family Sciuridae; genus Urocitellus; species Urocitellus parryii. Next base: position 217,608,837 of record NC_135533.1, read on the forward strand.
AGTCCCAGCCCTACACTTTTAAAAATAGAACTGAGGCCCAAATAGTTGAAGCACCCTAGAGCCAGAGGCCCTTGAGGAGGGCCTGGAGGCCCAGTGCAGCCCTACTGTCCAAGGCCAAATGTCACACTACTCTGAGCTCTAGGGAGGCCATTTACAGCCCCGGGAATGAAGACCCCAACTTAAGCTCTATACACATGCCACCTAGGGTCTTGAAACTGTCCTCCCCAAGGAGGCAGGACTGGGGTACCCAGCGTCTGCAGCCACCGGCGGCCTCTGTGCACTCAGAGCTGCTCAGTTCCTACCCAGGACTGCCTTCTGGGAGTCAGGGTCTCCTTTCCTCAGACTCTGGCAGCTAAAGAGCACTCTGAGGGCTGGGGAGGGGCTCAGCGCCCAGCATGCACACAGTCCTGGGGACTCAGAAAACACCTCAGAAAAAACACGAAACTGCCCCTTTCCACCCTTCCAGCCTCCCCAGAGGGAGGTGACCAATGACGAAGAGCTGGAAGAAAGGCCTGGTGCAGTGGCACGTCCGTGTTGGTAATCTCAGCAACAGAGGAGCCAAGATGGCAAGTTCAAGGCCACCCTGGGCAACTTAGCAAGACGCTGTCTCATAATAAAATTTAAAAGGGCTGGGATATGATTCAGGGGCAGAGTGCCCCTGGGCTCCGACCCCAGTACTGTGTAAAAAGGAAGAAGAATACGAGGAGGGAGCTGAACATGGCAGGAGGCTGGCCCAGCTCTCAGGACACACTGGGGAGCCAGGTGCTATGTGCCTCCTGGTGTGATGCACCCACTTCTCTTCCCATCAGTTTCTGGGGGTGGGGTGGGGGGTACCTTACAAATGCAGACTTCAGGAAGCCCTGGGGCCTGCTGAGGCAGAACTGTGGGGCACAGGCTAAGCTGGGTCTGGCCTGGGCTGCACTGCAGGGTCTTCAGCCAGACCCCCTGTGCTGCCAAGCCTGGAGGAGCCTCATGTGGGAGGGGTGGAGACCTTGCTGATTACTTGAGGCTGCTGCAGACAAGACGCCAGGTATCACCACTCCTGAGACCCACCTGCAACGTGTCACATGCCAACCCTTCTGACCGCCACCTTCTCTTTGTTGGAGGTTGGATAAAATAACGAAGCACCACACTGCCCATGCAACGCAGATCCCCACACCAGGCTCCATCCAATGCTGCTCGCGTGCCTGAGCCACTGTCCTCCACATTGAGGGACGTGGGCCAGCACGAGAGAGGGGGAAAACAGCTATGTCTAACAAGGTGGGGGACATGCTGCCTGGGGACAGGAGGCCTGATAGAGCACTGGGCACTAAGGGTCCCCAGGGAGGGCAGATGGGGGCAAAGGCCAACACAGCTGCTTGGAAAGTGACACCAACAGAAGGGTGTCTTTGGGCCCTGGCCAGTCTCAACCTGGGACAGTTGGTTCCCCAGCTAGTTTTGTGCCAGGCAACCAAACCTGGGTTCCTTCTCAGATGGCCTGGGAGGAACAACCAGAGGGGACTCTGCTCCTCAGGCACAGCTTACACCGACGACAGACCAACCAGCACTTCCTGTTTTAGGGAAGGATTTGCGGGTCCTCCACAATGTCAAGTGGCACTTCCTGAGGGGAGCTCTGCATACAAACCACATGAGGTCAGAGACTCTGGGGCTGACAGGAATAGCCACAGCAATGACACCAGATCCTCTTGGGAGTTCCCAGAGGTCCCCTTGCTTTCAAGGTATCCAGGTCCTCACCTGGCCTCCGCCCCTACAGTCTTTCACGTGTGAAGCAGACATAAGCAGGGGTCTGCGCTCCCTCCCCTCACCTTCCCCACCCAGCTGCCACCCACGCAGCACCACTCCCTGAGTGGGGGGACTGCTACCTCCGTCTCAGTGCACAGGACGCTGGTCTCAGGAGTGGGTGCCCACAGGGCAACGCCACAGTTCATGACAAAGGACACACTGAACACTGATCAGGCTGCCATGGTTGGGCAGGAACCCAGGCCCTAAGCAACTCAGCAAGATCCTGTCTCTCAAAAGGTCTGGGATGCGGCTCAGTGGTCACATGCCCCTGGGGTGGATCCCTAGCACCAGAACACAGAAGAAGGCAGGAACCGCAGGGCCCGCTGCCCCGCAGGCTCCGCTCCTGCAGCCGGGGCAGCTCACCTGCCCGTCATGCCGGCGCTTCTTCATGAACTGCGTGATGCACATGCTCCCCGCAGCCTTCCTCTTCAGCAGGACGGGCGGTCCCTGGCTGGGCCCTGCAGCAGGGGCGCTGCCACTGTCCTCCCTGGGGGCCGAGGGCACCATGGTGACGTAGCTCCACTGGCACGGCACGGGGAGGTGCTCTTGGTCGAAGCTCTTCAGCACCTGCGGGTGGACGTACCAGCACATCCTGTAGTCCGGCCTCTTCTCGTACACCGAGTTCTCAGAAATAATCCGCTTCAGCCTGGCCTTGGAGGGCACAGCGGCGTCCTCGCTGGTGGCAGTGGGGGTCTGCGGGCGGGAGGCAGGGCTGGGGGGGCTACCCCCGTCACTGCTGAGCAGTCCCCGTCGGCAGTGCTCCTGGAACTCCCGGATGATCACCTTGCTCCCGTTTACGTTGCCATGTAGCAGCGGGAGCAGCTGGGCCAGGACTGGTGGGACAGGGGACGGGGTGTGGGTCAGATAGAATGTGCACCCAGACAGAGCCCGACACGGCCACAGAGGTCCTCAACTGTCTGCAAGGTGCAGGTTCGGCCGCCGGGGCCTCTGGAGAGCAGACCCAAGGCAGGGCCGTGCACCTATTCCCTGGGAGAGCAGCGCCGCCCAGGCAGCTCGGGCCTGCCGCCTGCGTGCTCCTTCAGCACCGTGCCCCTGGCTTCTGAAAAGCCAGGAGGCAGAGTCGGGACGTGCCCTGGAGACACAAGTGGCCTCCCACTCCTCAGCGCTCCAAGCTATGCCCAGGACAATGACTAAAGTCACCAAGGACAAGATGGGGCTGAGGTGCAGAGAGGCAGAGCATGAGCCTGCACCTGGCCTGGGTCCCCTCCCCAGCCCGGACGACAGTCAGCTAGGACAGGCAGATGAGGCCGGCCTTGCCCAGGAGCAGACCCCACTTACTCTGCTGGTCCCTCCTCTCCTTCTTGGAGGCCCTGGGTGCCTGCTCCTCTTCCGAGGGCGCCGTATCCAGAAGGCAGGCTGTGAACTGCTGCAGCACCTTCAGCTCGGCGACCGAGCAGCTGTCCCTGTCGGCCGCCCACACGCAGCCAATCATCACGGGCTGGAGGACACGGAACCGCTTCCCCTTGGCCAAGTACTCGTCCCACTCCTTGGCCTTCAGCTTCTGACGCACCTTGTAGTTCTCAGGGTCCGTGCACTCCTTGCAGGAGGAAAGCACAGTTGCTGGGGGCTCCCACCGCCCTCCACCCAGGCCCTGGCCAGGAGCCACTCACAGAGCCAGGCCCAGTGGGGAGGATGTTGCCTCAGAGCCGACCCCCAGCCCTCGGGAAGGAGGCATGGCAGGGCATTTCCAGACATTCGACAGCTGGAGGCGAGTCAGATGCTGCTATGACCTTGCTACGATCCTGCCCTGCAGGCAACTTACTGCCCAGCTGCCTTCCTGGTCAGTGTGTGACCACCACCAACCCCAAATTGCCACCTGCCAGACCTAGACCATCCTCTAAGTGGCAGACGTCTGGCGGCACACCAGGACACAGGAAGGCAGCCCTCCCTTCCACTGCTGCGACATGGCAGATGACGTAGAGCCCCAGAGTGGCTTCTGCACGGCTGCTCATCTTGCAGGTTTTGGTGAGTGGTGGCAGGGTGGCAACCTGGAGGCACGAGGGACCGCTGGTCATGGGGTCCTATGTTCTCCACACCCTGGGAGTAGTTTCAAGAACGCAGTGCACCCTGAGCCCAAGAGACTGAATGCTGGGACTACTGGGGACCACAGGTGGTGCTGCGCAGTCACTCTCCAGCCGAGCACGTTTGGGACCCTCTGAGTCCCCACCATGGCTGCCCAGTCCTCAGGGATCTGCCAGGAGAGCCCCATAGCTGGAATCTTCCACACACTCTGCTGCCTCCCAGGCAAAACCAGGTCCAGGTCCAGGTCCAGCCACCTCCAACAAGCCCAGGCTGAGGACCCACCTGCAGCTACAGTGGAGCAGGTAGTCCAGTGGCCAGGGCAGGCATGACCACGTCACCAGCCCCTGGGCGAACTTCTGAGCCAGTCACTTCCTCCTTCACCCTTTACCTCAGTCACGCCTTCGTCCTCAGACAGGTATCCATGGGGCACGAAGAAGCCATCATCCTCATCTTCATCCTCTCCAACCTCATCATCATCGTCCTCAAAGAGAAAAAATGAATAAGTTGTCAGGTAGGAAACAACGTGGGTGTCACTAAAACTCAAATCCAGGCCAGGGCTCTCATCCAGCCTGAGAGGCCCGGGTTCCATCCACACTGAGGGTCACTCCTACAGATAGCATGGGGTCAGTGGGAATCCCATGGGGTCATGGTGGCTGGAAGTCAGGCTACCAGACTCGGGCAGCACAGCTGGCAGGAGGAGGCAGTGGAGCCCAGAGTAAGGCCAGGCCCCGGGCCAGCTGCCTCCAATGCCACCGGCACAGGAAGCACCTCCATAGGAGAAGTGAGGCCCAGGCTGGCTTTGCCAGGCTGAGGTGAGGTTCAGCGTCAGAGCACCTGCCTAGCACGGGCCAGGCCTGGGTCTCAGACCTGGCTGCAGGGGCCGCTCTGTGCTCAGACCTGCCCTCACCCCTTCACTGTGGGACAGGGACTCCCCAGGCTCCTCCTCTTCCCACTCGTCATCGCTGTCCACCTCATAGTCGAGCAGCGCCTGCCAAGAGACATAGGGTGTCACTGTCGTTGACAGGTGGGAGAAAGGGCATGGCCAAGAAGTGAGCAAACATGGGGTCTGCATGCAGCAGGACATGTGGGCCTGGGCACCTGAGAGCCCCTACCTTGTCCTGGGCCCAAGGGTTCCGCGGGTGGATGACCACTGTCTTCTTATTCCACGTCCCCCAGTATGCTGGCCGGTGATTCTCAGAAAATTGCAGGAGCTTCATCCGGCCAAACTTCCTCCGCTCAGGAATGCCAGTCACCTTGCTGCTGCCCACGATCACTATGTCACTGGCAAATGAAGGCATCCAGTTTGCTTCGTCTGCCACTGGCTCCCCACCTCCCGCACCCCAGGACCCACCGAAGGACAGGCGCACAGGTTAAAGCTGAACAGCAGCACTGCCCGGCTCACGCACAGGGAGCAGCACACGGCGGGATGCCCCCATGGCAGGTACCAGCACAGGGCTATGGACTAGGAAGCCCAGCAGGAGCACGGGGCCACCCTCTGCTGCAGAGGCTGGAAACAGGAGCCCACCCGGCAAAGTGGGGACAATGAGATGGCAGGGTTCAAAGGCAGGCAGGTGGCTGGGAAGAGGACGGTGTCCTCAGGCTCTACCTGTTGAAAACATCTGTGTCCCGGCTGCAGAGCCTGGTGGGTCCGGACCTGAGGGGCTGGCGGCCTTTTAGCTCTTTCAAGAAGGAGCTATCTCCACTCTGCTGCTGGAGGAGCTGGTCCAGCTGATGGCAGTGGTCTTGGTTGAAGGTGGCCCGACAGCGGGGGGCAAGGACCATGTGCTCTTTAATTTCAAAGGGGGCAAACTTTCCACAGGAACCAGCCAGGGTCTGAAAAAGAGTGACCCAATGGGACACTGAGTAGAAAATGAAGACACTCATCAATGGAGAAAATGTGCGGTGGACACAGGCAGAGCCTGCTGGCTCCACAACGGGCCACTGTCAAAGGACACATCCAAAAGCAGAAATACCGCCAAGTTCGTCGGCATGGAATCCTGAAAAAGGCAAAGCCGCAGGGTTGTCCATCCTGTGGCTCATGAGCCGGGAGGAGGAACCAGAGGCGGTCTGCAGTGACTGGTGGACAGTTTCTAGGCCTTGACCAGGGAGACAGTTACAAGGCCTCTACCACCTGTCAAAACTAACCAAACATCTCCCAAAGTGTAAATTTTACCGTGTGTAAGCTACCCCTCAATAGATGGATGGACAGACACAGGTGACCTGAGACAGAGGCAGAAGTGGGTCTGGTGGGCCACCCCTTCCCCTCCCAGGGCCCAGGAGAGCCACGCCATACTGCAAACTGCCTGGAACTGGGAACACCCTGCAGCTGCTCCGTCTCATCCAAGTGTGAACTCTGGGAGATCGGATTCCTCTGGCCAACCCGGTTCAGGGGCCACCCTCGTGTGAGCAAACATGGGGTCTGCATGCAGCAGGACATGCAGAGGAGCACGGTGTGCGTGAGGAGGAAATGCTGCCGGTGGGCTGTGGCACCACTGCACTGGGCAACGTGCAGACAACAGGTGGACCAAGCGGGTGTAGCCACAGCACGCGCACCCACAGAGCCTCAGGCCAACCACCTGGAATTCAGCCACTCCAGGCCAAGGAAGTACATGTTTAAAAATGGCCAGAATGATAGGACACCTGTCATCCCGGGGACCCAAGAGGCTGAGGCAGAGGGTGGCCAAGTTCCAGGTAAGCCTGGAATAAAAAGGGATGGGGATGTGGCTCAGTGGAAGACACCTGGATTCAACCCCTGGAACGAAAAGTTAAAAATTGAAAAAAAGGAATCAAACAGATGTAAAATGTACCACGGCAAGAACCTGAGACCATGGCTGAACACACAGAGACCAAGACCAACTCAGAACAACCCTCAAGTACACACTCGTGTGCACAGGGTGTGAACACACAGCACAGCACCCGGTAGCTCCCTTGAGAAGAGGGCCAGGTGCACTGCAGCCCGGAGCGGAGGTCTGGCCCCAGCAGGCTGGGGCAGCTCCACGCTGTGCCCGTGTTGAGCACCCGACTCCCACTCACAGGCAAGCTCTGTCGGCTCTGCACTGTACCAGGCACGCACATTTCTGTTTTGGGGATGAAATGAATGACCAGATATCAAACCTGCAGATACCAGCAGAAATGAAGGTGCCCCTGGGTAAGCGAAGGCCCCGTCTTCAGCAGACCCCTCTTCATTTCTAGAAGGACATGAGGAGCCAGGGAGGGGGTGCTGCTCACCTTGGGGGCCTGTGGAGTCTTTGGCTTCTGAAAGAACCTCGTGATCTCAGCCTTCTCTGCCTTAATGCGCTATGAAGAGACAGGGATGGGGTGGGGTGGAGAAACACTGTGTTCAGGGCACAACCGAGTCCCAAGTACTCCCGAGCAAAGGGCCACGAGACTGTAGCCCACAAACCCATCAGCCCACAACATAGGGAGTGCGGCCAGTCTCAGAATGGCAGCTACCCTCGAAGGCCCAAGTCCTGTCAAGATGCCCGGCCAGCAGGAGCGTGGAAAGCCAGCATGGAGAGCCGGTGACACCAGTGGCATTTGAACAGGCTACTTGGTCCACATGGGTGTCACCAAGCTGCCCGGAACGCTCAAGGCGTAGCGGGGGCAGAGAGGGCATTTCCAACACGCGGCCTCAAAAGCTGAGAGGCAGGGGGCAGCACGCTACCTTCTCTTCTTCCCGTAACCGTTTCTCTTCCTCCTTTTTCCTCTTCTCTTCGAGTTTAGCCCTGTGAGACAGCAAGCCACAGTTCAGGTTTTGGCTGCTGGCAGGGACTGTGGCACTCGGCGGTTAATACCACAGTCTACACCCACCAATCACCAACTGCTCAAATCTTCCACAAAGCCGGGGTACAGGGTCAACCAAGAAAACTGACGACGCTGGACAGGGAACTGGCGGGAACAGAAGGCAGCCCAGCCAGCGGGAAAGCCCACCCACCCGCATGCCCCAGGAGCCCCTGGGTGGCAGCTGTTCCAGGTGGAGGGGGGCAGGAGGCCGGTCCCCCCAGTGCAGTAACAAGTGGGAAGCCCGTGGAGGCCTCCGCCTTGGCTCAGAGGTGCGGCCTGCACGGGGCAGGGTGCCCTCGGGAGGGCACTCACTCGAGAGCCTCCTGCCGCTCCTTGCGCCTCTCCTCCTTGAGCCGCTGCTTTTCCGCCCTCTCCTTCTCGTCCTTCTCCCGCTTCTCGCGCCGCTCCTTCTCCTTCAGCTCCTTCTCCTCCTCCTTCTTCCTCCTGGCCTCCTCCTTGGCCCGCCGGGCCTCTTCTTTCAGCTTCTCCTTCTCTTCCCTCAACTGCTCTTTATCCTGGGGGACAACCACAGTTGGTCCTTGGGCCCTCCCTGAGGGGAAGCACGAGGAGCAGCTCCAGAGGCCTCTGCGTCTCCAGAGGCCACCACGTCTCGTGCCCTCATAAAACACGCCATGACACCAGTCCTTCATCCCAGCGCCTTGGGGGTGGTGCAACGGAAGATTCATTTAAAATGATTTTAAATATGGGCACCGCAAGGCGTGGTGGCCACGCTGCTTTCCAGCTGGAGGCCGAGGCAGGAGGACTGCAAGTTCCAGGCCAGCTGGGCAACGTGGCGAGAGCCTGTCTCTCACGAAACAAAAATGGAGCACTTATAAATAGGGGGGCTGGGGCTGAGCGGTAAAGCGCTCGCCTGGCACCTGCGAGGCCCTGGGTTCACATAAAAATAAATAAATAAAACAAAGATTAAAAAAAAAAAAAAATCAATAGGGGCTGAGGCGAAGCTGTGGTAGGGCGCTTGCCTGGCCTGGGCAGGGCCTCGGGGTTTGATTCTCACAGCACACACACCAAAAGCCAGGACACGGCGCCCCACGCCCGGCTCCTCTATTAAATGCCAACTGTGTATTCAATCAGAAAAGTGTGTCAAAATGAACAGGAACACCCAGGCTCCGTCTCCTACCTTCAAAACAAACAGCCCCCACCTGCCACCCCAAAACCACAGAGCGACAATGAAGACTGGGATGAGACAAGGCCAGGGGACCCATGAGCGAGTCTTACCAGGTGAGAGTAAACTAGAAACAAAGTAAAATAAAAATCTAACTAAAACTTAAACCCATCTTTCATGTGAAGAAAGGACAGAGTAAGCTCAATGGCTGGGGCAGTGTCAATGGTACTGGGGGCTTCAACGACCAGTGTCCCTGAGGCTTTCCACGGAGGGTGGGCTTCACTTCACGGTGCTTTGTTCTGCAGAGTGGCCTGTGGCTCAAGGCACTGGCTGACTACAATCCCCACATTACCCTCGACAAGCCACCTGACTGGCCGAGGGTGGACGCGTCCTTCTTGGACAGCCAAGATCATCTCCACAGGACCAAGCTTTCGGCTGTGAAGCGCCTGTCCGCCCACACATGAAGAAACACGCTGACCCTGCCTTGATGGACCTCCAATCACGTTGACAGGGTGTTGAGTGTCTATTTCTTGTCAAGAATCCTATGCAGCACCACAGGAGATGAAAGATGCCCAAGAAAGGGGACAGGTCTGTCCCAGATAAGACCACGGGCACAATGGCAGGATGGGGAGGACCGCTCCCAGGTGCTAAATAAGGAAGCCAAGGCTTGAAATCCCAGGTAAAGCACATGTCTTTAGCTATACCTGAGGCTGTTTCTTGACATTTATGGAGAGACTCGAAATTCCAATAAGAAGATAGGGCTGGGGTGCAGCTAAGAGGTAGAGCACGAGCTTAGCATGTGGCTTAAATACCCAGTACAAAAAACCTGAGCGCAGCTGTAACGAGGCCCAGGAAACCCTGGGGAACTGAGAGCCAACTGCTGAAAGGGCCCCTTGCCTAAGCCGCAGGGGATGGGGTACCTCAGTGGCTGTCTCTGAACTCTGGCATAATAAGAACCAAATGAGCTGGGTATAGTGGCACCCGCCTGTCATCTTAGTGACTCAGGAGGTTGAGGCCCGAGGATGGCAGGTTCAAGGACAACCTCAGCAAGTCAGCAAGACCCCAACCCAAAATAAAATAAGGGCTGCATAAGTTAGTAGCAAAGTATACCTAGGTTCAATCCCCAGTAACACACATACGCACACACCCGAACATGGAGAAACCCATTAACAGAAGCAAAGCTGGACAGGGAGCCACTAACAATTATCACTCCTCTAGTGTATTATTATTATTATTATTATTTTTTGGTGGTGCTAGGATTGTGAATGCAAGGCAAGCACTCTACCAACTGAGCTATAGCCCCAGCCCCTCACTCTTCTAGTGTAGGGACTAAAATTCCTCTGAAGAGACAGGGCTGCAGGGATCAGGTTCCTTCTGGTGCTAGGGGTGGAGCCCAGGGCCACACACCTGCTGAACAAGGTTCTACCACCAAGCCACGCCCAGGCTTGTGAGTGGCCAGCTACTGAGGCAGAGGACTACCACCCCTACTCCTAGGCTAGGAAGAGGCGGTGTGCAAAACCCTAGGATTTAGCAAAAAGTGATGCAACCCACAAGCTACAACGTCCACAACATCACCCGATGGTCAGGGAAGGCGAAAATGGGACAAGGGAGGAGCAAAGGGCTCTGCTGGTGACAAGGCCAACAGGCACAGCAGGCACATGGGACTGTGCTCTCCTGCAGGGAAAGCGCCTTACTCTTTGCAGTCTCATCCTGTTCTTCTCTGTGGACCCTTTGACGAATTTCTTGGTTATCTGAAATAGAAAGACATTTGTTTTCTTTTTTGCAGGACTGGGGATGAAACCCAGGGCCTCACCATGCTAGGTAAGGGAACGCCCAGCCCAGGAGATTTATTTTTAAGCAGGGATTGTTTGAATCACTTTTCCCAATAGACACCTTCCCTGAAGTCCCTGGGGGAAACAGATGGAGCAACTAGGAGGGCACCACTATTAAGAATGTCTTTGCAAAAGAGGATACACTTCATCCTTTCACAGCCACCCATGTTCCTACCAAGAGAACCAAGATGTCACCAGGGTGTCACAGACTCCAATAAATGTGCATGTACCTGCGTGTACCTGGGACTAGATAAGGGGGAGGGTGGGGAGGCAGATAAAGGAAGGACTGAAGGCGCTGAGTGCAGGAGAAACCAGAGGCAAGCTCAAAAATAAAAGCCACAGGCAAAAAAGGCGTAGAGGGACCTGTAGCAAAGGAGATAGGACCTGTCACTCCCAAGGGATGAGCTCTTATTGGAACCTGAGCCAAGAGCCACTGACTCCCAGGAGGAGCTGACACCTGAATCATGCTGGGGATTGAACCCAGGGCCTTGTGCACGCGAGGGAAGCACTCTACCAACTGAGCCTCATCCCCAGCCAGGGAACATGCAAATTTTTAACATAATGTCTAAAAATTGGTACTACTTCAAGTAAATAAAACATATTTGCAGCTTGGACTTGTGTAGGCCTCTGATGGATACTCTGCCTTTGTGTGTGTGGTGGGGATGAAACTGGGGGCTTCACACCTGCCAGGCAAGTGCTAACCATGGAGCCACAACTCAACTCTGCTTCTCAGAAAACAGTCAGCTTCAGGGGTGGAGATCTGGTCCAGAGCCCTAGACTCTTAGGCACAAAAGTCTCTACCACCTTGAAAGGAGGCTACATGCACAGCCAAGACAAGGGGACTCCACTCGAATATCTGGAATAAGAGTTCACACTACTGGCCCACGCACCTCCCACCAGGTTTCCCGGACAGACGATTAAAACCAAGCACGGTGGGGAGAAATAACTCTCCAGGTTCCATTCAAACTCGCAGAGGAGGCTGAAAAAGAAAAGGCCCATAAGCCTGGAGAGGCTCCAACAGGCGCACAAGGCTGTGTTCAAGTGACATCTTTTTTTTTTTTTTTAATTTGTATGTGGTGCTGAGGATTGAACCCAGCGCCCCACGCATGCCAGGCCAGCGCATTACCGCTTGAGCCACGTCCCCAGTCCCTTGAAGTGACATCTTTATCTAGAAAATCTGAACCTCTGCCAAGGACCACGCATGGAATCAGACACAACCCAGGAGACGGCCTTAGCTCCTGGGTCCCACAGTACATGGGAGGTGAGCTCAGCGTCCGCTGGGTGAGTCTCAACAAACGCTGATGGAAAGGCATCTGTCCAGAACGCGCTTGGTCTGCGGAGTCTGTGGGCTTCACCTCCACACTAAAGGGCCTAACAGAAAGTGTGAGCGGCGGCATCTCTGTTGCTGCCCTTTGTGTTGGGAGGGTCCAGTGCACAATGAGAGCCAGCTTCTTAGATGAGGGGACTGGAGGGGACACACACTCACCGAGCTGTGCCCAGACTTACTCAGCCTCATCTAGAGTCTACAGCCTTGCAGGAGGTTTCTCTTTGCCACCAGTCTTCAAGCACTGGGTCCCCAGGAGGAGCAGGTTCACGTGACAGCAGGCTCAGGCTTGGAATATCCAAGGGCCCCAGCAACCGCCACCTGGTTCCAGACTGGCACTGCCACTGCTTCCCTAAATGTGCATGGACCTTCTTGTCTGATACAACACTACCGTCCTCAAATAGGATCTGGTGTTGATAGAGCTCACTCTAAATTACACATGATTCTGACACATGCTGCCCACCTGAGCTTGGCCAGACAGCAACTATCCAGCCAAGGCCTGACCCAGGATCCTAGGAGGAAGTTCAAGCACAAACCCAACCATGCTCTCTGCAAGATGGACCCCACTGAGTCTGGGTAGTAAAGCACCCGCAAAGCCTCTCCAGACCCAGTGGTTCTGACATTTTCTTTTTTTTTTTTTTTAAAGAATTTAATCTCATGAATTCTTTTTTTTTTTTTTAAAGAGAGAGTGAGAGAGGAGAGAGAGAATTTTTTTTAATATTTATTTTTTAGTTCTCGGCAGACACAACATCTTTGTTGGTATGTGGTGCTGAGGATCAAACCCGGGCCGCACACACGCCAGGCGAGCGTGCTACTGCTTGAGCCACATCCCCAGGCCGGGTTCTGACATTTTCTCAAGGACCAGAATTTTCTAGGTGCAGGAGAGAGAAACTCAACAGCAGGGGAGCCAAGGCAGGGAGGTGACAGCCCCAGAGCAGTCCAACCTACGTCAGGCAGGCAACAAGGAACGCACGCGCCCCTATGAGCTGGCAAGTGCTCAGTCTCTCAGCAGCCCAAGGTGGCGCAGAGGGTTATCATGTTGCCATGGCACAGCACAGAGGCCGCAGAAGCCCCCCGCCAGTGAGGACGGCAGCAGCAGCAGCAGCCACCCTTCCACACCACGGCAAGAACAGAGCAGTTAAAAGACGACTTCTCCTCCAAGGATGAGTGACACATATCTCTCCAAGGATGAGTGACACATATCTCTCATGAGGAAACAAAAGGTTACTGTGTATTTCTGAGGGATCTCTCCCATGCAGAGGATCAGAAAATGGCAAGAGGCAACCCCAGGGCAGATCCAGCAGGAGGTCCCGAGGTCAAGGTGCAATGATGAAATGTAACCCGTGCATCGGTCACGCCCCCTTCCCCATGTCCACCGATTCCAGAACCCCCACAGGTGTTCATGTCCTTATAGAGAATAGCATTATCATGTGCATACCCTCCCAGTGACCTTCAGTCACCGCTGCTCAGTACACGTATGCATGACTTTTCACCCAGAGATGCAGAAGCTGCAAGCCATGCAGCTGGCTGTAAATTCATCTGCATAGAAAAGACCTGAAACCTGGGCTCATTTGACACCAAGGCAAGCCAGAGGGTCCAGCACCGTGACTGCCCTAACATTCATCCTGTATCATCAATAAAATACACTAAATTTCACACCTAATTGCAAACAAACTACACGGTAAAAGGTCGTAAAACAAAAAAGAACCTTTGGCTTTTCCAGAGAGCTTGGTATTTTCTAAATAAGGCAGTCCCCAGATCATTGTTTTTCAAAGTGAAAGTCTCCTGCCCTATCTGGGTAATGCATGCCTGTAATCCCAGTAATAGGAGGCTGAGGCAAGAGGATCTCAAATACAAAGTCAGCCTCAGCAACTTACCAAGTCCCTCTCTCAAAATAAAAAATTTTAAAAAGAGCTGGGGAAGTGGCTCAGTGGTTAAGCACCCCTGGGTTCAATCTCCGGTACAAATTAAGATCCAATCACATAAAGATCTAAAGTGGGGCTGGGGTTGTAGCTCAAGAGTAGAGCACTTGCCTAGCACGTGGGAAGCACTGGGTTCCACATAAAAAACTAAATAAACAATATAAAGATATTGTGTCCAACTACAACTTAAAAAATGATTTAAAGTGAACATACAAAAGTACAATCAAATCAAACAATACATTTTGGGATTCTGGACTGATTTTTATGAGTTTCACTCTTGAGACCTTTTTACATTTTTGTACCAAGGAATTTAATCCAAAGGCACTTAACCATTGAGCCACATCCCCAGCCCTTTTTGATTTATTTTGAGATGAGGTCACACTAAATTGCTGAGGCTGGCTTTGAACTTGCAATCCTCCTGCCTTAGCCTCCCAAGATGCTAGGATTACAGGTGTATACAACTGTGCCTGGACCCTTTTCCTTATTTTTTGTGGTGCTGGGGAATGAACCCAGGACCTTGTGCATGTGGGGCAAGCACTCTACACCAACTGAGCTATATCCCCAACCATGTGCCTGGACCTTTGAGACCTTAAAAATGAGAAAATTGAGAAATTCACCACTGTGCTTTATTAGAAATAATAAAGATTGGGCATTCGTAATCCAAAAATCTGAAACCACAAATCCTCCAAAATCTGAAACTTTCTGAACACCAACATGACGCCACAGGCAGAGGACTCTATACTCTACCCTATGGGACAAATGCTATTCAGAATGTTGTGTATTAAAGACTGGGCTACTGCATAGGGCACAGAAAAAGGACTGGATGAGGTTCGGTGATCAGCATGTCTAAAGTCCTGGGTTCCCTCCCCAGCACCACACCACAAAGAAAACAAAACAAAAAAACAGGTGTACACAAAGCATAAATGAATTTTGTGCCTAAACTTGGGTGCCATCCCAAAGATATCTCATTATATATGTGCAAATATTCCCAAATCCAAAATGTTCCTTCTCCCAAGCATTTTCCACATGGGTGTGCTTAAAGCATTAAAGAAGCACATATTCTTGGGCTGGGGTTGTGGCTCAGCGGTAGAGCACTCGCCTAGCACGTGTGAGGCCCTAGGTTCGATCTTCAGCACCACGTAAAAATAAAATAAAGGTATTGTATCCATCTACAACCAAATAATATTAAAAAAAAAAAAGAAGGTCTGGCTGGGTGGGGCTCAGTGGTAGAGTGCTCTCCCAGCATGCACAAGGCACTGGGTTCGATCCTTGGCACCACATAAATGTAAAATAAGATGCCGTGTCCACCCATAATTTAGAATAAATATTAAAAAAGTACATTTTTTTTTTTGTACCAGGAATTGAACTAAGGGCACTCGACAACTGAGACACATCCCCAGCTATATTTTGTATTTTATTCTATTTACAGACAGGGTCTTACAAAGTTGCTTAGCACCCTGCTTTTAATGCATAATCCTCCTGACTCAGCCTCCTGAGCTACTGAGATTACAGGCGTGTGCCACCGTGCCCAGCAAGAAGCACATTCTTTGAAGGTCACCTTTCTGGGTCATTTACTATGGTGACAGGTCCCTCATGTTCCTATTCCTGTCACTGCAGACGAGGTTAAGAAGGTGGCATTGCTGCCAAGAGCAGATTTTAGTTTCCCTTTCATCTGCCCACTGTCTTGCTGCCACTTCAGAGACACCCCTACAGGTCTACACTGGGACCGAAGGAAGGAGTGGAGGAAAGAAAACTCAAGTAGGAAGCGAGGGCATACCTGCCCACAGGCTTTGTTCACCAACACAGCTATCCATCAGGTATGGGCGACAAAGGCTGAAGCGGTTGTTCCACAAGACATGGGCACCATGTTGAATAGCATCCTCAGCCCACCACAACACACACAGAACCAAACAACTCATGGATTTCACTATCAGAGAGAATTCTGCATCTTTAGTAAGTCCCAAGACCCAGTGTAGGGCCCAGGCAGCACCAGGACCTGGGGTTCTGTGGAGATACTCACTCTGTGGACAGGCGTGGAGGTAGAAGAGGGGCTGGGACCACGATGCTGTCTTCCAGGAGCCAACTGCCCCTCAGGTGAGCTGGTAGATGAGGAGCTCAGGGGTGAGTGGCTAAGGGCAGAGTCTTCCTCAGGGCAGGATTCTAGCGCCTCATTCTCTGAGGCCAGGCTCTTGTCCAGGGGTGTCCTGAGAGGCTTGGCTTGAGGAGGCTCCACTGCCAAGATATCCTGCAAAACCACCACAGGAACTTTCCCTCTGAACAGGATGCCTCCGGCTTCGCTCCAACTGTCCTGCTCCTTCTGGGGGCACATTCTTGGGCCCCCTGTTGGCTCTGAGCAGCTTTGAGGGGCACCTTCCTGAGAGCTGCCATCCCTCTTCAGGGCTTCAGAGCCAACAGGCTCCTCTTCTGATTTACAGGGAATGTCTGAAAGGGTTTCTGCAGGAAAGGTCGCCAGACCGTGGCTGTGAATGATCCCTGATGGCCCCTGACCTGGGCCTTCTCCGACCCCACTGGCAGTCTCCCTTGAGAGGGAGGCTTCGGGATTAACTTCATCGTGGTCCACAGTACCGTCTGGCTGGTCGCTGGAGTCTTCCGTCAAATCCACAATGACCATGTTCTGGCCAATGCTGGTTTTGATTCTATTTCTTATGAGGTTATCTAAGGGACCCTTCCCATTGACAAGTTTTGGTCTGAAGTCTAGGTCAGAACCCATATGACAGTTGTTCTCCAAGTTGTCCAAAGATGTTTCTAAATCGGGGACTTTCCCTTCCACAGAAACACTCTGGGAGCTTCCAATGTCTTCTGACCCATCCTCGCATTTCTCCTTGGGGACCAGATTTAGGCGCTTGAATGGCAGACGGGCTGGAATGAAGAGAGAAAGAGGTTGCCCTTTCAGTGAAAGTGTACAGTGACAATAAATACTTTAATATTCTGTATGCTTGAAAATTATTCACCTTATCAATAAAAAAATTGGGCAAAGAAAATAAACTTGCTGCACTCTGGGCGGAAACTTTCAAGTTTAAGAGGGGAATTCTGGGGGTTAAGGGTGTAGCTCTGTGGTAGACCATTTGCCTAACGTGTGTAAGGCCCTGGTTGTATCCCCAGTGCCGCAAAATGGTGCTCTCAGGGCTGGGGTGTGGCTGAGTGACAGAGTGTGCGCAGAGCATGCACTAGGCACTGGGCCCCATCCCTACCACACCAAAGGAGTGGGGAAGGGACAGGATGAGACTATTGCTTCAGCTGTACTTTTCCAAAGTCTTCATTAAAAAAAAAAAAAAAAAAAGGCGGGGGCAGGGGGCGACAATCTTTTAACAGGGATATTGCCAAAATTTTAAGATTTTCTGATCAAGATCCAGTTCAAAACCCAAATGTATTTACAGTGGGTAAAAAAAAACCCATTAAGATAACTGTTTCTGGTTTTGCAGAAACAGACCCTCATGAAAAGATTTCTCTTTGTAGTACCAGCATTCCAGGCTGCCAAATTTCCTCATCAGCAACTGTCTTCCCAGCACCTGGCTGGCTGGGGCTGGCTGTAAGAGATGTGTAGCCAACACCTGAGGAGCGCGAGGAAATTCAATCAAATGGACTTTCCAACAAGCCTACACCCACCTAAATGCCAAACCAGCATTTCAAAAACACTACTTTGTAATGTAACAGAGCAAATAAAATCAACCTATTCGGGATCATGTATACTTTCTCAATTTTTAAAACAAGTATTCTGTCCAGTTCTACAGCTTTGCCTTAGGTCTTCACCCTCTGGACACATGCCCTCAGCAAAATTCCCACCAACACCAATCCTGCTGTCAATTTCCACAGGACATAAACTGCTGCAGGAAAACTGGACAAACAACCCAGTTTATACAATCCAGCTGCTTCTGGATTAAGGATAAATACACTCCCTATTTCACACAAAAGGATTTGGGGACATTAACCTTCCTGTACAACAGTGGTTCTCAATAGGGGCAGTTTGTCTCCCAGGGCATCTGGCAATGCCTCTGGTTACCACAACTTAGAGGCCACTGTTATCTACTGGGAGGCCAGGGATGCTGCTGAACCCCCTGCAGTCTACAGAATAGCACCCCCAGGGAGGGGGGAAAGTTACAAAACCTCATAAATGCTGAGGTACAGAAACCCTACCTTTGGATCACTATTGTTCCCAAGGGAAGCTAAGGTACAAAAACGGGTTTCCGGGGCTGGGGATATAGCTCAGTTGATACAGCTCCTGCCTTGCATGCACAAGGTCCTGAGTTTGATCCCCAGCACCACACACACACACACACACACACACACACACACACACACACACACACACACATACTAGGCATGCGGTTCAGTGATAAAGGGCACCTGGGTTCAATCTTCAGTACCCAAAATGGGTTTCCCAGCTTCCTGGTACAGGTTATGCATCCCTGATTGGAAAAGCTCCAAAATCTAAAGTTTTCTGAGCACCAATAGTACATGTAAGAAGAAAAATCCACTCCCGCCTTCAGGTGACAGGACACAATCAAAACCCAGGCACATTATAAATACTGTAGGATTACCTTCAGGCTATGGGTATAAGGCATATATGAAACAGTGATTATTAACAGCTGGATCCCATTCCCCGGGAGCTCATTATATACATAAAAGTATTCCGAAATAAGAACAGAATCTGAAATTTGACATACTGCTAGTTCCACACGTTTTAGATAAGGGACAATCAACCTGTAGAGGCAGCAACTATTCTCCCTCCAGCCCCCGAAAGCTTTCACTGTGGATCCCACCAGGAGACAATGAAGGACACAAATTCAGAATAAAAGTTTAACTGTGTCAGCGTGTTACCTTGTATCAACTTCTTAACCGGAAAAGCTGGTCTGTCTTTGCAATCCATGGCTGTGAATAAAAAATGGCAAAGGATAAATTATTAAGTGTTAGAAACATTAAGCTAGCAAATATACACACAGAGCCAATTATGTACAAGGGGATTTTCAAGTGGGTATGATGCTGCCCCCTGCCCCTTAGGGATGCTGGGCAACGCCTAGACACATTTTTATTTGTTATTTAGGGGGAAATCTTAGGTGTGCTCTAGGGTATAGTTAGGGGCCTGAGGTAGTTCATTCATTAGTAAAGCACTTGCCTAGCATGTATGAGGTCCTGGGTTCAATCCACAGAATTGCCAAAAAAAAAAAATACAATAAAGTCTAGTTGGTAGAGGCCAGAGATACTCCTGAATACCCTGCAATGAACAGGTCAGGCCTCCAGGCCAAAGAGTCATTTGGCTCAAAATGTTAATAAGTTGAGACATTCTGCCCTAGATTACCTCCATATCTTGTTTTGTTTTCTTTTTGGCACTCACAATGAAATATTTGTGATTATGCCTCCTGCCAAAAAAAAAAAGGCAGCTGTCTGCCAGCAGTGAGTTGTTTCATAGGTACCTAGAACACCTAGTGTGGGCTCTGGAACACACTGGGAACCAATCAAGATAGTAACAGGGACAATGAGCAGTGGACTGAGTAAAGGTAAATATGCGAAAAAACACATTTTCCTATTTACTTCCCCATGCCCCCCAAATATCATTTTCTAACCCACCCCCTACATCACCACTAGCTTTGTAAATCAGGAAAGAATTCATTTTCATTTTAAAGGGAGGGTAGGAAGGAAACACAATTGAAAGTACTTTCAACTTGTCAGGCAGGAGCTGAAGTGCTCCATTAAAGGAGAAAATTTTTCTAAATCAAAAAAATCTCCAAGAAAAGCATTTAACAATACCAAAGTTGATGCAGAATTAACCATGAATAGAACCAAGTCTTTGGATAAATATCTTTAAACAGTTATGTTAAGCATACAAGACCACACCTGCCAGGCAATCTGGCTTAGAAAAATCTATTTTAGCTTATTTTGGGAATCACATTTTATAAAAGCTACGTGAAAATCTGACTGGGTTTTTCTAAACTCAGTTGTCCACAGCTGAAATTGCCACCTACCACCCAACTCTGACCTAAGCCTGGAGAATAAGGTGCCCATGTTTTCTTTCTGATCATTTAAAGTGAATAAAAAAAAATTTAAGTTTTCAGTTAATAAAAACATAGATCCCCTCCCGCCATAATCTTCAGCCACTTAAATTTATTCTCAGGATAACCTCATGGTCTTATTTGCAGGACTCCGAGTCACTAGCAAGAACTGAAGGGGAAACAGACATGCCCTGTGCCCAGAAACCACATCAGATCAATAACAAAGGGACCCACCCAGGGCTGGGGCTTCTACAACTACAAAAAACAAAACAAAAAAACCCTCTCAAGGAACCAGACTATTCAAAGATATATATTCAACACTCCTGTGTATAGTGTTACAGACTGCTCTTTATTTTTTTTTTTAGTTGTCAATGGACACAATACCTTTATTTATTTATTTTTATGTGGTGCTGAGGATTGAACCTAGTGCCTCACACATGCCAGGCAAGCGCTCCACAACTAAGCTAGAGCCCCAGCCCAACTGCTCTTTTAAGATTACATCCTTCCTAATTCTATTTGGTGTTAAAACAGACTTTGTGTTATAATATGGTCATAACAAGTGGTATTTGGTTTTATGTTTTTAACTAGACATCCTGACTTGGTTAAATAAAAAGATCACCAAATGTCAATAGTGTTGAGACTGAGAAGCCCTGGACTAGACTAGTTGATATCCCTTCTTGCCCTTAATCCATTCAACCAGCACACATTTATTGGGCAACTACTACGTGCCAAGAACTGTGCCAAGTGCTGGGGTTACCATGTGGAGTCAAGCAGGAAAGAAGGGCAGTCTGGATTTATTTGGCTGACCACCCCCAGTTCTGGGAAGCCTCTGTAGGCTAGAAAGACCCCTTCCAAGAAACAGGGAGGAGAAAGCAACTTCGCACAGCAGGCCGGAGTCCAGCTCCCTGGCAATCCGCAGCACCCAACCCTCTTACCTGGCTGGGCTTGCCCAGATCCCCAGAGGCAGCTGCTCTGATTTCAGTCCCCCCCCAAGACGACGTGACCTCAAGCCTCGGTTTCCCCACCTGCTGCAAGGTCCAGCTCTCTTAGGACACAGTGCACTCGGTAAGAAGCAAAGCTGGCCCTCCACCTCTGGAGCCTGTTTCCCCTCCAGGCACCCGTCATCCACAGGAGGCCCTGGAAGGGCTAAGTGATGCAAAGGCGCCAGGAAGAAGGAATTTGTATATATGACCGCGACTGCAACAATAACGTCAAGAAGGGCGTCCTCCGGGTCACTGGGCGCCTGTCCGGTATCCGAGGGCTCCGAGGACGGCACGCTTGGCCCGGAGCAGCAGGCTCGCGCCCAGAGGCCAGCCCACCCCCAACCGGCCTCTCGGCTCGCACAGGCCGCGCCGCCCCTTTCCCTCATGCAGGCCCGAACTGACCTGCGGCCGCTCCCCTGGCACCCGGCACCCCGCCCTCCGGTTCCTCCAGCATGGCTCCGGCGGCAGCTCAAGCTCCTCTCGGGCGTCGGGGGCGCGGGCTCAGCTCCAGCGGCCGCTGCTGCTCGCCCTCCCTCCCGCGCCACTGCTGCCACGGCCGCCGCGCTCGTATTTGGCGGGAACCGCGGCGACCCCTGCAGTCTGCGAGCCCATTGGGCGAGGCCGCACCACGTGACATCCCGCCTCGGGAAAGAGGAGCGCCGGGAGCATCCTCGCGAGAGCCGTGGCTTCCGTTCCCCCTGTGGCTCTTCTATTGATGTTCCTGCGAGCCGAGGTAGGGCTCCGTTCCGGTCGCCGCTCATTGGCTGGACTAAGAAGCCCTGTGATTGGGCATGGGAGATGTCTAACTGAAAGCTACGCACTGCGATTGGCTGAGCGTGTGGGATAGGGTTAAGGGGGGCCGGAGACAACTGGGAACTACGGTTTAGCTGAGGACTGTGAGCATTTGAGTTTATCCTCATTAGGCTTTTGCTGAATATAGCAACTACAATTAAAAAGAAATTTTCTATATGAGCAATAAAATAGAGTCTTGGCAGCCATCAGCAGCATTTGGTATGCAGCAGATATATTCGGAGAGAATGAATAAAACGGATGTTTCTGTTTTAATGCTCAGGATTGTTGCACAAGCCTGTTTCCTCCACAGGCAGCTCTTTTCCTGGCTGATTTCTATCAAATTTCAGATCTTAGATCGACTCGTGAAGAAACCTTTACCTCCTCCATCTGTAACAAAATCGAGTGCTTGCAACACTTCCTTTTCTTGACGATATCTATGACTATATATTAAGGTATCATTTGACTAATAAATCAATTTTAGTACCTAATTTTTGTTTTTGTCATTAGCTCAATGAAGGCAAGTATCATTCATCACCAGAACCTGGCAGTGATCGTAGGCGCTCAACTAATATTTGAGTGAATGCATAAATACCATTTTTATGGAATTGTTTATTTACATCATGCAGGTTAAAAACCTCACATAGGGCAGGGACAGGGAAGTGTAGCTCGGTGACAGAGTGATCGTCAAGGATATAAGGGTCCCTGATTCCATTCTAAATGCGCGCGCGCACACACACACACACACACACACACAAAGTATCATACAGAAAACAGCTTCAAGCCCGGTTGTGTTGTGCAAGCCTGTAATCCCAGCAGCCCAGGAGGCTGAGACAGGAGGATCTTGAGTTCAAAGCAAGTCTCAGTAAAAGCGAGGTGCCAAGCAACTCAATGAGACCCTGTCTATAAATAAAATACAAAATAGTACTGGGGATGTGGCTCCATGGTTGAGTGCCCCTGAGTTCAATCCCTGATACAAAAAAAAAAAAAAAAAAAAAAGTTTCAGTATCAGACTGTGAGTCTAGAAACAGGTTTTCTTCAGCAGCAATTTAATATCACAGAAATGGATATGATGTGAAAAGTTGGAAAGTAGTCCAAGTTTGGAGTTCTGTTGAGGATTAGATTGACTAATTAAATTCATAGAATTGGAAAATATGGAGAAATAGGAAACTAAAAGACATCATTTGGGGCAAGCCGTTTCATTACTCAAAGCTTCAGTCTCCCTGTCTTAGCCATAGGATGTGTTCTCCCCCTTATCTGACATTCTGTAATAATCACAGTTCAAAGTGTGTATCAGAATCAGATGAGGAGCTTTTCCAAACTCTTCATAACTAAAAAGTATTCATAGTAGCCTCATCATTATCTTGGGGAGTGAAGTTGGGGCATATGTATTCTGAAGCAACCCTCTGATCTAATCCAGTGTCTTCTCTTGAGCATGTGAAACTTTCAGCAATTTTCTGGTACAAAAAAGATCACTCAAATCTGTCAACAACTTCAACACTGAAGTTCCAAGCACCTTGGTTGTGTCATTTTCTTGTTCTTCTTTTTGGAATCATTTATTCACTCCAATTCATTATTAATTTCCAATTCATTCAATACATTGTTATCAATAACAGTTGACGTGAGAATCAATATCAATGAAGATCATCTATCTGGGCCTGGGGTTGTGGCTCAGTGGTAGAGCATTTGCCTCACATGATTGAGACACTGGGTTCTATTCTTAGCACCACATAAAATAAATAAATAAATAAATAAATAAATAAATAAATATTTGTTTATTTGTCCATCTACAACTAAAATTTTTTTTAAAAAAGATCATCTATCTGGGGAGGCTTCCTGGAGGAGGTGACATTCCCAGTAGAGTCCTTGTTATGGTTCAGACTTGAGCTGTCCTCCAAAAGCTTATGTGTGAGAATACAAAAGCATTCAGAGGTGAAATGATTGGGTTATGAGAGCCTTAAACTAACAGGTGCGTGAATCCACCTGAATGGATTAACTGAATTACTTAACCCTACCTGCTGACAGGTAGGGTGTGGCTGGAGGAGGTGGGTCACTGTGGGTGTGACATTGGGGTTCCTATTTTGTCCTTATGAGCTGATTTCTCTCCGTTTCTTTTGGCCATCACACTTTTCCGCCAAGATGTGATGATGTTCTGCCTCCTCTTGGGTCCAGAGCAATGGAGCTGACAGTCTATGGATTGAGACCTCTAAACCTGTGAGCACCAACCCATAGGCGATCTGGGGATGTGGCTCAGTGGTACAGCACTTGCCTAACCTGTGCGAGGCCCTGGTCTCCGTCCCCAGCGCCGAAGAGGGGTGACAGGGCCGAGTGGGCGACAGTGATCGTTAATTAAAGAAGAGAGCAGAGAGCGGAAGAATGGACCGGTCCAGACTCTACAGGGTTTGTAGCCATGTTAGGAAGCTGGAGTCTATCCCATGGCTAGTGCGTGGACTTGAAGCAGAAGACCGATGGTCTGAATTGAATTCTGAACGTATCCTTCTGATTGCCTGGTGTGGAATGCACTTCAGGAGAGAATCCGGAAGTGGACGGCCAGTGAGAAGGTTAGTGGACAGCTATGATCAGGGCAATAATACCAAATGGCGTGGAATTTGAACAGACGGACACGCGACAGGGCGGGGATGGGGCCTGAATACACCGAGAACTGGGCCTCCTTGAGATGAGCAGACAGGCATCTGGAGAAGAGATCTTCAGGACTGTGCGCCTTCCCCAAGCCGAGATCTTCAGGACTCTGGTTCCGCCGTCGGGACTCCGGGGGCGCTGCGGCCCCCATCGCCTCTCTAGGCTCGGCCGGCGTTACTCGTTGGCGGAGAAGGCTCTCCCGCTCGCTTCACACGCCCAGGAGAAGTGCGCGTGCGTTATCGGGCCGGCAGGGGGCGCGCGTGCGCAGACGGGGCCGGGCGCGCGCGGGGCCGGCACCGGAAGTGTGCGGTTGCCATGTAATATCCTGGCCGCGCGGGCGCGCAAGCGGCTGAGGCGGCGCCGGAGCGGGCGCGGAGCTGGCCAGCGGGCGGCGGGGGCGGCGCCGACGGGGCCCGCGGAGGCACGCGAGGGGTCGGCGGCGCCCGGGATCTGGTGATCTGTGCGGGGCCTGCGGTTCGCTGGGTCCGGGCAGGAGGCCCGACGGCGGGAGGCAGCATGTCGGTGGCGGGGCTGAAGAAACAGTTCTACAAGGCGAGCCAGGTGAGCGGGGCCCGGCCCGACGCGGGGGCTTGGGCGGCCGAGCGGCGGGCCAGGCCTGGTTTCGGCTCGGGCGGGGTCGCCGGCGACTCCGGGGCGGCGTTGGCACGTGTTCCGCGCTGGGAGGGCAGCGCCGGGGACCGACGGGGCCACCCCGGAGCTCCGTCTCTGGGAAGGGCCGGCAGAGCCCCGCCGGGGCGAGATGCTCCCAGAGGCTGGCCGGGACGTGGACCCCGCGCCCTCCTGCCCCCCTCTAAGGCGCGACGCGGGCAGAGAAGGCGAAGAAACCAAGTCGCGAGGCTGTGGACCCAGGGCTCCTGCCAGAGAGCCCAGGGGCAGGGGGCATTTGCATCTAGAGAGTTGCTTCCAAAGTCCTCTTGATGGACACGGTCCAAGTTGAAAGGGTAGAATGAAAGGCGACCCCATCCTCAGGCAGCCAACTCCTCTCCCCAGAAACGGGGAAATTCTCATGTTTCTTCCCCCAAATACGTGTCCACCTTCCCTGTAAAAGCAAAGCACACAGAGTGATAGATAGCCTATACTCTGCCAGACCCTGTGTTTTGTTAAATGTGTCTTGGAGAGAAAATTTCTCTACCCTGGCGTTGTTGACATTTGGGGACAGATTGTTTTCCGGGGTGGGGCTGTCCTGGGTACGGCAGGGTGTGGTGGAGCATCCCTGGCCTCCACCAGTCCCGTGCCAGGAGCACCCTCAGTCTTGACAACCAAAAATGTCTTCAGACCTTACCCAGTGTCTTCAAGGAGCAGAAGCCCTTCCCGAAACTTCTGCACTAAAACATATTCCTAGAGTTTTTTGGAATTCCTCCTGCCCCCCAGAGGGAGATCTCTCTATGGTGCCCAGTCTGGCCTCAAATTCTTGGGCTCAAGTGATCCTCCTATATTAAGACTCCCAAGTAGCTGGAACAACTCAGGAGCCACAGCACCCAGTTTGGATCTTTCTAGTGGGCACATGGTATTCCATTGCACTAAGTTGACCACAGTTTCTATATTATTTCCAGTAACTTACTACTACAAAAAGTACCACAATGAGTAACCTGTGAATACCTCTACTCACGGATGGGTTTGGTTTTACAGGATAAATTCCCAGAAACAGAATGCTCAATCAAACACCAAACGTATTTTACATGTGATAGAAACAGATTTTTTGAAAAGTTTAAGATCTGCTGCTTGTAAATCTGGGGAAAGCTGTGGATCCAAGAAAACTAGGCAAGTGTAAAATTCAGTGTACAGTTTCAGATCCAAGAAACCCTAGATGCCTTGATTCCTATTGATCCATGCATTGTAGGTTAAAGATCTTGGGTGTGGAGTTCATGTGTACAGGTTCCACAGAAGAACCAATAATGACCTTAGGCAAACAGAGCTCTATCTGTAATTTGGAAAGGCCCAATGAAAGGGAAGAGACATGAGTTCCCAGTAACGTGTGGCTGGTATCTTTTGCCTTTGGAAGGAAAATATAAGGACCCCAGTGGTTGTCTAAGGATGAAGATATTTGGGGTCTATCTCTAGACAGCAGATGAAGCAAGATTTATTCCAGAGGAGTTTTAAGATTGTTGCAGAGAGTACTGCCCCTTTAACCTAGCAGGGTGGAATTAAGTGGGTTGGGCCTTATCTGGCAGGCGTTTAGCCCCCACATGCCCAATGGAAGCACCTTAGAATGTGGCTCACTGGCCTGGATCCTCCTGTGGGGACAATGTCTCCAGAGATCTTGGAAGAATTCCTTTGTACCCTCATGTAGGGAAGTCTTGAAGGCCCTGCCCTCCTCCAGCTATCAGGCCCTACTGGTGGCCCATGCAGTTCCACACAGACATGCCAGAGGAACCTGCCTGGCCACTCAGGCCAACCACTAGAACCTTTTCTTTCCTGGGGCCTGCATTCAGATCTGTGACAGTGCCTTTAAACCTGGAAAGCACAGTTCAGTGTGTGCTGGTGTTTAGGATCAGTTTACTGTTTCAACATTCCAGAGCTCTGTCCCAAAGGATTATTGTGGTGACCCAGCCTCCTCACAGAGCTGTCTTAGCCTCCCAATCGATTACCAGGTTGTGTTCTCAGGAATCACCCTGGCTCTGTTCCATCTTCTGCAATATTTTTCACAGTCTCTGGCATCTCACTTGTTTATCTGGCTGTACACATCTATCTGCTTCTTTTCTTCTCAGTAAATCTCTTTGACCCTACCCTGTGCCTTCAGAATCCAGTCACCTGTCAAGAAGAGGTTCCTTCCCTTCGGTAGTGATAGCTGATACAATGGCGTTCTCACTGTGTCACTAGGCTTCATGCTCTTAACCAGGAGTCTTGACTGGTGTCACTCTTCTGGCCTAAGGTGAATGTATTCCTCTTTTATAACCCCAAATCAGCAGTGTCTGGGAGCATGTTTGGCCATCACACTTGATGGAGTGCTACAGGGATGCTTCTGAGTATCTTCCATATGGCAGATCCTTGTTCCCTAAGAATTAGGTAATTTACAGATGTTAAAGCTTGTTTTTAGACCCCCCTAAGACCCCCACCCCGGGTCTTTAGGAACACCGTAAGTGTCCTTTGGTATCTGGTATTTTTCAGGTAGTATAAGTATGGGTCATGGCTTCTTATGCAGGAATGACTCTCACTCTTTTCCTCTCAATCTAGAAATGTTTGAAATTATTTTGAATTGTCATAATCTGGGGAGAAGGTACCAATGACATCGAGTGGGTAGAGGCCAGGGATGTTGCCAAACAACATGGGATGTTTGGCAGCCCGCCCATTTCCCCTTCCAAGAATCATCCAGCCCCAAAAGGTCAACAGTGCTGAGCTTGGGAACTCCTGAGTGGAAACATTCTGGATCTCAGAGACTTGTAACAGTGTCTAACTTGAGAAACAGAAGCTAGGAGGAGGGGGAACCTGAGCCCAGAAAGAGAAACTGGGTTTCCTGCTGTGAGGCTGTGATGATACTGAAGTCTGTGACTTCTCCTTGGTGGTGTGGTAACCACCTTAGCAGATCTTGTTCCAGTCGTCACCCAGCAGAGTCAGGTTCAGAAGCAGTTTTGTCTCAAGCAGGGGAATTTTGTAACAAGGTTTTATTTACAAGGCAGGGGAAGTCAGGATCAATAGAAGAGCAAGCAGTACAAAGTCACCTCCCTAGTGCCCAGGAAACACACTTCCTCAGCACATCTAGAATTGGGGTCTTTAGTATTTCCAGGGAAGTCAGAAGTTTATGTACATATTTAAAACCCTACTAGCAAGATGGAAACTCAGAAACTCACTTCTTCGAGCAGTATGTGTTTGGGTGAGGTTACTTTCAGACCTAAACTGCTTGCTGGTTTCCTGATTGTTTTTTGTGGCCAGGCTGTATGGAGATTTGTGAGTGCAACTAGGGATGGCCCTGGCAGCTGCCTGGAATGCTGGCCTGATGTCCCCTGCCCCCTTTTTGCCTGAAAGGAGGTAGACAGTTTGAAAGGAAAGATTGATCTGTCTGAGCTAAAAGTCTGTGTGTGTGTGTGTGTGTGTGTTTTGCTGGGCATCAAATCTCAGGGCCTCACCCATGCTAGGCAGTGCTCTACCATACTGAGTTTACCCCAGTCTGTCTTTCATGGCTTTGAGGTATGTTGGACGCTTCCTAGACCCAGGGTCCATGCCTGGGGGAAAAGCTCATATTTCCTTTGAGAGACTTGAGGGTTAAAGGGTGCCCTAGAAGCTGGGGGCTCTGGACCCTAACCTATGAGAAAAGCAGTAGGCAGGGTAAGGAGAATTTGGTGTCTTAGAATGTCCCAAAATTCTGCTTGCTCTGACTTATTTTTCTTTTTGGTACTGGCAGTTGAACCAGGACCTTGTGCATGCGGGGCACATGCGCTCTTCTACTGAGGCCCACCCCCAGCATAGACCAGCTTTTCAGACCTCACTTTGTGGATGTGAGCTGTGGCTTTCCTAGCAAAGTGCTTGACTTATTAGTAAGAAACATGGAATGTGAAGCTCGTATCCCTTTGCTTCTATGTGAATCAAAATGTGCAGCCCGTGCCCCAGGAGAGAGGCAATTCAGAGTTCTGTGTGCATCATCTGGAAAGAGGGTCAGGGCCAGGCACCCAAGGCTGTGCTGAGCACCCCATCCTCTGGAGCACCCTGTCCCACGGAAGGCACAAGCAGCAGATGAGGGAGTGGGTTTTGCCTTTGTGATGTCCATGCCTGAGGGGAACTAGTTTAGTCCACTCTGGCAAGAAGCCACAATGACCTGGCACTTGCTGTGGTATGAGGTCCCCAGGGGAATACATGGATGGTAGGTCCCGCTTTCCCTATGTGGCTTTCTGTCTCTTGCTTGCACAATAATATAAACAGTCACTGTTTGAGGCCTGAGCTGCTGGACTGTGGAGATAGGGAAGACATTTGAGACCATTTTTCCCTGAAGAAGACCTGGGGCTCCTTAAACTCCACCACTTCCTGGCCCTGTCTGTAAAAGCAGCTCCTCCCGCTTGTCTCCCAGGCCCACTGTGATTCAGCCAGGAGGCTCTGTGACCCAGCATGCTTCCTGTCCACTCCCGTTCTTAAGCCCAACTGAATGGTCACCCTGTTCTGACTTATTTTCTTTTTTACTTTGGGGTGCTGGGGATAGAATCCAGGATCTCAAGCTTGCTAAGCATGCACTCTTCCACTGAGTCACACCCGCAGCCCCTGTTCTGATTTCTGCCACGTGTAACTGCTGTACATTAGGCCACATATTAGCCGAGAGCCAAAAGTTCACTTCTGACTCAGAATCCTGTGTTCTCTAAAGGCTGGTTGGAGCTCTGCAAGAGCTAATCGCCCTGCTTATCTGGGTGTGTTAACACCAAGCCCCACCATGCTTAATTATAGTCCTGTGCCACTTAATCACAGCCTGCTAGGTGAGGGGTTCACAGTATCTCCCTCTTCCCTTGTTGAAATTGGGCGTATCATATCTTTCAGACCCTAGACTTACCAAAGACTCAGAAAGGTCCTCAAAAACGTTTGCCCATGCTCACCTATCCATCAGCCTCTTGTTGGGGTAGCCACCATGGGAGTACTAGTGCACTTGGGGATGAGCTCCCCAGTTTCTCTTTCAATTGGCCATATGCTCGTCATGCACACTGATTCCTCCTGTTCCTCAAAAAAGCTTTCATGTGGGCCCATCCAGCTCAGACCTGCTATTGACCTCTGTGTCTGCGTCCAGTGGCCTTTGGCCCAGGGACCTAGGTTGCAGTTGTGTCCTGGCTCCTACTTAAGTCCTTGTCCTCCTTTTCCCTTGTCTCCAATGTTCTGAAACTGATCTGATCTGAGGAAAGTTAGTTTTTAATTTGGAACGTGCAGCCAGCTTCCCTGATAGGCTTTCAGAGGCAAGGCACATTTTGGCACTGTAGCAGGTGGGTGGAAGGAGGAACGGAAAATTGCCTCCTACCCTTCTGTTTGCTGCGGGCTGGAGGTCTCTAAGGCCTAGGAGGGTTCCTTCAGTAGGCCTCCAGGCTTCTTGAGACTTTTTTAGCCCCAGGAGCATGGGGGTCAGGAGCTCAGCAGGCCCACTGAGGGCCTTACACCCTCTCTTATCAACCCCTCATGGCTTTTTTTTTTTTTTTTTTTTAAAGAGAGTGAGAGAGAGAGAGAGAGAGAGAGAGAGAGAGAGAATGAATTTTAATATTTATTTTTTAGTTCTCGGCGGACACAACATCTTTGTTGGTATGTGGTGCTGAGGATCGAACCCGGGCCGCACGCATGCCAGGCGAGCGCGCTACCGCTTGAGCCACATCCCCAGCCCCCCTCGTGGCTTTTTAAACAAACCTGGGAAGTGTCCTGGTGGGCTCTTCTGGTCCCTTTTCAGAGCTGTCCTTGGAAAGCTGGGGGAGAGTGTGTAGGCTGCTTAGCAGCTGGTGCCTGCCTCTACCCCCACTCCCCACCCGCTCCGTGCAGCCAGGCCTGGCAGGCACTTTTCCTGAGCACTCATCTGGGGTTCGTTTCTGCTCATTTCCCGTTAGGCAGTCACAGGGCCCCACACGCATGTTCCTAGAGGATGACTGCGTCTTCCTTTTCCACTTGGCTCCTAGAAAAACTTGCTGACTGGGCCCTGAGCATGGGGTCATGCGGACACTTCCCCACCAGGGCCGGAAAATAGATGCTGTTTCCTTCCTGGACCTGACTCAGCACTGGCCCACTGACCGCTTTTTACAGGACTGTGGCTGGTTAGTATCCCCACCTGGCTACAAACCCCAGCACCCTACGTGGGTGTCTGCAGGGGCTCACAGTCCTGGCAGATATCGTGATTTCTGGGAGTACTAGACACCCAGTGAAGCTCCAGGGCGGGAGGCTGTCCTTCCCATCCGCCTCTGCCCTTGCCCGGGCATCCTTCTGGTCTCAGGAGTAGTGAGATCCTGGCTCAAAATTGCAGATAGATTTGGGGATTGAGTATTTCAGTGTCCTTGTCACTGGCTTATAAGCTCTTTGCAGACAGATCTAAGTATTTCTGCTCACCACTATAGCCTTATTGAGCTTAGTTCCTGGCCTGTCCCAGGAACTCGGTGAATATTGGTTAAAAGGATCAATAGCCTTGCAAAGCAGCCCCTAAAGAAGAGAAGAATGTCCCCAGGGGGCCTGGGGTACAGTCAAGCTAGCTGTTTTCTGGCATTTTGGACCTTCTAAAGCCCTTACCTGGGTCCCAGTTTTCAATCCCACCCTCTTCCTCTCTGGGTGACACATATAGTCAAACTGGTCTGCTCTGCTGTACTCTGAGCCCTATATGCCCATGTTCTCTGCCTCCTGTCTGGTGGCACTGTCTGTCCTCTTCTTGTCTGCCTGTAAAGCCCTGTGCCTCTCCTTCACCCTCACATCTCGTGGGACTGCCTGCTGGAGGGGCATCTTCCCCTTTGAGCAGCTGGCCTCTTGGCTTCCCACCCACATCACAGTCCTGTCCTGCACCAGCTGTGCCCTTCTCCCATCAGACAGCAGCTCCTGAGGGCCAGGCCAAGCTGGGCACCTTGTGCCAGGCGTGGGGCCTACTGGGTAATGGCTTGCCCACAGGCTCATCAGAATTACATATAACCAGGTCAAGTTGGTGTGCTCCTTCTCAGGCAGGAGTGGGGCTGTCTCCCAGTGGGGCCTCCCACAGTGTCCCTAATGGCATCCCAACACCAGTTCTACTCTCTTGACCTGGTTTCTGCTCAGTCCTGGCAGAGTTCCAAGGACTTGGGTGGTTGAGAAGATCTTTGAGAACTTGGTCAGGAACAAGTCCAACTAGTCTAAAAAAAATTACAAAGCTCAGAGATTGTTCTCTTTGCCTTAGTTTGTACTCCAGGCACAGTGACCAAGAATGACCTGCACTCAGCTGAGGCCAGAAGGGCCTGGCTGGTGTCTTAAGTAGCCTGGTAACATGGATCCCACCAAGCAGGCCCTGTGGAGCAGAGATAAGATTTCCACTTTCCTCCTTGAAGGAGCCAGGCCCAGAGTTCCTAGGACTGCCCAGCCTCGAGGCCTCCTTGGAGAGGGTATTTTCCTCACTTCCAATTTTCCCTAAGATAAATCATGCCCTAACCTCCAAAAACCTGCTCCCCAGGTCCAGGCCCTTTCTTAGACTTAAGGCCTGTCTTTAACCTCACTATGCTTGACACCCCACCTCCCAGATTCCACACCGAGGCCTGTTTTGTTTTTTTGGTACCTGGGATTGAGCCTGGGTACAGTTCAGTGACCACTTATGAGTGCTTTAAGCTCTTAAGCCACATCTCCAACCCTTTTTATTTTTTATTTTGAGACAGGGTCTTGCAAACTTACTTAGGGCCTCACTAAGTTGCTGAGGCTAACCTCAAACTCGGAATCCTCTTGCCTCGGCCTCCCCAGTTGCTGAAATTACAGGAGTGTGCCACCTCACCCAGCCCAACATTTTGTTTTATTGTTTGTTTTTAGTACGGAGGATTGAACTCATGAGCACTTAACCACTGAGCCATATCCCCAGCCTTTTTTTTTTTTTTTTTTTTGTATGTTATTTAGAGACAGGGTCACACTGAGTTGGTCTAAAGCCTTGCTAAGTTGCTGAGGCTACCTTTGAACTTGTGATCCTGCTGCTTCAGCCTTTTGAGCTGCTAGGATTACAGGTGTTCATCACCACGCCTGGCCCTGTTTTGACTTCCCTCTCTGGGCCCCTCCAGCTTGTTCCCCTGGGTTCTTTGGATTTTGCTTTCTATCTTGGCCTACTATCTCCTTGGTATCCACTAACCTCTCTGTACCTGACTTCCAAATCTCTCCCAGTCCCAGTGTCACCAGTGACACTCCCACCCACCTGTGGCCCTGACTTGCTGGTTCCCCTCCCTCAGCCTGAGCACCAGTGTAGACCACCACACCATGGCCTGCAGCAAAAAGAAGTGACCACCAGGGCTCTTCACCTGCTGCCTGTGCTGTAACTTGAGCACAATGGTTAATTTGGCTTTTTTTACTTTATAATAAGTTCGATTTTTAAATGGATTTAAAAAGAAATCTTGGTCTTACTCTGTGTTTTCAGTAGTAGTAACTGGAACAACAAATGCAGCAGCAGCAAAACAGTGCAGTTGGTCCTCTTAGATGCCCTGCTCTTGGCTCTTCTTGGTTAGATTCTGCAGTAGTGACCAACCGACCCCCCCCCCCCCCCCTCAAGTGCCTCCTGGCCAGAGGAGCAGCACAGGAAGAACCGCAGCAGAAATAGTGTCCTGGCCATACAGTTCATGGATCTGCCTCTCACACACATGCTGTGAGATACAGGGCTGCACTTCTTCTTTACTCTCTCATGCCTACTGCTCTGCCCTGCTCAGTCTCAAATGAAGACTCAAGAGATCCAGTGGACCTGAGTAAGGCTCAGAGGACAGCTATGGCTGCAGGTAAACCTGGCTGTGGCCAAGTCCTTGGTGCCTGGGGGAGGGCTTGTCAGTCAATGATGTTATCACATTGATTTCTTATTCTAAACGCCACCATGGCCAATGATTTCAGTAACTTTTGCCAGTAAACCCCAGTCAAACCTGTTTTCTTTAAGCAGGATGATAACCAGTGGCTTTTCTGGGTCTTGACCCTAGCAGTGAGCAGAGACTTGTTCACAGAAAGCTTCTGGGAAAGAACCCTTAGGGAGCTCTCTGTCCTTTATTTTAGTTGTAGATGGAGACAATACATTTATTTGTTTGTTTGTTCGTTTATTTATTTTTGTATGTGATGCTTAGGATACAGCCCAGTGCTTTACACGTGCTAGGCAAGCTCTCTGCCACTGAGCCACAACCCCAGCCCTCTCGGTCCTTTTTCCTCCCCCACCATGGGAATTATAACACATGGGCTCCCAAGAGTCCCTCCTCAACCCTGCCATGAGCTGACTGTGGCAGAAAGGTAGGTAAGTGTCCTTCACTTTGAGCCCTCAGAGTCCTGACTGTTTGAGATGGACAGGCAGTGCTGGCTTTTAAAAGCCAGGCTTTGTGGCTGGAAATGGCAGTCTAGGAATCTAGGGTGGAATTTCTCTATGCCCTGGCCTGCCCTGGCCTAGGTTGTCCATCATCCTCATCAAGGCCTCCCGTGTGCATGTTCTCTGAGAGTGAGACACATTGCTATTCCTTTAGAAAGGCTAAACTAAAAAAAAAAAAAAAAAAAAAAAAAGCGCCAACCAATAAGTTAGGCATGATGACAGATGCCTGTGATCCCAGCTTCCAGGAGGCTGAAGCAGGAGGATTGCAAGTTGAAGGCCAGGCCTCTTAGGGAGACCCTGTCTCAACATAAAATAAAAAGGCCTGAGGATGTAACTCAGTGGTAGAATGTTTACATGGCATGTGTGAGGACCTGGATTCTATTCCCAGCACTGAAGAAAAAAAAAAAAAAAAAAAGCAAAAACTACTGGGTTAGTCTTTTGCTTCTTGCTTCTTAGTCAAATCTGCATGTTACCCTTGAATCTGAGTTGTTGTGGATCCTCTGACAGCTGGGTGGCCTGTGTGACACTTCGGGGTCATGCGGTCATGGATTCTCTTCCCTTGGCTTCTTTGTTTTAATCTCACAGTTGCAGGCTCTCTGGGAAGCCTCCATCCCCTCTGGCTCTCTCCCCACGCATGCAAGGGCACCCAAGTGTTCTGTCTGTCCCTATATTGCCCAGTACAGGGGTAGAAGGCCACAGCAGGCCCCTCTGCCTTCTCTGCACTGGAGTGTTGGGGGTTCCTGGGTGGGAAGCCCACAAGGAGTGCTGCAGAGAAGCAGGACTAGGAAAAAGGTGCCTTGGCCAGCCTGCCATGGTGTTGTTTCTGTTGCCCTAGGCCTAGAAGCATCATTAAAGTTTACAAAGGACTAGGGATATAGCATGCATGAGGTCCTGGGTTCAGCTTCATAGCACTGCAGGGGGGAGAAAAGTTATAAGGTGTTTCAGACATCAAAGAAATCTAAGGAATGGCCAGAAAAATAATCAGGTTCACATCATTCTGCTTAAAATAAAACAAGCAGTGCTGGGGCAGTGTTAGCCCCTGCCTTCTTCCTTCACCATGCTTGGGATCATTGCAGAGAAACATGTGGTGTGGTGCTTCCTCTGGGTGGTACCCTGCAGTTGGCTTGGGGCTTGGCTGAGCATTTTCTGTGAGCTGTTTGCACCAGCCCACATTGCTCCAGTTCTTTTCCATGGCTCTTTAACTCCCCTCCAAGAGTCACGCCCAAGCCTTGGTCCGTTCTGCCAGTGGACATTTGGGATGTCTTGAGTTTGGGCTCTTCCGTGCCATAGGGTGGTGAGCAGTCTTATGGCTGTCTGGGCACGAGTCGGAGAGTTTTCCCTAGAGCTGTACCTTGTTTAATACAACCATACAGGTTTTCAGTGGTCCTAGCCTGGAAACAAACAAAAAAAGCTTTTCAGTTTATGGATGGAAAGTCTTGGACCCAGAACTGGTGGGTGTCACATGTTTGAGCAGTTGTGAAGTGTGATATTTCAGCCATCCCATTGTGCTGTGTGTCCCTGAGGGGTATAGCCAGCTGGGGGTTGCTCCCCAGGCACAGGATCAGCTCTCTGGTCCAGAGAGAGATGGACCTGGGGTACACCAAAGGTGCCCACGCTGCTTTCAGCTGAGACCTCCATTAGTGCAGGTGCCAGAACCCATATGTCCAGTTTTGCTTTGCACAGGGAAACTGAGTTGCAGAAAGAACGTGCACCTGTACCCTCCCAGGCCCCTCCCCCTCCATCGCTAGGGCCTTGGCAGGATCATGTAGGTGTCAATCCTAGTTGTTATTCTTTCAGAATTTTCAAACATACTTTCTTGCTGAAATGTATCCTAGCCCCCAAATCAACACTCAAGCTCTTTCACAGTCATTCATGGATGTGCACAGAGTAGTGAAAACTTTATCTTCCATATATCTTCCAGCTAGGGCCACAGGCTGCAGCGCTGTTGAGCTGTTCCAGCTGTCATGCTGTGAACCAGGATTCTTAGTGCTGTGTTTTTCACATTCTGGGGACTTTGGCTGGCTGTTTAATGTGATCCCTGAGGGCTAGGGACCGTGATGAGCCTCAAAAAGGAAGCACTAATGTTAGAAAAGCCTCAGGTATGAGCACTAGGATTTACTGTTGACTGTGGGGTCAGCGTACAGAACAACATCATGTGTTGATCAACTGACAAAAACAGAGTGACCAGAGGCCAGCAGGTACCTGCCCACAGCATGTTTCCTCTGAGAGCAATGGTCAGTGTTAATCAGCTTTCTGTCTCTATAACATTCCCAAGGGAGCCAACTTTTTAAAGAAAAAAGTTTACTTTGGCTCAGAGTTGGAAGGTTCCAATTTATTGCTGGGTTGGCTTGTTGCTTTAGGCCTGTGGCAAGGCAGGGAACATGTGGTGGAACAAAACAGCTCACCTCCTGGCCAAGGAGCCAGGGCCCCACCAGGCCCTACCTCTTTTTTTTTTTTTTTTGATACTGGGGAATTGAACTCAGGGGCACTGGACCACTGAGCCATACCCCCTGCCCTATTTTGTATTTTATTTAGAGACAGGGTCTCATGGAGTTGCTTAGCACCTCGCGGTTGCTGAGGCTGACTTTGAACTTGCGATCCTTCCTGACTCAGCCTCCTGAGCTACTAGGATTACAGGTGTGAGCCAACTCGCTTGGCCCAGGCCCTACCTCTTAAAGGTACCATTATCTTCCAGTAGCCCCAAGCTGGGAACCAAGCCTTTAACGTGGGTGTTTAGGGGACACTTAAAGTTCAAGCTGTAGCCAAGTGTGTATGGGCTCCATTCCCATGTAACCTCCAATTTAATGACTGAGTTAGTATGAATTAAGTGGAATTGTGGAAACTGGCCACGTGTTCAGATGTGTGCAGAAAATGATCTTTCTTGTCCAACCCTGAGGATACCCCACACCCAGAAACCCCTCTATCAATCCTATCCATCATGCTTAGGGCCATCCTGAGCTTGGTGGCACTCTTCTTCTGACAGAAGAATGCTGGAGGCTCATGCCAGACACTCTTCTTAATGACCCTCCATGTCTTCAAGGTGGACCTTTCAAAATCCTGTCTGGGCTGTTTCTGAGCCAGCCCTTACTAGCACAGATCTCCATGTCCCCTTCTTTCTCCTTTTCCTCACATTTTCTTCCTTCCTCCTTCAAAGCCAGTGCCAGACCCTCGCCTTTGTGGCGCATCTGTGGCCCTCTCCCTGCCCAGAACACCAGGTGTCTCGAGCCTGAAGGCCTCCCTCTATAACCTGGGGGCATCGTTAGTGTGTGCCTGTGTTATCTCTGTTCTTTTCTCACCTGGCTGGACGTGTAAAAATAATGAGATACTTGTTGAATGAACAAGCACAACCTTAAAAAGATAGATCCAGTCAGCTGACTCTAGCCCTGGAGAGTCACCCTCCCGCTTGAGAGTGGATCAGCCCAGGCCAGAAGAGCATCCCAGACGCATATGATGGTGGCTATAATTGAAATAGGGCTGATGATGATGCGCCTATGAGTGTCGCGACACACGACTAAACCAGTCAGGTCACTCCCAGTGAACTGGGCTGGCACAAAATAATCACACAGAGACAAAGAAATACCTTTTTCTTTGGGTTCTATGACAATTCCTTTGACCCAGCTCCCACAAAGGAGGTAAGGCAGGCGAGAAAGAGAAAGAGCACATCTTGAACCCTGTTTTATTTGGGGAGAAGCCATTCAGATGAGGCAAGGGGCCAGGTTGCAGGGGGCGTGAGTCTAGCTTCTTGATGTCTTACAGGTCAGCAGGTTGACTGACCTTGGAAGGCCAGGCTCATCTCATGTGTTGTGTGATGATCAAAGACAGAGCAAGCAAAAGGAACACACATACATGCACAGCCCAGAGAGAGCTGCATCGTCAGTCCAGTCCAGTGTACTCAGAATGCTCACACTCACAGCGCATGGTTGGCTTGCCACGTCTCCACATTCCCATTGCTCAAAGCGAGGGGGCATTCAGCTGCTATGTGGCAGCTCCCGACATAATGGGGAGCAA
The DNA here is from genome assembly GCF_045843805.1 of Urocitellus parryii. NCBI lineage: Eukaryota > Metazoa > Chordata > Mammalia > Rodentia > Sciuridae > Urocitellus > Urocitellus parryii. The sequence continues at coordinate 217,647,020 of NC_135533.1, forward strand.
CCATGCTCTTCGTTTGGGAGGGGAACCCGAATGGTTCACACATGCCACAGGCTCTGAAGTGGGCAAGATTGGGGTGCAGGAAGAGGATAGAAGGAGGGATCCAAGTCTCCAGTACAAGCGACCCCACCCTGGGCACTTCCTTGGGCCATCAGGAGGGGGAAGGCCCAGGTTGCTTTTCCCATCATCCAAGGGCCAGGCAGCATCTGTCTGTGGGTCGGTCCTTCCAGAGAGCAACAGTGGTGCTGGAGGAACCCTGGCCACTTGGGAGAGATTAGAAGACTCTATAGCTCTCAGCTCAGGGAGTGGCTGCGCCAGACCCTGGCACAGAGCAACGCCACAGAAGCAAAATGAGGCCTTGGGAGAAGACCAGAGGACAGGGCTGCTTTTCTTTTGCAAAAAATTTAAAATCTCAATCACAGGGCATTGCTAAGTACTTTGAGTTTGCACTGCAGCAGCTGTCTGTCCCCTTTGGGTCCCCTAGTCTCCTGTGCAGATTGTGGGCCTTGTGTCCTGGGAGAAATTGTGCACCAGCCCCACGTCTGGTCTCTTTGCCAGAAGGATCTCTTTGCCGGGCTGGAAGCAGATAGAGGGATGCACAGGGCGTTAGGGTTCACTGCTGTGCAGGCAGGGTGATGGGGCAGCAGGAAGAGGCCCTGGGGCCATGGGACTGCTGGGCATCAGACACAGGGGAGCTTCTCCACAGGCCTTCACATTGAGCCATTTGTCTCTTGGCACTGTTCCTTTTCTCCCTGCTTCTTCCCCCACAGGAGAGCATCACAGGGTCTATTTGCATGTTCACAGAACCATTTGCATGTTCGTCTGGCATGGGGAGCTGTGTGGTGCTGGGTTACACCCCAGCACCCGCCTCAAGAGCCCGTGGCACAAGCGTGGGTTCAGTCTGCGCTCCATACTTTGACTCTGTCCCAGTGGTTTGTGTGTGTGCGCAATCCAGAGGTGGGTGTTACTCCAAGAAGGATGTTCTTTTTGTCCTTCTAAAAGAAGGGTGTCCATATAGCCTCTCAATCCAGGAAAACTGGGTGCCAGTGCCATGTGAGGGGCTGAAGGAAAAGCCCTCTCCAAGCTTCTGTGGGCTGCACCTCCCCGGTGTGTGGTAGAGTGGGTAGTGTGGGAGCTGCAGAGTAGCTTGTGGTTCCTGACGTACCTGCACACCTATGTCCTACAGCAGGCCCTCTGTAATCCCCCTGCTCTACAGCTGAGGAACCTGAGGCCAGGGGAGTTTGCAGTTTGGGGGGCACTTTATCCTCCCCCCAGTACACACAGGGCTGGGGCTGGAACCCAGAGCCTCTTGCATGCCAGGCAAGTGCCCTGCTACTTCACTAAACCCCAAGCCCTGAGTTTGTGTTCTTTCTTACAGTGACAGCCTTGATGGACAGAGCAGAGCAGAGTAGACCCAGTCTTGAGACTGCCAGTCTCAGCTCCCCTCCCCTTCCCTGTCACCTGCCCTGCCTTGTGACCTAGTGGGCATGACTCTGTTTTGACTTGTTATTGACACACTGAGAGCAGGTACATTCATTTGTTATTTATTTATTATCTCTATAAATATTATTATTATCCCAGCAAATATTCAGTAACCAAGCACATGGATCCAGGGCTTCATGTACCTCTACTAACCCTGTTGATGCCCAGCCCTGCTGTCGGGAAGCATATATTTGGGGACAGAATATGTTGGGGTGGGCAGAAGATGCCAGCTGTTCCCTGGTAGTGATACACAAATGTAACCATGAAGAGGTCCAGTCTCACAGGCAGGTAAAGGGCCTAAGAACTGCTGTTCTCCATTGTGTGGCCTGAGGGGGATCCTGGGAAAAGCCACACATTCCCTAGACCTCACAGGTGTGGGTGCTCTGGCCTCCCCACGGGCACAAGGGGCAGTGTCAGCAAGTGCTGTGTGTGCCTCAAGGAGGAGAGGCCACCAGCCCCACTGCTATAGTGTAAATGGCAAAGAGGCAACAGCCCTGGCCAGTGCCCGCAGCTTCCTCCTGGCTTCCTCCTCTGTGTGTCCTGGGGTGGTTAGTGCTAAGATTCAATCAGCTCCAGGTTTTCAGGACCAGCTCTGACATGTAAAGGGCAGGTGCCTTTTGTGTTTAGTGGGTGAGAACCAGGAACTAGAGCCAGTACAGATGCCTGGGCCCCGGGACGGGCTGCCCTCAGGGTGATCGAAGCCAGCATCTAACACAGCTCAGCTGACAACACAGCCAGCAGACACCCAGGTGTGGGGCCCTCTGACTGCCTCTCCGCTTGCTCATCCACCCTGCCCTGTGCTGTCCTTGGTGTTATGACCTACTCGGGCACATTGGTAGTCAGGGCTCAGAATTCTGGTTTCCCTGATCCTGGCCACATGTGACCTGGCAAAGGCACATTTGTCAGCCCAGCTTCTCACCAGCTGCTGCTGAGTAGGTTTGGGGACTGTTTCTGTTTGGCTTTCAAAGGAATTTGCCTTTCTAGTATCCTGGAAAGGATAGCCAGACTCCATACCCATGGTTTTCTCAGGAGATGGCTGTCCATAACAAACACCCCATGCCAGGGCCCTCAGAATAGTCCAGTCCCCCAGCATACAGGCCGGATCTGGCCTGGCTTGCTTTGTTCTTTGCGATTTTTCCCAAACCTTGAGCTCTCTAGTGAGAAGCCAGCTGTGGGAGTGGGGCTGACAGCCTCCAGCCCCCAGAAGCAACATACCAGAACTTGCTGAAGGAACAGCATCCTCTGGCTGGCTTCCCAGAGCTCCGCCCCCTCCAGGGGTGGGGTGTGGCAGCAGGAACCCCAGAAGTCTCAGGCTCTGTTTTTCATTCCAGGGTAGATATGGCTCTGACTCAGGGGGAGGCCATAGGCGAGCAGATGGAGGCACGGTGATAGGTGGTGTGAGACAGGACAGGGCGACAGCATGAGGGGCTGGCTCAGGGTTCGCACAGCAGGTCATGGAGGGGGCAGCACAGACAGGAGCAACCAAGGAAAAGGTCCTGTGGTGGGCATGAGGTTGGCACCTTCATGGAACAGAAAGCAGGTGGGGCAGAGACTTGCAAGGAGAGATGGCCTTTAAAAGTGGAAGGGGTTGGGCTGGGGCTGGGGCTCAGCAGCAGCGCACTTTCCTGGCATGTGTGAGGCACTGGGTTCGATTCTCAGCACTGTGTATGAATAAATAAAAAATAAAGGTCTATCAACAACTACAAAAAACACAAGTTGAAGGGGCCTTAGGGACTGGGCCTGTGTTTCGTTGGGGGGGCGTAGGAACAGGGGCTCTAGGCTCTAAGTCAGTCACCCTGGCACATCAGTCCCCAGGGAGCTGTGACCCTCCTTGGGTCCTGCACCTCTAAGCTGTGCTCTCAGTGTGATACAGAGGCTATCCAGTGCTGTCGCAAGCCAAGCAGTCCCTGCCTGACCTGCTTGACAGGATTGTGCATCCAGTCCCATGATCAGGCTCTTCCTGAAGGGCTCTTGCGTCAGCCTTGCCTTTGATGAGAGATTTGTTCTTCCTAGAGCGCCTTATCATTTCCACGCACGTGTGAAAAGCTGATCATGCCTCAGCCAGCAACTTCCCACAGGCTCCTGAAGCAGAGCTGTGCTGCCCTGCCCAGCAGGGACTCTGGGGACTTATTGCCTCATTTGTTTGTGGCTTGGGTTTTTCTTTTTATAAGTTTTTGTCTGAAATTTATTTTATCAGCATGTGACATGCAGCCAACTTGACCCCAAGATGAAAAACTAAATGTAGAGGCTGATTTCTGTTTGGAAGCTGCTGCTCTGGTGGTAGGAGCAGGGTCTGTGGCCTAATTTGGAGCCAGTCTCTGTCTCCAGCAGGTTTGTGTCCACATTAGGTCAGCTAATGCTGTCCCAGCACCCTGATGGCCCCTGGTCCTAAAAGCACTGGGGAAGGGGGGCCAAAATCAGGGTGCAGGCGCAGCCTCTGTATAAAGGAAGGTGTGGGAGCCCAGGACCCCTCAGCTTCATCAAATGCTTGGAGTGCTGACTGGCCATGGACAGAGTGGCCCCTCCTCCTCTTCCCATCTGTTGAGTGAAGACACTTGCCCTGAGGTTATACCTGAGCCAGGTGAGTGAGGAGGGCCCAGATGATGAAGGAGCCAGCTGGGCAGTAGATGGAGAGAGCAGCGAAGTGTCCATGCCACATTTGAGGCCAGGCAGTCCTGCCCTGCCCACAGACACTGGCAGAGCACTGGCCTGCTGAAGCAGAAGAAAGGATGTGCCCTCCCAGACATGGCAAAGCAACCAGGGACTGGTAGGCCGTGAGTGGAAGAGGGGGCAGTGTTAAGTGCCCTGCTGCTTGTGGGGAAAACCTGGCAACTCTGGTGGCAATCCCAGGGCTGCCTGTTAGAGCTGGACCTGCAGAGCATTCTCATCTTGTAGATGAGGAAGCAAGGGTTGCTGCAGGAGTCCCCAGAGGAGCTGAGGACAAGGACCATGATCTGCCCATCTCAGGCCACTGCCTCACACACTGGCTTCTGGCTAGGCTGGCTGTGAGGGGAATGCCCATTCCCTCCCCTCCACCACCCACAGGGAGCTGGGCCAGCAGGGTGTGAGCCTTCTTACCCCTTTCTAAGGACCGCTGAGTCACCTCTGAGGGAGGGGTGGAAAACTGAAGCCTTCCGCCTATCTTGTCCTCACTGGGACTGGAGGAGCAAGAAACAACACTGCAACTCCTGTGGCTGCCTTGTCGCACAGTGCAGTGTTGTGGGCGCCCTGTGTGCCAGGCAGTGCACAGGTCCCGGGGTAGCAAGGAGCGCTGGCAACTGCTGTGTGGGGCACTGGGTCAGCCAGGTGTCTATCACTGTTAATGGCTTCCTTAACAGGAAGTGACACCAGAGCCCAGGCCTCCAAAGCCAAGTAGCAGTTTGTCCAGAGCAGAACAAATGGGCAAGGGAGGCAAATCCCAAAGAGGCCCTGAGCTGCCAAACAGCGAGGGCTGCGTGTGGACAGAGGGCATGGGTAAGGCCTGCGGGTGGCAGGCTAGGGAGCAGGCCACACTGGAGTCCTAGGGGAAGATGCCAGGGTGGGGGCCTTCCAAGGGACTCAGACCGAGGACCTTATCGGGAACGGATGATGTGGACAGAAACCTCCATCAGGACTGGTGACTTCGCTGTCAACACAGATGAGTTCTTTCCAGCCTTGTGCAGAAGGGGTGGCCATGCCTGTAGCTGCCCTGTCTGCCACTAGACAGTACCGTTTTCTGTCGCAAGGGCAATGACACACAGAGCTGCCTCTTACAGCCTGTCTGTTGTGACAGCCACTGAATGATCTTGTCCATTTGCTGTTGCCATTACTGTCTAAAGCAGCTCCCTTCTGACAGCAGCCCCTCTGCCTCCTGTCTGGGCAGTGCTGGGCCACAGATGCATGGTTCAGGTGCCCCTCTCACTGCAGGTTCCCTCCCTGCCTCCTGCAGCCTATGCAGGCAGAGGGGCAGCAGCTGTCACTGGGAATGCTCTCAGCTCCCTGCCTTTCAGGCAGCAAATTGTAGCCAGGCACAGTGGTGCAAGCCTATAATCCCAGTAGCTCAGAAGGACCATAAGTTCAAAGCCAGCCCCAGTTACATAGCGATGCCCTGTCTCAAAGTAAAAAGGGCTGGGGATGTGGCTCAATGGTTAAGTGCCCCTGGGTTCAATCCCTGGTACCAAAAAACACAAAGTTGCTTATTCTCCATGCCAGCTGGGTGCCATCCTTAAGCTCAAAAAGCCACACTGGGAGATGGAGTCAAAGTGACTAGTGCTACAGTGACAAAAGACATCCTCCAGGAGATGAGCCTGACCACGGCCCTAATGCCAGGCTCTCCACAGCCCATTTGTCCCTCTGACAAGCCAAGTCCCAGGTGAGGGACCTGGACTCTTGAGAACCCCCATAAGCTGGCCAGGAGCAGAGCCCTTTTGGGTGGGGTGGTGCTGGGATTGAACCCAGGGTGCTCTACACCTGAGCCATGTCCTTTTTTATTTTTTATTTTAAGACAGGTTCTTACTGAGTTTCTGAGGCCGGCCTTGCCATTCTCCTGGGTAGCTGGGATCCCAGGCATGCACCAGCACTCCGGTCTCCTTTCTAACTGATGTCGAACTGTTGTCTTGTCCATCAGCCCAAGTCCAGGGGACAACCCCATGGGCTAAGAGGACACCCTGGGCGTCGGTGCTACTGTGCTTTGACACCAAAGCCTGGTTCCCCAGTAAACCTTGACAAGCAGTACAGGGGGTCAGTGGGTCTCTCTTAGGACTTGAACTAATGGTGGCAGTAGCACATGGAAAGCCATTTTAGAAGCCTTTTCCTGATTCTTCCTCTCCTGCTGCCATTCACAAAGGTTGCTTGCTAAAAAACAGCATGGCTTTGGTGGACAGAGAGGCCATCTGTGTGGGGAGGACACATCCGGGAAGCCTCGGATGCCTGGTGTGTGACCAAAGTGGAAGTTGTACCTCCTGCAGCTATGGAAGGGGTGGTGGCCACCCAAAGTCTTATTTACACAGCCTGAGGGGGAGCGCGCCAAGACACATGGTCCTCCCCTTACCAGCCTACTTCATCCTCCTGCCTCACCCAACTGGGGCCAGAGTAGGAAGCACCTTTGGCACACAGTGGTGCTCCTGTGACCTCTTTTCTCTCTGCCTTTTCCCTGCCCACGTGCTGCTTCCATTCAGGAGTGACAAATCCTGAGCTTCTCACGCAGATATCCTGAGGGCTCCAGGGACAGGACCCTCTGCAGATCACATCCAGGCTGCACTCTATGGCTTTTCCTCTCGTGGAATGATCACTGCCCCATAGCCAACATCTCTTAGTTGAGCCATACAGGAGAAGCTCACCTCTGGACATCATCCTGGTGACACTGGGGACCACTGAGAGGTCCCTGGCCAGAGCAGACAGACGAGGGCAGTGCCAGCTAGTCATTTTCCTTCCTGGAAGATCCAGTGTGCTGTCAAGACCCTCCTGCGGGGCTTTGCCAGCATCCCCAAGTCAGGAGCCACGGCATAAGCACAGAGTGAGCTGCAAGGATGCCAGCCGGGCAGCAGAGCAGCCTGCAGGCGTGCCACCTTTTGGCCCGGCTCAGGAGGAAGACTAATGGAGACTGGGAGGGTAGCTCCATGTATGTCTGCCAGTGGCTTCACAGATCCAAGCCAGCATGGAAGGGGTGTAGCTGGACAGGGACCTACAGACCACAGATCTGCCCTCACACCCCTCCCTTCCCTTTCCCTACCTTCTCACCCAGTGCAGGGATTTCTCCACACTGCCCAGGACAGTCTCAGCCACTTCTTGGGCCTCCCCAGTTATGTCCCCCACACAGCCCTACTGACAGCCCTACTTCCTGAAACCCAGGCCTCCCTCCTCCTGTCTCACACATGGGCGGAGTCAGAACTGGCCACCTACAGGAATGTCAGGTTGGGCCAGTGGTCATTCAGCTTCCCTGCCTACAGTTTCAGGGCCATAGAGTTCCTTGGCCTCTCACCCATGTCCCCATCTGTAAAATGGGTGTGTCCCTATGTGGTCATCTAGTGGGTGTTACTAATCAATGACAGGGGCAACATGGGGCCCAGTAGGTGGTGCTCCTTTCCGTACCCTGCCCACCTCTCCCTGCATCTCACCTGTGTGGCTGGTTTTGCCCATTGGGAACTTGCCTTGTGAGTCCAGCTCAGGTGACCTGTTCCTGGGCTCGTCGCAGCCAGGCCCTCCTCCCTCACTTCCTGTAGCTCATTCCACATTCTCTTTGCTGATGTTCTGCCTCATTTCTTAGCCACCTGGTGGCTTCCTCAAGACTAGGACAGAGACTTACCACACTACCGAGCCCTTAGAGCACACAGCATCTAGTTGACAGCCTGTTGATCAGGGCCTCCGGCTGGCACTGGTCTGTTGCTGTGGTGGACACAAGGCATTGGTCCCTCCCCGACTGATTGCCAACTGGGCCACCCACCAGCCCCACCCTAGTTCCTGGTCTACAGGGTGCTGAGCCAGGCTCCCTCCAACAGAGGAGAACAGGACTGAGACACACCCTTGAGAGTTCTACTGAGAAGGACTCAGAAAGGAGTGTGGGACTCTTTGTGGTGTGGTGTGGACAGTGTCACCACAGGTCTAATGGCTGGGTTGGTAGAAGCTCACAGGCAGAGGGCAGGAGGGGAAGCCAGCTCCAACCCTCACCCTGGCCCAGAGAGGACAGGTGACCCCTGTGGCGTCCTGTAGGAGGTTACCTCCCACTTCAGGGTCCTAAGGAAATGAGGCCCAGCAGCAGCCCTCTGCCCTCCCACTCCTCCGTGCTGCTTTCTTTCCTTCAAACAATCCACCGAGCCTGCAGCTGGCCACTTGTTCTCCATCCCGTTGCTTGTGATTCATCCCCCACTCCCACCCCCACTGTGGTGCAGCAGCTTGGCAACCTGTTCTGTGCATTTCCACTATGGCGGAACCCTCCTGTGTGTCAGTTCCTCACTTATGCCCAAAGATGGCCAAGGATTAGGACTCAGGAGATGCTTGTCTTTGAAAGAAAACCGCTTCTCTTAAGGTCTTTTCTCTTTGGTTGGTTGGATCCCCATCCTCAGTAATGGGGATGGTGCCTGGGGCTTGGTGCACGCTAGGCAAGCGCTCTACCACTGAGCCACCCCCAGCCCTGGTCATTATTAATACCGATGGGCCACCTGTGCTACCAGGAGTCACATGCTCTGGAATGGAGACCCATCTGATTGCTTGCTCCCCAGGTGCCTGGTACACAGGTGACAAACCCAGTAAAGGGGCCGTGCTGGTCAAAAGCAAATGTGTGTGAGCGGGGGCCGGGCACAGGTGGGTGGGGCACATGAGGTAAGAGCAGGCAGGTCTCCACTGGGTGACCTCAGGCTGACTCTGGGGTCAGGATCAGCCTCAGGAGGTTCTGAGGATGTGTCCTGCAGGCAACAGGACTTCTCATCCCTGCTTCCCACCCAGCAGGGACTACCTAGGTATGGCCTCTGCAGGAGCCTTCACAGGAAACGGGCTGCTGCCCAAATCTAGGGCAGTCGTGGATGAGTTCCCTCTCAGGGTCCAGCTCACATCTGTCCTGGGACTGGGTAGGAGGTGATGGTGTGGGTTTCACACTGGCTCCCCTCCTGGGCACAGCAGTCACTTGGCTCCACAGCTGCTCTGCTGACCCCAGCAGGTGCTGTGCCACACGGCTCGCTCAGCAGGGCTCAGGCCCGTGCTGTGTGTGCTCTGCACCTGGCTGCCAAGAGGCAGCGTGGACTTGCTCCTCGGCCGTCTGTCCTCAGGGTGGGACTCCAAGTGGCCTCACTTTGGGATGGGCTCTGTCAAAGGCTTCATTTCATATCTGCTGCTGAGTCCATCAGCGGCTCTCAGCAAGGCGGGACAGTATGCTAGTCCCCCGTGGACATGGCGTCAGCCCCTCTAGGGTTGGCTGCCCTGTGACAGGGACATGAATGGCACCACTCCTCATGTGGAGACTAAAGGTGTGTCCTTGTAACCCATATGTGTACGTTCTGCCCCTGCCCAGGTGCTGTCCTCCTTCCAGTGCTACTGGGCCTGTAGTCAACATGAGGCAGACTCATCTCTCCCACATCTTCCTTTTGGCCTTTGATCTTTCTGTCCATTTGTACCTGTTCCTAGCCTGTGGAGCTGTGGAGAGAAGGAGCTTCTCAGTCTTACAGATCCCCCCCTGGTACAGACAGGTGGCCATGTGAACATGGAGGTCCTGAAGACGTTGTGGGGGCCTTGGGAGGCTGAGGCCAAGAGACACTTAAGAACCTACCAGCTGTGCCTTGCTCAGAACAGGTCCTCAGGCCCAGGTGCCCTCAGGAAGTGGTGGTTTGTGCCTGGTTGGCTTCAGTTCTCAATTCACTGCAGGAGCTGGGCTCACATTTCCCTGTGGGCAGCCCCAGCTCTGAGAGCGTCCTGACTTCCCACCCACAAAGGAAGCGAAACTGACCCATGAAACTCAGTGGAACCCCCCAGAACTGCTGGCAGAGGGTCTTTATTCCTAATCCTGGCCTAATCCCTGGGCCAGCCTCCCTGTGGGGTGGAGCACACTGTGCAGGGCCAGCAGTGACAGGGGGCCAGTTTCCCTCCCACTTCTTTCCTGCCTCTCCCCTAAGTCCCAGGCGCCTCCTGGACCAGGAGTCCAGCCTCCCAGTGGGCGTGGACAAGGGGATGTGCAGTCGGGTGATCTGGAAGGCTGCCTTCTGTGGAGCAGGCCTGCTCCTGGGCCCAGCAAGCACATCCGGGAGGGTGGGTACTTCTCAAGCCTCCCAATTTCTGCTCTTGGGCCATTTCCTCCTGGGTTGCTGTGGTTCCTGTGAGATCCTCACTGTTTCTACCTGTGTCCTGGGCCACCAAATGCTCTGCTAGGCCTCCCCTCATATAGCACACTGGGCACTACAGGGACCATCACAGCATCCCTTGCTCACATCTTGCAACATTTGGAGCCAGGGAGACTGCTAGGTGTAGACTGGCAGGTACCCCTCAGTCTTGGGGTGATAGTCACCAGTGATAGCAAATGACACCTTCCACTCTTCTGCTGTGACTGTTAGCTGCCAGAAGGACACAAGCCTGTCTTTGCTGTCTGGGTGTGTGTGCACACATACATACCTGCACACTGGGATATGGTCACATACCATTAGACCAGGACATTAAATGTACACGGTCACTTGAGTGACATCAAGCCTCCTGACAGTTGAACCACGTGGGGGTGTGGTGAGTGAGCTGTGGAAACCACCAGAAGACTCAGGCCCTCTGTGCCAGAGCCTCACTTCAGGTGGGAACAGGCTGCCAGGCCATCCCACATACACACTGATTACTGGAAGGAGCCCACGGCTGTCCCTCCTCTCGCCTCATGCTGCCCACTCTGGAAAAGCTCTGATAAGTCCTGCAGTGAGAAACCCTTCTTAAGTAAACGGGGCAGTTTCCGTGTGCAGTCTGCCCCTGGGCCTCTTCTGCACTGGGGCCTGCTCCCCTCTGGGTATGCCCATAGAGGATGGATGCCCTCTGGGAGATGGGGGGCCAGGCCCACTCAGTTTCCTTCCTGGAGAGGCAGGGAGCCTCTGGTGGGAGGTTGAGGCACCACAGTAGCCCAGGAGCAGTCTCACTGCCATCCATCAGCCCCCTACGCAGGAGGGCATCCCAGCGCTGTCATAGGGTTGTCAACGTGTCATTCAGCCACGGTTGGCCCCTGCATGCACACCTGGTGGTACACAGTCTCTGAGCAGGTGTCTCTAGAAATACCGCCAATTCTGTGTGTGTTGGCATCTCTGTGGCCACAGCCAGGCCTAGCACCAGACCTAAGGTTTCCTCCTGGGGTGGGGTGGGGCTCCTCGGGGTGCAGTGAGCCTGACGTCCAGTGCCACCTGGACTGCCAGGTCTCGCCCAGCTACCTCCCAGGCACAGGAGCCCTTGGTCAGAGGGCCCCAAAGCCTGTCCTGCCCAGGTGGTGGGAGATGGCCAACCTGTTCCATTTCTTAATCTTGCTCTAGCTGTATGTAAGAGGGTCTGTGTTTGGCTTAGAGAACTGCACATTCCCTGACAGGTGCTTCCCCATCTCCCTCCTGGCTGAATGGACTGGGACTCAGGAAAGGTACAGCAAGCCTGCCTTGTGCTCCCTGTTCACAGTGCCCTGAAGGCACTGGGCAAGGAACCTCAGCAGTGCAGGGACACAGGGGTCTCTGCCCTGCTCCCTGGGGCCCTCAAGGTTTCCAGTAGACCAGCCACCATGTCGCACAGCTGTAAACCTGCACCAAGCCCTCAGTGTGCCAGCATGATTGAGGCTCCCCTGGTAATTCTTCCCAGTTTCAGGGCTACTTTTGCAGCCAGTGGATTTTTTCATATCCAGGCACTTGGTCAGAGGGTGCGGCTGGTGGATGGTGTTCTTGTTGTGCTTACCCTCGCATTCCTGTAACTGGTTTACATCCCTGACTGGCCACCCTTGTAGGTCATTATAGTCACAGTACTGGTCAGTCCCGGAGGACCCAGGTGTGCACTTACCTTGTGAACTTCCCAGGAGCTCACAGTGTGCATGTGGGGCAGCCGCGCCTGCTCTGCAGCTCAGGAGGGTGTGCCTGGGTGTCAGCTGCAGGGGTCAAGCACATGCACGTGCACCGGACCCGCTCTGGCCACCTGCCCCTCTGCCCAAGACCATTTACCTGTTGGCTGGCTCTCAACCAAATTATGAGCAGGGTTTTGGTGGATTTGTTTGTTTTTTCACTCGATTGAAAACACTCAAGAAAGGTGTGGGGCAAATCCGCACGTCTCCATCTGCAGGGGGTTCATGTAGGCACTTCTGGAAGTGTGTCCCCAGGGCTGTTTTCCTACACAATGGGATCCTGCACCCCTCACCTGTAGGTCTGCCTCTCCAAGGAGAGTGTTTGGTCCTGGGTGCACCCCTGAGGTCCAGTGCCACCTGGACTGCCAGGTCTCGCCCAGCCACCTTGTCAGTCTTGCCGTCGTCACCATGTTTAGGTTCCCTGTAGGCCATGGTGGCTGTAGCAGATGCGACTAGGATACACCCAGGGGTGCCTCTTCCTCCTCCTCTGCACTTCACATGATCTCCCTCCTTTTGTCTTCCAGTTGGTCAGCGAGAAGGTCGGAGGGGCAGAGGGGACCAAGCTGGACGATGACTTCAAAGAGATGGAGAAGGTAGGGAACTGCCCAGGCTCCTCACGCTGGTCAGTGCTACTGAAAGAGGGGCCCCAGAGTGCTACCTCACCGTGGAGCCCCAGTGGACGTGCCCACCCTGGCAGAGCTGTGACTGACAGGCCCCTGTCAGTCAGGTGGACTCATAGGTAGCAGCTTCCACCCAACCCCAGGCAAGCAGCGATGGGGACAGGATGCAGCTGAGCTGATGGACAGGGTTGGGCAGGCCTGTTTTGGACTTGGGTGCCAATGGCTGTGGAGCCCAAACACTGCCTCTCTCCACAGAAGGTGGATGTCACCAGCAAGGCAGTGGCAGAAGTGCTGGTCAGAACAATCGAGTATCTGCAGCCCAACCCAGGTAGGGCCAGCTTGCTGTCTGGGGTCTGCCCAGGCCTCCTGTGTCAACAAGAATCTTAAATTAACAGAGCGCAAAGAGGGACTACTGTGCCTGGGTGGGTGGGCTGCAGGCATGGCTGGATCCAGGGGTCCAAGCACCATGTTTAGGATCATGTACTTGTTTTCTACTTGAGCTGACAGCTTGCCTTCCTCTACGCTGGCTTCACTGTAGGGCCAACTTCTCCGCATAACAATCTTACCCTTCAGTAACCCCACCACCGCCACCGCCAGCCAACAGGCCCTGCAGAAAAGAACATCTTTCCCCTCCTGACAAACTGGAGCAGTGTAGGGGGGGGGGGGGGTACCAATCTCCTGATCTGGTCAGGGCTCCATCCTTGGAGTATGGGGCTGACTCCTGGGCCCAGAGCAGGCAGAACCTTTCCCCTGGCTCTGCAGTGGGAGGCAAGGAGCACAGATGAGCAGCAAATCCAGCAGCAGCCACTGGAGGCCAGTGCCAAGAACAGAAAGGGACAGAGGTCCACAGCTGTGTCCCCCACCCCCAAGGCCGCACGTGCAGCTCCCTCCTCCCTCCTGCAGCTTTTTTTTCACTGCACTCACTTGGGGGCCCGCTCTTCCTGTGCACTGCCAATTCTTTTTGGCTGCTGGGGTGTCCAGAGGGGAGTCACACTCCTGGTGGCCTGTCTTGGGGGCGATCTTGGGAAACAGGTCTTGCACAGGTACACTTTAAGAAGGGACAGGTGCGGGAGGAATCCCCATGGCGCCCCCCTGGCTGGTCCTGTTGCAGCCTCTCGGGCCAAGCTGACAATGCTGAACACGGTGTCCAAGATCCGGGGCCAGGTGAAGAACCCCGGCTACCCGCAGTCGGAAGGCCTCCTGGGAGAGTGCATGATCCGCCACGGGAAGGAGCTGGGCGGAGAGTCCAACTTTGGTGAGCTGCACATGCTGCCCCCTGCAGGGCAGCTCTGAGCATAGTCCCCAGGGGCACAGCTCTCAGGCCCTCTGTGCCAAGTGCCATCCTTGGGACTGGGGATATGTGATGGCACAAAGAGCTTCCCCATGCAGGGGGCTGTCCAGACCAGTGGGGGTGGGCGGGCAGGGGTCGATTCACCCAAACCTGACCATAGGGAGGGACACTAGGGAAGAGCCTTTGTTTGGTACCAAATTCCAATTGCCAGGATGTTGGCTGTTAAGGAGGGGCTGTTCAAGAGCGGGGAGGACATCGATTCAGCAGGAAGGGCCCCTGCGACAGCTTCCCATGCCCCTCTTCTCTGCAGGTGATGCCCTGCTGGATGCAGGGGAGTCCATGAAGCGCCTGGCTGAGGTAAAGGACTCGCTGGACATAGAGGTCAAGCAGAACTTCATTGACCCGCTGCAGAACCTGTGTGACAAAGACCTGAAGGAGATCCAGGTGCTGCTGCAGCGTCCCACTGCCCAGTCCCGCCCTCAGCCCAGCCCCAGGGTCACCCTTCCACAACAACCAGGTCACATGGTGGACAATTCTCCCATCTATCCTGGGAGCCACCAGGTGACACTTGTCCCCTGCAACCTACAGCACCACCTGAAGAAGCTGGAAGGTCGCCGCCTGGACTTTGACTACAAAAAGAAGCGGCAGGGCAAGATCCCTGACGAGGAGCTGCGCCAGGCCTTGGAGAAGTTTGAGGAGTCCAAGGAAGTGGCAGAGACCAGCATGCACAACCTCCTGGAGACAGACGTGCGTGGCCGTATCCCGTTGTGCCCTCCTGTGTGACCATCTGCCCAGGGTGTCGTGGGGGTCGGGTGGCATCACAGGAGCCAGGGTAACCCCTCCTGTACCTGGCACACCCAGGCTCAGCGAAAGCTTGAGGGAGGCCACATGGCTTCAGGGGGACAGAGGGCTGCAGGCAGCAGCCTGCCCACTGCCAAAAGCGAGGAGCACTCCCCAAACCTGGGGCCCTACTCAGGCTGCAGCGTGGGGGTCAGCAGGGAGACGCCACCACAGTGGTGTCCCTCCAGCCCTGCTGGTCCCACAGATCGAGCAGGTGAGCCAGCTCTCGGCCCTGGTGGACGCGCAGCTGGACTACCACCGACAGGCCGTGCAGATCCTGGACGAGCTGGCCGACAAGCTCAGGCGCAGGTGGGCTGCCTCGCTGTGGTGGGCATCTTCTCTGCTGGAGTCCCTCTTGTTCTCTCCCTGTCCCCGATGGCTCGCCGCCAGAGTTCCCTGAAGCCTGAGTCCCCATGCTTCCTGCAGGCCCTGGACCCTCGTGCCCCTCTGTTGGCCATAGGGACAGCAGCCCCATGTGTGAGGCCGCCCTGGTGTGATCAGGTTCCACAGCACGGCCCTGAGTCTGCTTCCAGAGTCTCCCAGGCTGCCTGAGTTGGGAGGGGCCACATGAGGAAGCAGGACATTATTAGGCTTGTCCTGGTCCCTCTGGGAGACAGCAGGAGTGACATGAGGGCCAAGAGGTTAGAGGAGTGCTGAGCCACCCAGTTCACCCTGAGGTCCACGGTAGTCTGCTGACCCCTCCTCACCCATGCCCTGCCTGAGGCTCACCTCTGAGGCGTGTGGTCAACTAGAGCTGGGCCGGCTTCAGGGAGGCGGGACAGGACGTGCAGGGCACCTGCTTCCTGGGCTGTCGGGGACCTCACAGCATAACCCGTGCATTGAACTATCTAGAAGTAGTCTGCAGCTTCTGAAGGTGCCGGGCGGGGGTGGGGGACCAGGCCAGGGCCTCTGACTGGTTCCAGGAGCCTCCAACCAACAATGTCCCCTGTGACGGGGCCTAGGGCATCAGCTTGGATCTAGAGTGCTGAGGCCCTCATGGCCAATGATTCCCCCCACAGGGTGCGAGACGCCTCCTCACGCCCCAAGCGGGAGTACAAGCCCAAGCCCCGGGAGCCGTTTGACCTCGGAGAGCCTGAGCAGTCCAACGGGGGCTTCCCCTGCACCACAGCCCCCAAGACCACAGGTAGCAGGGAATGGAATGCTGCTCTGGGTGGCAGAGGGCTGGCCCTGTCCCAGGCCTCTGAGAGCCAAGGCCCAGGAAAACCCAAGCCCACTGTCCACCTGGACTACAGGAGGGGTCCCCAGGGACCAGGAAATGGCCCCCATACACACTGTGATCAGTCTCCCCCTGTTCTGTTCACAAGCAGCTTCATCATCCTTCCGATCTTCGGACAAGCCCATCCGGACCCCCAGTAGGAGTATGCGTGAGTGTCCCCTGCTAATGGCTTCCCTGCTGATGGCTGGACTTAGCTGGCAACACTGCCTTCTGTTCTATTCCAAAGGGGTCTTTCTCCTACACATCTCCTGGGCCAGGAAGTCCCGCCTGTCCCCTGTGGGCAGTGGGGCCCAGATGGGAGCTGGTTGGACCGCCCCCACCGCTGGTGGGTCTCCAGCCCCTAGCCTCATGTGCACACCAGGGGCTCAAGTGCTGAGGGCCAAGGACACCAGCCTGGCTCAAGGCTGTCTTGCCTGTACAGTGCCCTGAGTGCTCTGGCCAGTCTCCCTTCCCCATGACCCTGTGGGCATCTCCAGTGCTTCCCAGCAACACTGTGGCTGACCATTGCCAGACCTGGCTCCGCCTCTCTTCCTTGGGGGGGGGGGGGAGCTGAGTGGCAGGGCCACCAGGGAGAGGGGCCAGGGCTTGGTGAGAGAGAGCTGGTGAGGGCACAGTGGCCCTCACATCTCTCCTGCCCTCAGCACCCCTGGACCAGCCCAGCTGCAAGGCACTGTACGACTTTGAGCCTGAGAACGACGGGGAGCTGGGCTTCCGCGAGGGCGACCTCATCACGCTCACCAACCAGATCGACGAGAACTGGTACGAGGGCATGCTGCACGGCCAGTCGGGCTTCTTCCCCCTCAGCTACGTGGAGGTGCTCGTGCCTCTGCCGCAGTGACATGCCAAGGCCCTCCCGCCCTCCGTCCACACCAGCTGGGTCTCCTGCATTCCATTTAGCAGCTGATTCGGGCCCACCAGGTGGCCTGTCACCAGGCTGCAGGGCCAACTGGGCAGGCAGCTTTCATCCGGGCAGGTGAGGCCCGTCTGCACCAGTGAGCGTGGGCCCGCACTGGAGGCAGCAGGCTCCCTTCCCCACCTTCTGGCAGTCCTCCTGGGGCTGGGCTGCGTCCTTCCTTCCCTTTCATGGCCTCCTTCCCCGGCCAGCAGGCCTGAGGTGGGACTAACACTAAGGTGCTCTTAGAAACACTAATGTTCCCTGGAGGAGTGGCAATTCCCTCCCATCCTGGGGCCATCCTGTTGTGGCTGCAGGGCCCAGCTCCTCTCCCTGTCACCTGACCTGCTGCCTTAACAGGGTGGGGTGGGACTGAGGCAAGACCCCTGGCCACCTCCCCACATCCCAGGTTTTAAATCCCTTCCCCGCCCGTTGCTGGCGATGGGCCAGGCCCCCATCCAGGGCACCCCAGAGGCCTGAAGTCCCAGAGGTGCTGTCCCTGAGCCTTGCACACATGCTACTTCCTGGAGAGCTGGGGCCCTCAGAGGCCCCTAGGCCAGGGCGTCCCCCACCTCTTAGAACCTGCTGTCAGCTCTGCTTGTGGTCAGGACGAGTTAGGCCTGGGTTTTCGGAGGCTGCCTGCTCAAGGACAAGCCCTCTCCCAGGAGCCCTGGGCCCACCGCTGTCTCAGGAGCCTGCCACCCTCCCAGCCAAGTCCTCAGACCCTGGCTGGCTTGGACCCACCCTCACGATGGGTCCAGCCTCTTAAAGCCCCAGCCCAGCACATGGAGGGCTGTGCCCACCCTGCACACAAACAGCTCACTTGGGACCACGGCCCATCCTGCTCTGCCGGAGGTTGAGTGCGAATGCTCTGAAGACTGGCACCTCAGACCTGGCTTGCCAGCACCTGCCTTCCCTACACCAAGCCAGCAGCTGTGTCCCGAGACCCCTATCCAGACAGCAGGATCCCAGCCCCAGCTTCCACTCCCTCTCACCTAATCCAAACTTGACTAAATGGAGGGACCTCTGGGCTTGGCCACATTCACATTCCCTTCCCCAGGACTCCACAAAGCCCCTGGGACACCAGGCTCTGTCCTTCTCTTTTGCCCCTTTGTGGCTACCACATGGGGACACGCAGTCTCTGCCAAGATGGGCAGTGCGACCTGGCTTCCCATCCAGGGTGGACTGAAATGTACGCCTAATTTTTTTAAAAAAGAAGTATTAAATGTTTCTTTCTACAGCCCTTAGTCTCATGTTGGTGCAGTGGTAGGCCTCAGCTCCTCTGTGCTGGTCAGTAAGGGGCATCCCTACCTAGTACCAGCCCCCAGTCACTTGTGGGTGATTCTGCATCCCAAGGTGCTCTGCTGCCTAAACAGCAGCCCTCACCCAGTAGGTGCTGTGGAGCTGGCTGGGGAACCACTTGCATCTGTAGCTCAGTGCCCTGCCCTGCTACCCAGAGGAGGAAGCCACACTTGGAGCTGCTCAGGGGACCCAGCTTGGGCATGCAGCTGGCTCTCGTCCACCCATGAGACACATTGCAGGCTGCTGGCTGCTCGGTTCTTTATTATCCAAGCCTGTATACATCACACAGGATGGGACAGCAACAGACGGAGTCCTTGAGCCAGGCCCCATAGTCACCTCTGATCTCAGGACAGCACCCTCAGCTCCCCTACTTGAGGAGACTGTAGACCTGCTCCAGCACATGGCACAGACCTTGGTCTTTGGGTGTCCTGCTGGCCAAGGAGATCTGAAACAAGCAGGGCTGGTGGCTCAGTGCCCTGCCACCACCCAACTCGCCAAGGGGAACAGTGCTTTTGACCCAGAACCAGTGGGCTGCAGGCACAATGTCCAGGGGGGGGGGGGTCTGCCTGCCAGATCCCAGGCCACTGAGTCCAAGTGTGAGTGACAGGCCACAGGCGGGCAGGAAAGTGCTTCTACACAAAGTATACAGACAGATTCAAGTAAGAAGTAAACAGGGCACCCTAAGAAGGCGGCGCCAGGGCCAGCCACCAGAGAAGCCAGCTCACACACCAGCTGCCTCTGGCCTTGCTGGAGCTCAAGGCTCCAAATCAAATCAAAACCTGTGTGCCCTCTTCAGGTGGCCCTGAGTGACACGCGGTCTGATGGAGAGGCTTCTCCAACTGGGACGTCCTGGGGGTTGCGAGGTCCAAGGGGCTTTTGTGCAGGGGAGAACCAGAGCCTTGTGTGTGCTCAGCAAAGCCCCTGCTGAGCTGCTCACCCCGGGGTGTTCCCATTTTTATTTTCATTGTGGTCACTTTCTTGGGGTGTCCTGAGTATAGTCCTGGGTGTTCCCTATGCACAGTCCTTGGGGCTGCAGCTCCTGGGGACAGATGTGGTCTCACCTTTAGCTTGTCCAGGTAACTGTGCTCCTGGCTCCAGGGCTCCTGGAACCTCACCAGGTCCGGGGCGCCTTTATAGAACTCCACCAGCAGCATCTGCCGGAGGGCAGGACTGAGTGCCAGCTCCCTCCCCTCCCTAGACCAAGCCAAGCAGCTGTGTCCCAAGACCCCTATCCAGACAGCAGGATCCCAGCCCCAGCTTCCACTCCCTCTCACCTAATCCAAATTTGACTAAATGGAGGGACCTCTGGGCTTGGCTACAATCACATTCCCTTCCCCAGGACTCCACAAAGCCCCTGGGACACCAGGGAGCAGGCCTGCCCTGCTGCCTCTTCTAGCCTAGGGCCAAGGAATGGCACTCGGGTGCAGCTGTGTGAAGAAGGTGGGCTTTTTTTAGCACATGCTGAACATGTGGTTATCAAGCCTATGACCTGGGCTGGGGCGCATCCCAGTGAGCAGCTCTGGCCTAGTGTGTGCAAGGCCCTGGGCACAACCCCAAACTGCAGTTTCTCTACTTGGAGAACCAGTGGCGGGTGCAGAGGCCCAAGGCGGGAGCTAGCCAGGAACAGGGAGTGGGACTGTGGAGGGTCTGGGGCTTGTCCTAGGATTGGCAGTCAATCTGGATGGGCTGGGTGCCTCTAGCAGGGCATCTCCCCCGTCCCTCCCACGTGGAGCTCACCATCTCGTGCAGGATGTCGTTGGTCAGGAAGCCGTCCTGCACGTAGGCCATCTCTACCTCCATGGGGATGCCGTAGTCGCTGGACCTTTGCTGAGGGCAGTGCATGCCAGTCAGAAGACCTTGCAGCCCACCCATGGCAGTGGGGACAGCAGAGGGCCTGGGGCTGGGATCCGGGGCTACGGACCATATGGGGCCTTGGTAGAGCCAGATAATGGGGCCAGCGTGGCATCCTGCCCACAGATGCCAAGAAGAGACGGAGCCCAGAATTCCCCCCAGGGATGACCTCTGACCCCTAGCGGGGCCTGGGCAGTGAAGCCAGGCAGGGCTTGGGAAGGAAGCCACGGCACTAAGAGCAGCGTGCTGCACCCAGGCCCACGTCGGGTCTCAGAGAAGCTCAAATAGGGTGGCCAACAGCATCTGCCGGAGGGCAGGACTGGGTGCCGGCTCCCTCCCCTCCCTAGACCAAGTCAGTGGGAGAAACAGGCCCAGGACAGAAGTGCCCTACCTTGAGCCACCAGCACACCCTCCTGGCCCTGGCACATCTGCCCACACCGACTCACACCCCCTGGCCTCCCAAGAACCCCGGCAGCCCCACCTACCTCGGGAGGAGGCATCACCCAGAAGGGTGAGATCTTGGACTCGGGTCCCGGGTTGCCAGAGTAGTACGGGGCTGGGGAAGGAGGAGGAGAGGGCTCTGGCTGGAGGCTCAGCCAGCCCAGCAGGGCGCCACTCCTCAGCCCAGGACTCACAGCACAGCAGCGCCAGGCAGGGCTGGAAGCCATTGCTGGAGCCCTGCAGCCGCAGCTGGTAGTCCATCTGCGCGTCAATGTCCTGCAGCGAGGGCAGCGCTGGGCTGTGTGGGTGACTGTGGTACCAGCCGACCAGGGACAGGCCTCGCAAGAACAGGCTCTGGTAGATCTGGGCAGAGGCAGCAGCAGGGTGGGGGACAGGGTAGTTCTGTTCAGTGCCTCTCTCTGCTCCTGCAACTAGAGTGGGCCCTCTATCTGTGGGGGACACCGGGATCCCAGGGTGCTCAAGTCCCTTGCACAGCGCAGCACAGCATCTGCACGGAACCTGTGCACACCCTCCCCTAGGCTGGAACTGTCCTGGGTGGCCTGATACTTGACACAGTGTGTGTGGCTCAGAGAATGGCAAGCACCAGGGTCCGCGCGCCCACGGTTCCCATCTGCCGTGGCAACTGCGGTGGGAGGCACAGAGCCTGCCCCGCCCAAGAGGGACCTTCCCAGCCATGAACAAGGAGGGGCAGAGATGGACAGGGCGGCGACACATGTGCCTGATCAGCGCCTGCTCACTGTGCCCTGCGGGACACTGTGACAACGCCTCGAAGAGTGGTTGCAGAGTGCTCCGCACAGTGCCAGGGACACACTGAGCTCCATCATGACAACAAGACTAAGAGCAGCAGTGGCATGGAGCACAGCCCGGGACCAGGAGTCTCCCAGGTGAGTCACGAGTCCCAGGCCAGCCTGGGTCACCTAACAAGACCCTGTCTCAAAAGAAACTGAAAAGGGCTGGGGATGTGGCCCGCGGAGGACCACCTACTTATCCTGCGGGAGCCCCGAGTTCCAGCCTCAGCACCACAGAAAAGGGAGAAGCACACAGCAGCCCCATGCGAGCTAAGGGCCAGGTACCGGACTGCGTGAGACAACGACACCTCAGGTTTCACAGAAAAGAACACCGAGGGTCTGAGGGGAAGGGCTGGTAGGGTTGGCAGAGAGCCTAGGAGCCAGGGCTGGGTCCCATTCGCACATCTGCTGAGCGCTAACACTGCCAGCTGCCAGGACAAGGGCAGGACAGCTGTGTTCCGTCCAGGCAGCCCCTCACCTCCTCTTCAGTGGCAGCTGCCGTGTCAGCGTCCCCAAGCCGGCTCCTGCAGGGGAAGGCTCTCAGCACCGTGAGCACTGCAGGGCGATGGGGAGAAGAGATGTCAGTCTGACTCCCAGCACCCCGTCCACCCGGCCCCAATACGCACTCTGGCTGGTGATGTCCCAGCGGCCTCCAAGGTACCCCACGACCTCGCTCCTAGTCAGGTGGCTGTGGAAGTCCTGGGGAAGGGAGTAGTGGGCACTGGCTCAGGCTGTTGCTCCTGCCCCCTACAGGGCCAGCCCACCCTCCTCTTCCTCCACATATTTATTGAGCAACTACCATTTACCCGCAGCAGACATGTGTTGAGAACCTACTATTAACCAGAACAAAGCTCCCTGCTCCTACACAGCTGCCATTTCAAAGACCCCTCCCTCCCTCTCTTCCTCATTCCTGGGTACCCCAGCCCCCTTTCCAGGCCAGGGAGCCCCTTGTCTGGACACAGGGCCAAGGTGGGAGATTAGTCACATACCAGCAGGAAGAGCACATTGCTAGAAATGGCCACATTGAAGGGCTGGAACTTGTTAATAGCTGCAAAGGATGTCACTTCCACCAAAGTGTGTGGGTTCCTGGAGGGGCCAAGAGTCCCACAGCCTCAGGCCCCCCTAGGCTCCTCCCTCACCCCTGAAACTATCTCCCCACCCCACCTGGCCAGCCAGGGCTGCAGAGGGGCATCTGACCTGGCAGAGTCACGACTGCCCAGCATGCAGTAGCGCACAGGCTTGTTTTCCACCCGCTTTCCTGGGGGTGTGGCCTCTGAAAAGGGGGAGGAGAGAGAAAGAAAGCATCGGAAAGCCCTCCCCAGGCCAATCTGCACACCCTGGCAGTGCAAGAAACCAAAATAAATCCATCTAGAGACAGCCTTAAAAATCAGGCAGAAACAGCTGGGAAATAAATGTCAACAAGTCAGACAGATAGCCTTTTACAAAAAGAGCTCAGGGGGCTGGGATTGTGGCTGAGGTAGAGCGATCACCTAGCACATGTGAGGCCCTGGGTTCAATCTCAGCACCACATAAAAATAAGTAAAATAAAGGTAGCGTGTCCAACTACTACTAAAAAATGAGCTCAGAGCCAGGCACAGTGGTGCATGCCTATAATCCTAGAGGCTCAGGAGGCTGAGACAGGAGGATCCCGAGTTTGAAGCCAGCCTTAGCAACCGGGAGATGCTAAGCAACTCAATGAGATCCTGTCTCTAAATAAAATACAAAATAAGGCTGGGGATGGGGGATGTGGCTCAGTGGTTGAGTGTCCCCGAGTTCAATCCCGGTAATCAAAAAAAAAAAAAAAAAAAAAAAAGCTCAGGAAAGCAGGTAGTGGGCCAAAGAAATCAGGGAGCACGTAAGGAAATGGGGCCGAGGTACTCAGAAACCCAGCATTAGAGTTTAAGAAAACAGGCAGCAAATGAAATTGAGCAGCGAGGCTACCAAGTCAGCCAGGCAGGATCTTGGGGGCTCCGGAGACGAGCAAGACCCCAACTCTCCCTGCTCCCTTCCATGCTCCAGGGCCACCCCCTTCCCGCCCTGCCTCTCCTGATCCCCTCACCAGGGTGTGCAGGCTCCGAGGGACCCTTCCCAGGGGGTCTCCGATTCTTGTCCTCTGCTGAGACCCCCGCCAGGACCTCCTCCTCCTCTTCCTCCATCAGCAGCTCCTCCTCCTCCCCTTCGCTGGCCGGGCTCTGGCGGGGACAGCAGCCGGACACTCAGCTGGACACTCAATTGGGCACCCCTGAACCCAGACTTCTAGCAGACCGGAGCCCCAGGTGCCATTGCCCAACACGGCGGCTAGAGGGCGAGAGCGAGCAGAGGCAGTCTAATGCGCAAGCGCAACTCTGGCCTGGCTGGCGCCCCCAGGCTGCTTTCCCTCTGGTTCAAATTTGCTCTGCCTCTTACAAGGGGGTGTGACTCCAGTGGACAGCCCTAACCCCTCCATTCCCGTTCTTATCTGTCAAAGGACCCAGTGGTCTCCAGCCCCATTGGGCTGAAGTGAGATCATCCGTGTAAAGCATCTGGCCTGCGCCCTCGAGTTCCGTTTCTAGAGCAAGTTACATGGATCACTGTAATTCCCCTGACTGCCCTCAAAAACCGCCTCCTGCCAAGGTGACCTCCTTGGATTCAAATCTAAAGGTCACATTTCGGTCCCTGCACTCACCCTCTCAGCAGCGTCTGCCACTACAAGGCCCCCTCTGTCTAGGAGCATCTCCCCTGACACCCAGACCCAGCACCTGGGGCCCCCTGCTACCTCTATGGGTCCTTCCCCAGGTGGATCCACACGTAGGCCTCAGGCCTCTTCCTCCACCCACACCCTCCGAGTGGCCTTGTCCATCTCAGACTAGGGGTCCAGCTGCCCACAGATGACTCAACATGGCAACACTGGGCCAGACTAGGCCCCCTTACCTGCTCTTCCATGTCTCTCATCTCTTGAGCTCAGCTCCGCCCACCCACTCAGGATCCCCCTTATCGGATGCATTAAGTCCTGTCAGATGCACTTTCAAAAATATCCAGGACCTGGGGCTGGGGCAGAGCGCCCACCTAGCACTTGCAGGGCCCTGGGTTCGATCCCCAGCACCACATAAAAATGAATGAATGGAAAAAAGATATTGTGTCCAACTACAACTAAAAATTAAATATTAAAAAAAAAATCACATCGATGGCCTCAATGGCTCCAGCTGCATCCTTAGCTCACCAGGACCAGCCCAGTCCCCTCTGCCTGGTCCCAGCATTCCCACTCTCACCCCCCAAAGCCTGTCCTCCCTACAGCAGCCACCACAGGGCCCCTGTGAACACCAAGAGTCAGTCTCAGTCCTCTGTTCACAGCCCTCCATGGTTCGCACCTCCCTTGGGGAAAAGGTCAAGTCCTTCAAGCAACCTGCAGGGCCCTGCAGGAACCACCCTGTCCCCTCTGTGCTTCACCTACTCCCTCTATCTCCCTCTCTGCTCCAGTCACATGGGCCTCCTTGATGTGCTTCCAACACACCAGACTCTGTCCTGCCACAGGTTCTTTGCATGGGCCATTTCCCAGATATCTTCATGGCTTCCCCATCCCCCTTCAGTTCTCTGGTCAAGTCACCTTCTCTGGTCCAGCACTAGAAGTGCTGTATGCAACGGAGCACCCCTCATCCAACAGTAAGTCGTAGAGCGTTTACTGCAGGAGCCAAAGGACATACCTCATCGGCAGGAGCTACAGGCACGTGCAGCTGGTGCCGTCGGAGCCAAGCAGCCTTGTACTTGTCCAGTTTTTGGCCCTTGTACTTGACAGAGGCCCAGCCACAGCCGGATTTCTTGGCAGGGTTCACCAGTTTCTTGCAGTGTGTGGCCCAGGCACTGGGAGAGTTGAAGACCTGCCCAGTTTCCTGCCACACAATTCTCCCATCTGGCTGCAGATCCCCAATGAACTTCTTTCCCTGCAGAGACAGTGGGCTGTCTGTGCCCAGGGCCTGGTACCCTCCAGGGTCTGGTACCCTCCAGGGGACTCCTCCTGACCCATGCTCCCTGAGGCAGAGCTGCACTTTCCAGTACAGTGACCCTTCCAAGCCCAGGATCCTTTCCTAGGCCAGTCCCCTCGTCCCTGGACTGTGAGCCCTGGAAGGGCAAGGACAGGGTCCACCTTGATTAGTACCGTACCCCAGTACCCAATATGCTGCTTGGCATACAGCAGGTGTTCAATGCAAAAATCAAGCAATAGCAACCACGACAGTACATTCTTTTAAAGCCCTTGCTGGACAGCAGAAATGTGTGGACTGCTTTATTCACTGAATCCACTGGAAAGGGACTGGGAGAGGAAAAACACCCATTTATACAGAGGGTGAAACTGCTACCACCCAGAGAGGCTGCGGAGTCACACAGCCAGGAGGGCCCATCTTAGCCTCAGACTCTCAACTGCAGAGGGGGGCTTTAGATGAACCAGGTCCTCCAGCCCAGAAGGGGCTCCATCCGGGGTCAGGCTGCTCCGTGGCTCAGTTCCCCTCCCCACATCGGGGTCGCGTCCTGCAGCAGGGCGCTCTGGGCCTTGGGTTCCCTTGTTGTCGGAGCTGGGATGAGGGTCAGAGGACGCTCACCAAGTAGTAGATGGACAGCACCCCGGCGCCAGGCTCCAGCAGGGCGTCTTTGAGCAGCACCCGCAGTGTGACCGCGCGCCTGGTGAGCGCGCCCCCCAGCGCGCCGCAGAGCCCCGGCCCGGCCCCGCCAACGCCGCCGCGCCCGCAGCCCGCGCCGGCCGGCCGCTCGGGGTCCTCGGCCTCCGCCTCGTCCTCGTCCTCATCCGGCGCCTCCTCGCCCGCGCCGCCCGCGGGGGACAGTGGCTCCAGAGCTGCGGGGCAGCGACGAGCTTAGAGGGCCGCGCCCGCACGGTGGGTGCAGCCCCCGCGCGCACAGCCTCGCCCGCCGCCCGGGCCCGCCGTACCTGCCATCGCTGCGGCCGCCCGGGGCCCCGCCCCGCCCCTCGCGTCACCCGGCCCCGCCCCGCGTCGTCCGGCCCCGCCCCTCCTGCGTCCTTCGGCTCCGCCCCGCGCCTCCCGGCTCCGCCCGCCAGCCCGCGTCGCCTGGCTCCGCCCCGCGCGGGAGTCCCGGGACTCCCGCCTCCCGGACCCTGACGGAAACCAGCGGGAGGGCTGCCTGGGGGAGGAAATCGAGGTCCCGGACCTCGTCTCTCATTGGGGTCGTGACTCCGCCCAAGGCCACCACCTACTAGTGGCAGTCTGGGCTCAGGAGTGGCGCAGCCCGCTGGGATGAGCGGGGAAACTGAGGAGGGAGCGCGGTGGGGACCAAGGGGAGGAGACTGAGGCCCCGAGCCTCCGTCTTCGGAGACTAGTGGCCCCACCCGAGGCCACCACGTGCCGAGTTGCAGCCTGTGGGTGCAGGAGTGCCACAGCCTGATGCCTCGGAGGGGAACTTTGGAGCTGGAGAAAGGAGGGAGGGTCGGGGAGCGCGAACGGGCAAACCAGGTGTGAACTGGGACTTGCGCTGTAGCCCTGGCCGCGCGCTGCACCCGTGGTACTTGACACTGAACCCAGAGGCGACCTCCACCGAGCTCCACCGCTGGCCCTGTTTTTATTTTATTTTGAAGATTAATTTGCTGAGGCCGGCCTTGATCCTTCTGCCTCAGCCTCCCGAGTTGCCAGGATGACAGGCGGGCGCCACACATGGCGTGTGGTGGGGGGTCTTGGCGTTCTGCACCTCCTCTGCGGCTCCCATCTCCTTGGCATCTTAGGTCTCCACCTCGGGGCGTGATTTTTAGTATGCTAACAAAGTAAATGGAAGGCGGCTTTGCCGCTCAGCACCTGGAATCGTCTCTTTATGGGGAGAGTCCCTGATGTTATCTTCAAAGCAGGGCACACTGTTGTCCTGTCTCAGGTTTAGTGACCTTGTCTTTCTGGCTCTGACTTCTTGAGTTTATAACACAGAGTGGAGGCCATGGGTTCTTTGTCTCCTGAATTTGGAGAATGCGTTCCCCAGAGAGGAAAGCAAAGTAACAAGATTGATTAAAATGACAGAAAGAAAGGAGAGCTCTGCAGTGCAGGGGTGGCCAGGGGTGGCCAGGGGCGTCTGCTGTCCAGGTGTTTGTATGATAAGGTTAGAGGGGAGAAAGTGCCTTGAAGACCACAGGCGAGAGATGTTCAAAGCAGTGGGTCTTGAGTCCAGTAACACCAGGGCACTGGGGTCCATGTGTCTCCTGGCCCGACAGGTCACAGTGTCACCATTTGTCCTGGTTTGGAAAGGGCACTGGGTCGCAGATGTTTCAGGTTCACCTGGGTTTTGAGCTGGCCTGTCTGTGGTCATCCTGCTTTGTTACAGAGGCACCTGACCCTCCCGGGGCCAACGTTTTCCGTCCGTCTGCCCAAGTGCCTACCTCAGCCAGTCTGCTGCCCAGAGTCTCAGGCTGGGCTGACTCCAACCTGCCAGCTGAAGGCGGTCATCTTAATTCCGCAGCCTTGAAGGATGGTCCACTCTAAGTTGCTGAAGCTGGCCTGGAACTTGCATTTGTCCTGCCTCCCCCTCTCAAGTAAATGATTTTACAGGTAGTTGTCACTGGGCCTGGCTCCGGATGTGTATTTTTGTGTGTATTATTTGTTTGTTGTTTTGGGTACCTGGGATTGAAGCCAAGGACCCTTAACCACTGTGCCACATCCCAGCCCATTTTATATTTTATTTAGAGACAGGGTCTCACTAAGTTGCTTAGGGCCTTGCTAAGTTGCAGAGCCTGGGTTTGAACTCATCCTCCTGTCTCAGACTCTGAGCCTCTGGGATTACAGGTATGCACCACTGCACCTGGCTTCTGGTGCATTTTATATATATATATATATATATATATATATATATATATATATATATATTTAAATTTTTTATTTGTTTTACTTAGTTGCACATGACAGTACGATGATCTTGACATATCATACATTTGAATCAGATGGGATATAATTTCTCATTTTTCTGAGTGTACAGGTTGCAGAATCACATTGGTCATGCAGTCACGTATATATACACAGCAATAATAATGTCTATTTTATTCTGCTGTCCTTCCTTTCCCCTCCTTCCTTAAATGTATATTTTTTAAGTTGTAGATGGATACAATACCTCCATTTTATTTGTTTTATGTGGGGCTGAGGATCCACCCCAGTGCCTCACACAGCAGAGGCAAGTGCTCTACCACTGAGCCCCAGCCCCAGCCCTTCGGGTGCACTCTTAACTCCTAGTTTTCTGGTGGTGTTAGGTAGCAGTGAGATGTGAGAAGGGCAGGGCAGGGTTTTAAGAAAAGAATAATATCAGTTAATTGACAGGCCTGCCTGTGTGACAGGATACTCACTTCAGGCCCTGCCTGGCCTCAGCCGGGCACACTGTTCCTTGTGCAACAGGAGGAAGATGGGAAACCAGGCTAAGAACCAAATGGCAAGGGTATGCACCTCAGAAGGTCCTGGTGGTGAAACATCTTAAGCAAGACCCTGCACAAAGCCGACCAACGGCCCTGCGGCCCGAGACAGACCCAGGACCAAGTCCCTGGGAAGACAGGAGGACTCGGAGCCCACCCACCACACCCCTTGCTCATCAGCACAGTGTTACAGTGTCATCATCAGAACCACAGCTCTTCTCCCCACCCGTGGGTCACGCAGGCGCAGTACAGGTTTAGGGATCCAAAGCAGCTGCAGGCACAGGGCACACACCCGCCCGACATCCCAGCAACTCGGAGACCGAGGCAGGAGGATCCCAAGTTCGAGGCCAGCCTGGGAGACTTAGCAAGACACTAAAGCATCTTAGCCTGACCCTGACTCAAAAATAAAAAGGGCTAGCAGGGCTGCCCAGTGGGTAAGCACCCCTGGGTTCATCCATGGTACCACACACACACACACAGGCACACGCACGCGCGCGCACACACACACACACACACACACACACACACCACATAGTGTTTTATCAGAGTTGAGGGGTGATTCTTGGGTAAGACCCTCTAACACCTCCCCAAAGAAAATTCCAATAACCCTGAGAAAGAGGAGCGAGTGGAGACCCACACCCGTCCTTGCTTTTTCTCGTTTGTACTAAGCTTTTACTACGTTTCCCATCTTGAAATCTCTGGGATCAGCACCACCTGTGTCTCCCCGACCCCCACCAAGATCTCGCTCCTTTAACTTTGGGGTGCTGTTCTCCATCAGCAGGGCTGTCTCAAGCCCATTGGGATTAGCAGGAAAATGGAGGCTTGGGCCTGCCCTGCATGGCAGCGGGAGTCCAGGGCAGGAGCATTCAGGAGAGAGGCCAGAGGCCGGTGGTGACCTAGTGGAGGAAGTCGAGGCCCAGGCCCTCCTCTTTAGGGGCCCAGTGGTTCCACCCAGGGCCACCACCGACTGGACTGCCACTGGGGCCACCCACTTCCAGGCCTGGGGCTGATGAGGCAGGGGGACTTTGGCCTCTGCTGCTAGAAACAAAGGGACTCCAGGCAGGATGAACCCCGCCAGACTTTACTGGGGCTTCTGTTTAAGTGTGTCAGGCTGGTCAGGTGGCGGGCAGCACATGCCTGTCATCCCAGCCACCAGGAGGCGGAGGCAGGAGGATGGCAAGTCCCAGCCCAGCCTCAGAACAACAAAACAACAGACCCTGTCAGGCTGGCCCTGTCTTGTTCACGAGGGTCGGTTTCAGGGGAGCTGGAGGCTAGGGTTCTCACTGGCTTTGGGCACAGTTCCGAATGTAGTCTCCTGGGAAGGCCCTTCAGTTTTGAGGGATACGGGGGGGAGGTGGTTCTGGAAGCAGAGCTCCCGTTGAGCAACATCCCATTTAAGGGTCATTGGGTTTGGGGCGAAGGCCTCTTCTTGTAACTTCGTCCTGTTACCGGGGGACAGCTCAGAAAACACTCTTAAATCCAAATTTGAAACAAATTAGAGAGTTTTTATTCCCTGGCCAGGGTCTGTTTCTCACAGGGACCAAGAGACCCTGTGGGAGAACAGACCCGTCTGTCAGTGGCTAGCATATTTAAGGAAGGAAATCACACCCTATGGAATCAACAACCAGGGTACAAGGGCTGAGAACGCAGTTAGCAGAGCAAATCAGACAACAACCCATCCCGGGTTCGAGCCCATCTGTGGCTCCATCCTGTGAGTACATTTGTGGGAGTATAAAGTACAGAAAAACAATTATTTTTAGCATCTTAGAAGAGCTTACATAACAGTTTCTCACAGGAATCATAAAAATGGAGTCACCATGTGGCTATATTTACTTACACCTGTCTATAGTTAGACCTCGTACTCAACTACTGTCCCACTAACCTACACTCACCTGTGACTATATGAACCTAGGCTCATACTCACCACCTTCCACTGTTCCACATCTTATTTCTAACAACTTAGATCTTATGTCTTACAGTTACGTGATTATCTTCTTGTAACTCAAACAGAGTAGCTTAACATTATTTATTCCATAACACTTATCACAGAATGCCATTGTCCTACTTATTAATATTTTATAACCTTTCATCTATATTGACCAAGCTTAGATCATAACATTTCTGCTGATATGGGGACGTTGATTCCGTGTATCCCTGGAGGTTACAAAGATGTCTTGCGCCTAATCTACAGGGGACAGGGTGGACCGCGCAGGCTCCGAGTTCGGGAGGGGCTTGTATTTCTGGGCAACCATTGATTCTTTTTGAAACTCCTGGATTGTCCAATCCACAGCCTTAACCACCGATCGAAACAGGAATAGGCCAGAAACAAGGAACAGCAAAAGTCTAACCAGTAGACCGAGGACTGCAGCACCCAAGCTTTCCCAGCGCCCAGCCGTCGCCTGGGTCTGGGTCCTGGTAGCCCCTGCGGAGCGGGGAGGCCTGCTCCTCCAGCTCCTCCGGCTGTTCACACAGGTGCAGCAGGTTGTGCTAATGAGGACATAAACACCCCGGTGTTCTGCCAGGAAATCCTCCAGGGAGAGTTGGTTGTCTGGATCACGTCTGCAGGGGGTCTGCTGAAGACTGCAACGCAAAGACGTTTCCCGCAAATGGGGCCAAGTCCTGCAGGGAGTCGCAAGGTTCCGAGGGTGGCCTCATGGGCAGCATGTCGGGTCCCTGGCACTGCCAGTCGGGTGGCGGTTCTCCAGCCCTCCAGGATCAGCGCGCCCTTGTGTGCGGCTGGCCCAGAGCCTCTGAGCTCCACGCGCGCCAGGATGCATTTTCGGGAGGACTTGGAAGTGCAGCCCAGGCAGACGTGTGCCAAGGTCGAGTCCCGGGTGCCCCAGAGGAGCGCGACGGTCGGCGCCCCTTCCCAGCCACGCTCCAACTGAGGGCCCCAGGGCGGCGAGCGCGCGCAGTCCGACGGGCGGCCAGGTAGGGCAACAGGCGGGCGCCAAGTCCCCTGTTCGTCGTGGGTAGATGGCTGGAGGGGGCGCGTGTCCTCGAGGATCCGCTCAGGCTCATTCGGTGGCCTGTCTGCTCCCCTGTGCAGACTGTAGGGCCCAGGTTGAATTCTCGGCGGGTGCCCACCTGGAGATGCCCGGGCCCTGCGGGGAGGGTGCCTAGCGACCCGGGTAGGCTCCTTCCATTGAGGCCAGGGGGATCTTTTGGGAAATGCCCCTTTGGAAGGCTTGGGGAGCCCCAAACCAGGAACAAATCTTCAGAGGCATTTCTGTGCTCTTAGGAAGCTTCTCCCGCCCTGTGAAGTGTCTGGCTTTCAAGGGGAATTTGGGTTAAGGGTAATTGCCAACTTCCCCTGAACAGGTGCCAGGTGGTGGACAGGCTTTACAACTTGGGGACGGCTGGGGATTCTTAGAGTCCTTTTGTATGCAAATCTGCCAGCCTTGAACGAGCTGTCCAACAGTCTTAGGAAGTCTCTTTCCAGCCCCGGGGTGTGTCCTTTCCTTAATGGGTGGCCTGGTGTGAATGTCTACTGTCTTCCTTGCTCAGCCTCAGGAGTCCCAACCTGCCGTCCATCTGTGGCCACAGATGGCCGTCCTGCCTCTCTAACACAGTAGCCTAGTTTATTCCACGTTTTTCCCTGCTGGTACTGAGAACTGAGCCCAGGGGTGCTCTAGCACTGAGCCACGACCACTGAGGCACAACCCCAGCCCTTTGGGATCTTGCTAAGTTGCGGAGGCTGGCCTTCAACTTGCCTCAGCCTCTAGAGTCTGGGATCACAGCACGCACCACCGCACCTGGCCCCATGTGGACATGTTTAGAGCTTGACCAGAGCAGGGGGCCCAGGATCGGGATCTGCAGCATACCTTGTCACGCAGACTCCTCCGTGGGCCTTGGGTTCTGGCCAAAGCTGAGCAGTCTCATGGCCATGCTGGCTTCACGGCTTACCAGGATCTGTCCCATGGGGCCCCTCGCACTGACTCACTGCCCCCTACGTGTTCAGGAAGCTGCGTTGCCTTGGAAAGTTTCCGGTGAGGGCCTCATACTTTTTGAACCCAGGGCCTGGTGCATGACAGGCAAGCACCCTACCAACTGAGCTACAGCCCCAGCCCGGGTCCTTAGACTTTACTGGGGATCTTTTAGCTGTTAACACCCCCTTCCCCCCGTAGCAATGTGGGCCTGAGATCCTGGAATCGGGGCTGCAATTTCCAAAGGGCCCTGGTTTCACAGGTCATTGTCTCTTCCCAGGGCACCTGACAAATGCGGGTGGTGACCACGCCTGTCATCCCAGCAACACAGGAGGCTGAGGCAGGAGGGTTGCAGATTCCAGGCCAGTTTTAGCAAGGCCCTGTCTCAAAATAAAAAAATAAAGGGGAGGATGGGGCTCAGAGGTGCTGCACCCCTGGGTTCAGTTCATGGAACCAAAAAAAAAAAAAAAAAAGCAAAGTTTAATTTAGTCTGAACTGGGAAGGTGTGGAGGGCATCCCCTGGGGTCAGCCTCCCATAATGGCTCCTACAAATCAAGTCCTCCCAGGGATCAGGAGGAGGGGCTTCCTCTCTGTTTCAAGGGTCAGCAAATGAAGGCTCCACTCTCTGAACCTGGCTCCTGGGGGATGGCAGGCCTGCTCCTGCTCAGGTCTGTAGGTCCCTCCGTAACAGAGGGACAGGGCACTTTGGGACACAGAGAAAGGAGCAGGAGATGGTCTGGGAACCCACTCAGAGCAAGAGGGAAGCTCAGCGTGTCACGGCGGCTCGCTGTCTGCTCCCTGGGGTGAGCTGGGGCAGCGCCGGCCTCCCCAGTGTGGACAAGGGGTTTGACGGAGCAGCCTCCTCCAGGGTGAGGCTGACTGGGATCCTGGGGCCGCGGGGGCTCAGCCCTGGGACTGCGAGATGGAGTCAGCTTCCAGTGGCGCCAGGAGGGCTCAGGCTGGGGATGCCACTTGCCCACCCTTGGGAGGGGACCATCAGGGCACTCCTGCAGCCACAGCCTTCTTGGTGGCCCAGAGCACACCGGCTGGGCCCCAGGGGCTGCCAGCCAGAGGCCTCGGAGCTCCTAGGAGGGCTCTTCGCTGGGTCACCAAAAGCTGGGGTTTAGATAACTGTGGCCCCCAGCTCCTCTGCCCCGTCTCTGTTTTTATTTATTTGGAAGCAGGGACTGAACCCAGAGGTCCCTCACCACTGAGCCACATCCCCGGTCCTTGTTGTCATTTTGAGACAGGGTCTCACTAAGTTGCTTAGGGCCTCACTAAATGGCTGCCGCTGGCCTCAACTTGTGACGCTCCTGCCTCAGCCACCTGAGCCTCTGGGATGACAGACGCCCCGCTCGCCCAGTCTGTCCCGATTATTAATCTCCAAGGGCCTCATCGACCAGTGGCCGTCGAGGCTGATGTCCCTGTGGTAGGTTTTGAGTTCTCTCCTCATGCCCAGGCTCGCTGCCCCGACTCTCAGGGCCTCCCGGTGCGGAGTCAGGAGCTGCCCTGGTCTCCCGCCTGACAGCTTCCGCCATCCCCGTTAGGAATACGCTGGACGCCGCCCTTCCTGGGTCCCCGGACTCTGTCCTGATCTAAGGGTTTCAGGTACCTCTCCTGCCTCGGGTACGCAGGTCTGTCCACTCCCTGTGGCCTCCACCGCTGTGATCCCGCTCAGGTCCTTCTCGGAGTGTCACTCCCGCCTGTGTCCACCACGATCTGGGCGGGTGACACGAGTCCACTGACCACCTCCCTTGCCTTTGCGATAGCTAGTCTTTTGGTTTATTCTTTTTTTCTCTTTCCTTTTCCACCATTGGAGAGAACATAGGCAGCGCCATTCTGAAGTACGTCCTCCATTTTAGAACAAGGGTCACTCTGACCCAGAAGGGCGGTCGCTGACCGGAACCCCAGACCATGCCTGTCATGGCCCAAGGACCAGAATTGTTACCGGGAGCTGAACTCTAGAGAAGCATCCTGTCCCACATGGGACGGCCACCTCAAAGAACGGAGGTGGCGACCCCCTAGCAAAGGCCACAAGGCAGAAACGCCCTCGCCCTCGCTGCCCTGGGTATAACCCGGGTGGGCTCCAGTCTCCACTGGCTCTGCCTCCAGAGGTTTGTCCCCAAATACTCCTGAGCTGCTGTTGTTCTTCTCTTCATTTACCTTGATCTGTGTTTTACCTAAAACCACGGAGCAGCACCCAAGCATTTTTACTTACTTATTTTTTATTTTAAGCCAGGGTCTCACTAAGTCACTGAGGCTGGCCTCCAACTTGCGATCCTCCTGCCTCCGCCTCCAGGATTGCTGGCATGACAGGCATGGCCACCACACCCAGCTCTAGTCTTTTTATCTGTTGCTCCAGGACCATCATTAACTTATCCTGGGATTTTCCAACCCTTTTTTATTTTGCCTGGTTTGGAAACACAGACCCTCTGAAGTGCAAAGCTCTAACCTGTTTAACTTCAGTGCGTCCTCCTACCCGGAGGGAGACCTCTGCCCACGCTGCAGAACGGTGTCCAGCCCAGGCAGCGGCCAGGCAGCCCTCAGGGGGAGGGGAGGGGCCGGGGACAGCAGGACGCAGGGGCTGGGGAGGAAGGGGGCTGGGTCACCAGGCAGAGGGCTCAGGGGCCAGGCTACCTGTGGCAGTGACCCCGGAGGAACCAAGAGGGGCCGCTGGCGTCTCTGGCAGGGGTCACACCGTCTGGGTGGAGCCACCAAACGATGATAGCAGAGGCAGGACGTTTTCTGGGGGGGCAGGAAGGCAGGCGGGAGTGAGCCCAGGTGCCCAGGCCAGGCTGCACTGGGCATCAGGCTGCTCCCACAACAAACCAGGGGCTGGCTGTATTCGCAGGCGAGGGGCCAGCCGAGCGGGGTCTAGGTCTCTCACTGGCTCTCGGCACATTTAAAAAAACGTTTCTCCCCCTTCTATTCTGAGGGGCGCGGGCAGTCACTGTATCTCCCGGTGCCACCTGAACGTCTTTGCCCGTGACAGGGGTGGGTGGCTGCGCCTGGAGCCCTCCAGAGACTGGGGGGGGGGGTCGGAGGGAGTCCACTCCTGCAGGTCAGGCCCGGGCGCACTGCAGCCCCAGCCGCCTCCCTTGCCCTCCGCTGTCCAGCCGGGTTCCCACAGACACACCCTGGCTCCAATGAGGCGCCTGAGTCTTGAGGTCAGCAAGAAGATCTGAGAGAACGAGGGACGGGGGACAGGCTGCTTGGGAAGCCAGCCTTCAAGGCAGGCGGTCAGCGTAGCTGCGCGACTCGGGAGAGTCTGGGAGAGAAGGGAGGCCGATGATGGAGTCAGGGAATCGGAACTGCACCCCGGAGACGGAAGAGTGTGTCCCCAAGGCCCCGGCCACCCTAGAGCAGCTCCCAGCAGAGAGGGAGGTGTGACCAAACCACCCTGGGCCCTCCTGGCCCGTCACTCCCCGCCCGGGGTCCACCCGTCCTCCACCTTTGGCCAAACCACCTGCGTCCCCATCACAGGCAGGACACGGAGGGATCAGCAGGAAGAAGGATGGGAACGAGGAGGGCAGAGGAAGACCTTGGATAGGAAAGGGGACCCCATTCCCTGCCTTTCGGGTCCCCTTTTTCCTGGGGGGGACTGTCCTGCTGTCCTTTCATGAAGCCTGTGGCCTCCCTCTGTGCAGGGGCCTCAGGTGCTCCTCTGCTGTGCTTCACATTCGGGGAAGCAAGGCCTCGGCAGGTCCCCGGATCACTGCCCGGGGACGGGGATGAGGGTGGTGGGACACAGGTTAAGAGAGTGATTCTATAAGCTGGCCCCTGTGTTGACCCCCACAATGTTTTTTTTTTTTGACAAAAAATGATCTGCCTGCAGCCCCTCCTTGCCTGAGGGTGGCCAAAAGCTTAGTCCCTGTCCCCAATGTCGATCCAGTCCCCAAGGACACAGTTTTGAGAAAAAGGAAGAAGTCTTATTGCCCCCCCCACAGGAGAGACCCAGGGACCCCTGATGGAGCAGACCAGGTGCCCCACCCAAACACCCTGCCATCTGGAAGCTGCCTCCGTCCAGGTCCGCGGGACGTCCCTGAGGATCCTGTGGTTGGCAGTTTCCTCTTTCTTGCAAAAGCCAGGTTTGCACACACAGGGGTGACCGTCTGCAAGCCTGTGGTACAAAAAGCCCCTGTGAGGCCCCCGAACAGTAGTGACTCCTCTATCTTATCCCCAAACCAAAATCTATGAACTGCCAGGAAAAGGAGACCAGACACCCTGTTCCCGTGGCCCCGCCAGGCCCCTGGATACAGAAATCTGTCATCACCGACCACCTGCGCCCAAGGTCCACTCAGGCCAACTCGGGCTGCTCTTGGTCCTGGTGGAAGGTGGGCAGAATCTCTCCTCGTGCAGCTCTGGCTGGAGCCCCTGGCGGAAGGCAGGCCGCAGACACTCTGTCCAGGCACCTTTGCTCCACTCACAGCGGCGTCTCTCATGGACATCTGTGCGGCTACCCTGACATAAAGACCCCTGTCTGCCTTTACAAAAGCACTTCCTGGGAACTCAAAGAATGGGGAAAAAATGTTTTTCTGTAAATCTCCAACCCCGCACCCAACACTGGGTATAAAGTTCAAAGAATTTCCAAAATCTTTGTTCAGAGGAAGAATTCTTAGGTGAGGGCCACCTCTGTACCCTGCAGTCAATAAACCTGCTTCCTGAGAATTCCTCACGTATCCAGCCTCAGCTGTCCCCTCCCCGTCCCAGAGGCTGTGACTCTGCCCATCAGCAGGAACAAGGGGCTTTTAAAGAGGCGACTCGAAGGCTCTCGAAGGTGGGGGGGTGCTCAAGACAGACACCAGCTGCCCAGCGCGGGGGGAGCCCCTGAGATCAGGGGGCGCAGGGAGAGAGGAAGAAACCGGCCATTAAAAAAGCAAGCCGCGGGGCCCAGAGCCAGGACTGTCCTCCAAGCCCAAAGTGGACCAGTGCCCCAAATGCACAGGACGCGTCCCATTCCTCAGCAAACTGGAGCAAGGGGCGAAGGTCAGGCCAACCACAACTGCAAAAGTGAAAATAAAAACAACAACACAGAATCCTGAGTGCTCAAACCCACACTCTCTACTCTAAAGGGAGGCAGGGCGGGCTGCGTCTGGACCTTTACAGACCCCAGGACGCCCTTGAATCATCCGCTCCCTTCTCCCCAGCGTCGGTGCCCAAGGGCTGCAAGGAGCCGGAGCAGAGGTCAGCCGTGGCCACCCACCATCCTCATCCTCCCCTCAACCCCAGCGGTCACCGCCCACCATCAGGCCTCTGATGGACCCACTTTCCCCGTGGAAAATGAGCCACTGGCCACAGGAGGAGCCGGTGCCTTTGGAGGTCACACTGAGAAGGTGGCTTGATTGGACAGTGTAGTCTGAGCACTCAGGTTTGTGTTGTTGTTGTTTGATGTTTTTTTTTTTTTTTTTTTTTAGTTGTGGATGGACAAATGCCTTTATTTTATTTCATTTTTATTTATTTATATGCGGTGCTGAGCATCGAACCCAGTGCCTCATGCATGCCAGGCAGGCGCTCTGCCCTAAGCTGTGGCCCAGCCCTGTTGCTGTTTTTATTGGGCAAGGTGGAGGGTCCGGGTGTGTGCCAGCATCCGGAAAGGATTCATTTTGGGAGAGATCAAAGCTTAAGTCTCTTCCCAGAGACTCTCATTCTAGGTTTGAAGGACACCTTCTCCCGGGGGCCTGTCTAGTCACTGGGAAGGGATCCATGTCTTGTCCTCTCCCTCCTCCTCTCTCCCCAGGCCACACTGTGTTGGGGTTTCTCGTGGTTGGTATTGTCATGGGCCAGGCTGTATGGGCAACGACCAAACAGACTCCATTTTGCCCTGAGACTGGACGTCATGTAGAATGCTTCTCCCACGGGAACACCCTGCCCCTGCGCCCACCAAGAGTCGCTTAGCTCAGCATGTTCGGCCACACAAAGTGGCAATTCTTATACGACGTAAAATTGTTCTCTCTTTGGTTCCCACTTTTCTTGGACAATGTCCCTGTCAGAGATTGATTATCTAGACGTTAGTGACCGTCCTTCAACTTGTACTCAACGAGGGTCTTTTGACCCACTCCCCCTTCTGCTTAGGATTTGGGATCTCATGTCATTTGTTTATGGTTTTGAATCATAGCAACAGCCCCTTATGATCAATGTGGTTTTGGATTATAAATGGGTACTCAAACCCTGTTTGAGGGCGTCGAAAGGTGTGGACTTGCAGCCTGCCCCTTGCCCACCAGCTGGTGAAAAAAAGAAGTCTTTATCTCCTGCTTTAAATCAACTCGTGATTGACTGCAGTCTTGCCATAACAGTATGTTAAAACCTCCCCCAGCCTTAATTAAGAAAAACCACCATTTCCAGACCATGTGATCTTCATCTCTAGTAGCCAAATTTCAAAACCATGTTGTGATGTAAATAAACTGTCCTGAGAATTAGTGCTGGCAAAGAGAGAGGGCCCCTCCGCTTTCGCTTTCCTTTAGGTCAGCCCTTCTTCAGGAACCCTGATTAACACCTTAGACCCCTACCTTTTGG
Source organism: Urocitellus parryii (assembly GCF_045843805.1). NCBI lineage: Eukaryota > Metazoa > Chordata > Mammalia > Rodentia > Sciuridae > Urocitellus > Urocitellus parryii. Next base: position 217,686,118 of record NC_135533.1, read on the forward strand.
ATTGTTAATAATGACCTCTAGGAATCTAACTTCTCCCCTTTGAAATGTAAGGCCCAAGGGTAGGGGCATAAGAAAGTCCCTGAGAGGTGCCAGTTCTGTATGACCCCACTCTCCTCTGTAAACATGTCCCCCCTTAGGGTAGCTTCCCCCTCCCTCACTGGGTAGCTGGCCCATGAGAGATGCAAAGGGTTATTGTCAGAGAATGTCTGCCAGGCTGCCCTTCTGCAAGGACAGCGACTTCTTAACTATATAGTCCAGTTCGATGGAGTAGTTAAGAAGTAACCCGCTGGTCCCGTGATTGTTACCTGACATTTTTGGGTAGTCTGGGACTTTTTCAAGGTGGGCCTGGGAGAGCTGGTGCCGATTTTCAAAACAGAATCACTTTGGCTTAGGGACCTAGGGACCTCACACCCAGCCGGCACACCAAAACGGGCTTTTCTGCTAGCGGCCCCCTTGGACATGGTGGGAGTTCCGTCTCTTCCTGCTTAAACATATCCTGCTCCCTTAGTCTTCCCTTCTGTGATGGTCCATGGATTTTATTCTTCAAAATTTGTGAAGAACCCAGAGGAAATTGGTGAAGCGTGGAATCTAGTCTCCTCTCAAAACTCTGGTTTCATTGGGCTCCGGATAAAACCCAGGGGCAGGAGAGGAGCACCATCCCTCTGGCCTCTGAGTGTAAGGAAAGAGGGAAGTGGAGGAAATAGGAAGCAGATGAAGTAGGACAGACAGGGGAGGCTGGCCCCGCAGAAGAGCAGGAAGCAGGTTTATTGGCTGCAGCCAGGTTCAAAGGCGGAGGGGGCGGATTTTGCCTTCATCAAATCACCCCTCTGAGCCCCAAGTGCAGAAAGTCTAGGACTTTACACCAGTGTGTAAGGGGAGGGGCTCAGAGGCTCACAGTCTATAGAAGTTCACACAAAAGCAGCCTTTTCGCTGTTCTGGGCACCCAATTCAGGCCAAGGACATTTTCTGTGAAAATTGGTGTCTGGGAAAAAGAGAGTCCCCTTCCCCTTTCTTCCCACCATCTGCCTATCGTCCTTGGAGATGCCAGCCCCTCTGTGACGGCCTCGGGTTCGTTTTTCTTATCACACTGTGTTTCTGCAGGTGCATCCCCCGCCTGATAATTCTTTTGCAGAAGTTTTGCTGAGAGTCTGAGAACAAATTATGGTGGGGTCTCTGGAGAAGCTTAATGAAGATCTCTGCGGAGAAGGGGGTGCACTACAGAGAGCAGCTCCACAGTAGCACGGGTTTATTGAGGATGTAAGATTAATGTCTTCTTCTCTGTCAAGGTTGGAAACCAACATGGTTACTGTAACTCACGTCTCACAGTGTATAGGAGCCAGCTGAAGTTAGGGAACAGGTGGTCAGAAGGAAGCCATCTTGAAAGGGCGGAGTCATGTGATTAAAATAGAGCCATCTTGAAATCAGGAAGTCATGGGACCAGAGTGGCACCATTTTTAAATTCCCTAACAAATGTCCAGTCATAATTGTAGCTCTTCCCTTTCGCTCACCCCAATTTTAAATTAGCTAATCACATAGATTGTACCGCCAAGCTCTTCCCATCAGGAGCAAGGGGCGGTCCTTCCTTGGGGATGAGTGCTGGTGGACTGCCTGCTCAGGTGTGCTGGCTCCCAGCTTCTCTCCGGGAGCGCACCCTTCTGCAGAACACGTTTCCCTGGCTGACCCACTTCCAAGCACACACTTAATTTCTTATGGCATCTCGTCATTTCTAACAGGAACAAACCTGCAGAGGGAGGCCCAGAGGGTACTGGGATTCACTCAGTGGAGACTGAGCATGGGGTAGTTATAGAAGCATAAGGGAGTGGGGGGATTTTTGTGGTGAGGCCATTGCTAGGGGGTATGGGTCCTTGTGGTGTCACGTCTATTCTTTGAGGTGGTCACTGTTCCATGTCAAACCAGTTTTCAGGATTCAAGTTTCAGATAAGAGTTCCTTTTCTTTGCATGATAATGGAATACTGTCTAGGTTTAGGTCAGACTGAGTCGGAGATCATGAGGAGACTCTTGTTCTAAGATGGAGTATATGGGGGCTGGGAATGTGGCTCAGGCGGTAGCGCGCTCGTCTAGCATGCGTGCGGCCCGGGTTCGACCCTCAGCACCACATACCAACAAAGATGTTGTGTCCGCCGAGAACTAAAAAATAAAAAAATAAAAAAATAAAAAAAGATGGAGTATATGTTTCAAAAGGCATTGCCTGTGACAAGTATTCCTAAGAGAAGACCCACTCTCCCTTGAGAGTGTTCCCTTAATCCCTTCCCCATCCTGTCTACTAAACTCATCCTATTTTTTTTTTAAAGAAAGAGTGAGAGAGAGAGAGGGGGACAGAGAGAGAGAGAGAATTTTAATATTTATTTATTTTTTCTTAGTTCTCGGCGGACACAACATCTTTGTTGGTATGTGGTGCTGAGGATCGAACCCGGGCCGCACGCATGTCAGGCGAGCGCGCTACCGCTGGAGCCACATCCCCAGCCCCTAAACTCATCCTATTACTCTGAGTGGCTTGTCTAAAATCTTTCTACCTTGACGCCAAGAATTGGGGTTTAAACCGGGCACAGTTGCACACGCCTGTAATGCCAGCAGCTCAGGAGGCTGAGGCAGGAGGATGGTGTGTTCAAAGCCAGCCTCAGCAACAGCCAGGTGCTAAGCAACTCAGTGAGACCCTGTCTCTAAATAAAATACAAAATAGGATTGGGGATGTGACTCCGTGGTCGAGTGCCCTGGAGTTCAATCCCCAGTACCCCCAAAAAAGAATTGGGGGATTTAAAGGGGGAACCTTCGGGTGCCTCAGTTTCCTGAACGATCCCAGCTCTGTAACATCCCCAGGTGGCCCTTGAATTTCCCAGTTCCACCCTAACCCTTTGGGAGCGCACCCTTCAGCAGTTGCAGCCTGGCGCTGAGGGCGCAGGAGTGGCTCAGACTGCTGGGCTGAGGTGGAAACTGAGGCCTCAGGCCTGACCACCCGCGGGGAGGCCAGAATCTCAGTCCTCTAGGACCATTGGGGAAACTGAGGCCGGACGCTGGTGGTGACCTGGAGGAGCAAACTGAGGCCCAGGACTAAGGTCATACCACCCTGAACACCCGACCTCGTCTGAGGCCCGGGACTAGGGGTTGCAGGTTGGGGCCGCGGGCTCAGCCTTACTGTAAGGAGCAAGGAATCTGAGGCCCGGGATCACCGCTCTGGAGGGGCTTGGACGCCTTGGCTGTTGGGACCCGTGGGGACACTGAGGCCCGGGGACCGAACAGACTGCCGCGGCGAAGCTGCCTCAAAGAAGGGTTAGTCTAAAGCGCCCAAATCAGGCTCCAGCCTTCAAAGGGTTAAGGCTCCCCCTCTCCCGCCGATTCCCCGATTGGACGGAGCGAGCCTGCCAAGTAATGATACAGTTCCCCCTCGGCCAATCGGCAGCAGCCGGTGTGCCCCGCCCCCGGTCAATGTTTCGCTGCCGAGTCTGCCCGACTCAGCCAATGGGCAACGGTCCACATCGACCAGTCACCAGGACGCCCCACCCCCGGTTTCACACACCCAATCAGGTGCAGGGTCTGGTTCTCAACCAACCAATCAGCTCGCGGATAAAACCTGGACCTCGGCTCTGCTGCGCGGGCGGAAAGGGGGCGGAGCGGGCTGGTTCCGCGCCGGACCCCGCAGTTTCGGCCTTTGTCCTCGGCTCAGTCCCCGGCCTCTGCCCCGGGACCTTCGGCCCCAGGCCAGGCGCTGGAACTCCCTCAAATCCCGGATGGGACTTCGCCGAGTTGAGAGGCGCCGTGGACTGGCCTCAAATGCGGTGGGTTTTCCCGCCGTCGGAAGAGTGGACCGAATGTTCTGGGCGCCGGGGAGGACGCTGGGACTCTGCAGCGCTCTGAGGAGCAATACGTGACAAGAGCAGCAGAAGTGTGAATCATCAGCATGTATTATTTTTGTAGCCCAGGACTCCTGTTTGAGTCACCACCCTGACTGACCAGCCAGTAACTGGACCCTCCAGCTCCCCCCAGATTCAAGAGACCAAGGTGGCCTCAGCTTATTTCCCCACATCCTTGCTCACTTTCTCTTCCACCTCTTGCCTTCCAAAATTTTGAACCAGCCTTCCAGCTGCTAGAGAGCCCACCTGCATGGACCGCGGTCATTTTTCCTTGGGCACCCCTCCAGCTCCGCATACTCACCACCTAGCCCCCAAGGGAGCTTGCCAAAAAGCATGTGTTACCACCTCCCTCCCCTGAACTAAACCCTTCTGTGGCTCCCTATTGCCTTTGACAAGTAAAACTGAAACCAACCACTGTGACCTAATGGGCAACTTATATGGCACCGTCTGTGTACATCTTACATGGTTGATACTGTGTTCAGTTGTTTAGCAGAGGAAGAGATCTGTGGAGTACATAGGCTTTTTGCTATCTGTATAACGTCCAGGCAGCCTGTCTCTGTATTAGGAAAGTTGAATATGTGATTTTTTAAATATATATAATTTTAGTTGTAGATGGACACAGTACCTTTATTTATTTGATGCTGAGTGAACCCAGTGCCTCACACGTGCTAGGCAAGCGCTCTACCACTGAGCTACAACCTCAGCTCCCAATACGTGATTTTAAAACTCCAGGTTTTAGCAGTTTAACCAAAAAGTTCTGCCATGGCTGGGGATACAGATCAATAGTAGACCCCTTGCCTAATTTCTGTGAAGCTCTGGGTTCCAACCCTAGGACCGCAAAAACCAACAAAACGCTCCTGACCTTCTGACCTTGTCCCTCATGACGAGACACAGAAATCCTTACGAAATACTAGCAAATAAAATTCAGCGATCTGTCAGATGAGCCAAGCTCCAGGGCACACACCTGTCATCCTGGCCATCTGGAAGCTGAGGCAGGATTGGGAGTTCAAGGCAGGATTGGGAGTTCAAGACCCTGACTCGAAAAATAAAAAGGGCTGGGGGTACTCAGTTCAGTGGTTCAACACCCCTGGGCTCAATGAATGTATGTAATGGATCATACAAGTTACACGCTGTGAGCTAGCGAGGCTTGTTCCAGGGACATAAGGCGGCTTCAGTATTCAAAATCAATCAATTCACGTCATCCATCATTTTTTCAGGCTGTGGTTGGCAGAACACTATTCCCCTAACCTGTCATCTCAGGGACAGTAGGTGGAGGCAACTTTGTGAGACCCTGTCTCAAAATAAATAAATAAAACCAAAAAGGGCTGGGGATGAAACTCCGTAGTACAATGCCCCCTGGGTTCAATCCAGCCACTCAGTCCCCTAAAGACGTTCATATCCCAATCCTCAGAACCTGTGAATTCGCCAGGGTATGTGGCAATGTGAACTGACGGCCGTGGATGGGAGGCTGGGGTGCCTCAGTGGTAGAGCACGTGCCTGGAATGTGCGATCTATAAAATGGGTTCCATTCTAGGTTCCATTCTCAGCAGCAGCAGGAAAAAAAAAAAAGATGTATTAAAGTTGCTGATCGACTGCCTTTTCAGATAAGAGCATCCTGAAGTATCCAGGATAAAGGTCCACAGAAGTGGAACAGAGAGAGCGGGAGTTCAGAGCACAGCCCCTGAGAACTCTTGATCCAGAGGGACCCACGGAAGGCTTTGTGGGTACAGAATAGGGGATCGCGGGAGAATTGCAAAAATTAGATTCTCTCATCCTGTGAGAAGGGATGGGATGGCGGGGCAGGAAGGCCGTCAGGTTCCCTATTTGGCACGCCGGTTTGGGGTGGTTCCCGTGGAGACCCCAGAGGTGAGCTTGCTCCAGTAGGCCGGGGGGCCTGGACCAGGTTCCTGTGAGGTGGCTGTGCCACCCCTCAGCCCTCAGGTGCCACCTGCCTCCCTACTCAGTCTGGCTCAGGAAAGAGCCCAGAGAGGCATTTCCCTGGGATCCAGGACCTGCCCTGTCCCAGCCCCCGCCCAGTACTGGCAGGGGAGGGAGGTGACAAGCTGACAAAGGAAATTCCCCTGGAACCTGTTTCTCGGCTTCCTGGCCCGGCTGGGGCGCCGGCTGGAAGGAAAGGCCGGCAGAGACCCGGGCCGGCCGTCATGGCCTCGGCCCCAAGCCCACCCCGGGTGCCCAAGCCCAAGGGCATCCAGCCTTCACACTATTATGAGAGCTTTCTAGAGAAAAAGGGACCCTGTGACCAGGTAAGGTGGGCAGGGAGCAGCAGTGCTGGGTGGCCCCGGCAGGTGTGCCACCTCCCGAGCCTGTCTCCCTGCTGGCACGGGGTGGGGGTGGTGTGGGCTGGACACCTGGGCCTGCTGGGCTGGGGCTGGTTCTGGCCCTGGCCTGCTACCCCTGTGTCTCCGTTTCTCAGGCTCCGGCTCCAACCTGACCTCCTGTGTCCCTCCCGTCTCTCTCTGCCTCCTCTCTGTACAGGTCTCCATCCCTCTTTCCATCTCTTGGGTACAAACAAATCCAGGGACTTCCTCCAGAAATCAGAGCCTTCTCACTCCCACGCCTCTCCCCATGCCCAGCCCTCAGTTGGCCCTGTGAACTTTAGCTGCAGGGGTCAAGGCCCTGGACAGGTGGCCTGGGGGGCAGGGCGAGATGCTGGGGGCCACAGGACCAAGGCCGGGGGCGGTGTGTGCTCCTCTGGGTGAAGCCCAGCCCTCAGTTTCCCTTGGGCACTGTCTCTCCCTTCCCCTGCCCAGATTCATTTTCTGCTGTAGACCCCCCAGCACCCCCTGCTCCTCCCTGCTCCCCCGCCTCGGCCACCGGGTTCCCTCCATCTAATTCCATTGCCTTCGGCCCAGGGCACCCAAACCTTCCCCAACCAACAGATCCCTGCAGCAGGGGAGAGCCCCGGCTCCGCTCCCCTCAGTCCCGGCCTTTGGCCTCAGTCTCTGAGCCTTGGTTCCACCTGGCAGGATGTGGGTGGGTGAGCGCCCAACTCGGGCAGGCACCTGGGCGCCACATCTGTCTACCCACCTGTTCTCACCAGACCCCAAGGTGGCAGCCGCTATCATTGCCACTTATGCCCAGGGAAACTGAGGCCCCGAGAAAGATGATTTGTCCCACAGCGTCCAAGTTGAAGCAGGATGAAACGGCTTGAAAAGAGCCTAGTCCTAGGACAGGCCCCGAGGTGCCGCGGGACCAAGGCACAGAGGCAGGCAGACCCCGTTTCCCACAGGGTAACTTCCTGGGGGACATTCTGACAGACCCCTGTGATTTGGTCGGGGTGGGGGGGTGGGGCAGGCGTGTCACTGTGTCAGGACAGAAGCAGCTTCATCCTGACTGGACGGTACCTGGGTTTTCCAGCGCGTCACACCCAGGCGCAGCAGGGTGTCCCACACAGCACTGTGACTGTGCTATCTATTTATAATCCTCCGGGAAACTGCAGGAAACATGGACTCAGGTTATGCTGGGGCGATCTCGGTGGTTATGACCCAAGATGGCTGAGGTCACATTGGGCTGGATCCCTAGCACCACCCGAGGTTAGCCAAGTACTGTCCATTCTGAGCCTGAGGGTGCCTGGTGCACGTGGTCCCTGTGGTAGTTAACCTCGAGTACGCGTCTGTGGGCAGCTGGAGGGAGAACTGATGGGCAAGTGGGCTGCTGGCTGGATGGCTGGGTGGACGGGTGGATGGTAGATGGACAGATGGAAGGTGAGGGGTGAACGGCTGGCCGGCTGGGCAGATGAGTGGATGCAGGGAGGGTGATGGTGGTAGATGGCCAGGTGGGTGGCCGCTGGGTGGCGGGCTGGCTGGTGGAAGGAACACCACAGACACAGTTCACCTTACTCCTGGAGCCCCCACCTCCTAAACCAGACGGGTGCTCTTTAAGTTTCTTCTTCTTCTTCTCTTGTGACTCTGGAGACAGCCCAGGACCCCGCTCGCCCCAGGCCGGTGCTCTACCTCTGAGCCACACCCAGCCCACAATTCCTTTCTATCTTAGCTCCTAGCCAAGCCCTAGGAGCTGGGCCCTGGGTGAGAAGGCCTCCTGGAGAGGCAGCGTTTGAGCAGACAGACAGACAGCAGGCGCAGGAGGGAGCTGTGTGGGCTCTGGGGAGGGTGGCCGTCCCCGAGACGCGGAGTGTATTGCAGACGCCCAGCCTTGCCACCTCACCTCCTTCCCCCTCCACCTGTGCTCCGCAGGGTTACAAGAAGTTCTGGGCAGGTCTCCAGGGCCTCACCATCTCTTTCTACAGTAGCAATCGGGACTTCCAGGTAAGCGTGAAAGCGGGGGTTCATGACTGGTCCATCCTCTATCCCGGGACCAGGAGAGGGTAGGCGTGGTGTGGCCACCACAGCTGCCACATCATCTAGAGGGCCTGAGGGGACACAACCTGTGCTCAGACCCCTCTTCTATGCCCCAGCCCCTGGAGAAGCTGGACTTGAGAACCTTTGTGAAACTCACAGATGAAGCTCCCAGGGCAGGCTCACGTGACCCTGGCATCCACTTCGGCCTGGTCCTCCGGGATCAGGAGATCAAGTTCAAGGTAGGCCACTTGGAGGGGCTTGTCCTTCCTTATTTCCCTGCCCCATTAACACACACAAACATGGAGTCAAGTGGACTCTTATGCTGGGTTAGTGACGCTGTGCAAGTCACTCAACCTCTCTGAGCCTCAGACATCTGTGAAAGAGCTCACGGGCAGAGGGTACAGCTTGTGCCGAGACCCCGAGGCAGGACAGAGCATGACAGAGTCTGTGTGTCGAAGGCCTGTGTCAGGAGAGGGAAAGAGAGGAGGGAAGGCAGGAAGGGACAGGGCGGGGCTTGTGTGCTGCAGGACTTGGGAGCCATGGGGAGTTGAGCCTAGGGAGGTGTGTGTAGTCTGATTCATGTGTTTTCCCTTCCTTGGGTCTCTTTTCCTCTTTCTCCTTCTCTCCCTCTCTCTCTTTCCCTCTCTTTCTTTTTTTCTTTCCTTGTGCTGGGGATGGAACCCAGGGCCTCGCACATGCTAGGCCAGTGCTACCGCTGAGCCACCCACATACACATCCCTAGTCCTCGATTCACGGTTTTATTTTTACTTTCGTATTTATTTTCGTACCAGGGATTGAACCCAGGGGTCCATAACTGAGCCACACCCCCAGCCCTTTTTACACTTTATTTTGAGACAGGGTCTCACTAAGTTGCTTAGGGCCTTGCTAAGTCACTGAGGCTGGCTTTGAACTCATGATCCTCCTGCCTCAGCCTCCCTAGCGGGACTCCTGTTTTTCAGTGGTTGGTATAATAACTAACAGTGATATACCCCACATTTGTGAGGACTTATATCCAGACATCATGGTACATTAGCCTGCCTAACTCATTTCATCTTCAAACAGCCCGTGGGGGCAGGGACTGTTATTCGCGGGCCAGTTCCACAACCGAGCCCATGGGGTCCAGGTCAGCGCTGGGCTCTCTTTCCCTCCCTAGGTGGAGAGCCTGGAGTCTCGTGAGATGTGGAAAGGCTTCATCCTGACGGTGGTAGAGGTGAGTATGGCCCTGCACCTGCTCCGTTCCCCAGCAGACAGCCTTAGAGATCCTCTCCCTGTCCACCCCTCAGTAGAAGGAATCTGGAGTGTGGCACACTGGTCACCAACGGGCCACTTGCGGGCACAGGTAGCCCATAGACATCTGTTTGGCCAACATAATGCTAAAACTCAAAATTAGCTGCCATTATTTCAAAACCAGAAATTTTAGCCCCCATTCCTGGTTTTTCTCATTTACTTATTTGCTTCCTGCCTGGCCCTGGCAGGCCACTGAGTTTGGGACTTGCTGCCCCTGTAGACTGTGGAGTGTGAGACCCCAGACTCCAGCACCAGCAGCGTCCCCCTCTGCAGGGCCTCGTGTCATCCTCTGGAAGCCCTCTTTGCCCCTACGGTGTCCTGAGGCCCTGGAGCCCTCAGACCCGGGGTTCTTATCCTGGCTCTGCCAGCCGGCTTCGGTTTGCCTGTCGGGGATGTGGGCACACAGGCTGGTTCACGGCTTGTGCCCTGGTCACCCCTCAGCTCCGCATCCCATCCAAGCTGACCCTGCTGCCAGGACACCTGTATATGATGGCCGAGGTCCTCGCCAAAGAGGAGGCGCGCCGCTCCCTAGAGACGCCGTTGTGAGTGCCAGGGCCTGAGGGACTCCAGGATGGGGACGAAAAGGGGAAGTGGCTGAGGGTGTCCCTGAGCTGGCTCAGGTAACCTGGCTCGGGTTGAGTACAGGCTGCATCAGGGCTGGAGCCGGGATAAGAACTCATACTGGGTTCGGTGGGATGGGATCTTGGGTCTGGGTGCCTAGAGGGTCTACAGATGGCCTGCAGGGTGGCCAGGCCTGGTGGGCAGACGGGCGTGTCTGGACCCTGAGGGCGGGGCCTGAGGATGGTCCTAGGTTCCTGGGGAGCCCTCCAGGGCAGGGTCTGGGTTTGCCAGGCGGGAAAGTTCTCCAGGTGAGTCCTGACAGGTTTACCTGGCCTTCTGACTAGGGGATGGAGTAGACCTCCAGGGTGGATCACGTGCCCAGAAAGCAGGACTGGGTCTTCAGGGGCGGGGTTACGAGGAAGGCGGGGCTTAGCTTCTGGGGGCAGGCTCTAGGTCTGGGGGTGGGGGTGGGTGTCCGGGGCGGGGCCTGGGCTTAGGTCTGGGGGTGGGACCCAGGGGCGGGGCCTGGACCTGGGAGGTGGGCTGGGTCCTCAGGGCCACCCGCTCCTGCGGGACCCGCCGGTGCCAAGTAGGTGGCGCGGCTCGCCCCAGGTGCTTTCTGAAGGTGAGCCGGCTGGAGGCCCAGCTGCTCCTGGAGCGCTACCCCGAGTGCGGGAACCTGCTGCTGCGGCCCAGCGGGGATGGCAAGGACGGCGTGTCTGTCACCACGCGACAAACGCTCAACGGGTACGCAGGACGGCCCAGGGGCTTGCACTGGGCGGGTGGGCGTGGGGTGTGCTCGGAGGGGACCTAGGGGACCAGCATGACGCTGGATCTCCCTTGGGCTTCGTCGTCGGGGTGGGGTTGGGGCCACGTTGAAGGTGGAGGGAGAATGTGGGCTCCTGGCCGCCGCAAGAGAGAGCTCCTTCCCCTGGGGTGCGTCGGTCGGCCGGTCCCTGCGGTGGGCGGTGCCAGCACTGGGGGCGGGTCCCCCTTTAGGATGGAGTCAGTCGGTCTGGCCCACCCTGGGCCAGATCCAGGACCAGGGCCGGGCCATGCCTGGGCTACCTGGTACCTCTGGGCTACCTTGCAGGGCGCCGGTGGTCCGGCACTACAAGGTGAAACGCGAGGGCGCTAAGTACGTGATCGACGTGGAGGATCCGGTGAGCACGCGGGTGCCGAGAAGCGCCCCGGCGCCATCCGCACCCTCCGCCCTCGCCGTGACCACTACCCACTCTCCGCAGTTCTCCTGCTCCTCGCTGGACGCAGTGGTCAGCTATTTCGTATCGCACACCAATAAGGCGTTGGTGCCATTCCTGCTGGAGGAGGACTACGAGAAGGTGTTAGGTGCGAGTGGCTTTGCCGATGGGGTGTGTGTGTGTGTGTGTGTGGAGGGCCCTGAGTGCGCCTCTCCTGTCCTGGCCCTGTCCAGGCCACCCCGGGCCAGCCTCTGGCTATGTGCCTTCTCCAGGCCACCCTCTCTGTTCCAGGCTACGTGGACGCGGATAAAGAGAACGGGGAGAGTGTATGGACGGTGCCCTCTGCCCCTGACTCGGAGCCAGGTGAAACTCCATCCGCTGTTGCTGGGGCGCAGGAGGGAGGGACCTGGGACCCATGCCGCCTCACCCCCTCAGCACATGGGCTCAAGTGCCTGATTCATACCCAGAGTCCAGGGGCAGAAATTACCCAGGCCTGGTCCTGAGGAGCTTGCAGGTTGGGGGCGGGGATGGCCACAGCTGGACACAGGTCAGTCCCATCCCTGTGGGGTGGAACGTGGGGTGAAGGAGAGATGGGAGCTGAGGAGGGGGCACCTTGAGGAACTGGAGGAGAGGGAGACGCCTGCAGGAAAGGCTCCCTGGAGGGATGCTGTTGGCTGCAGCTCCCAAGGGATGTCAGTGGGCAGAGAGGGCATTGGAGGGACAGAGGATGCCCAGGGATGGGTGAGTGACAGGGAAGGGGTGGCAGTCCGTTCTGTTTATGGGGCAGGAGGAAGCAGGACACCTGCAAAGCTCTGTGGGTCGGGCACTGCAGGGTCCCCACACATGTCCACACGCAAGCGCAGGCTCCGTGAGCTGCGTCCACCTGCGCAACCACAGGCCCCCGTGTGCCTATGTAGACACGACAGTCTACACATGCATGTGTCCCATGTTCCAGCCACGTGTCCACACCACACAGCACACACCTCCTGGAAGCAGGCAGCACATGTACACACACGTGCAGAGCCCTCTCAGTCCCAGATCATGACAACAGCAAAAGGCATGGGCCAGCGCGGGCCTCCAGAGCTGCGTGGGGTCACGCGCACAGGTGCAGCAGGCGCCTGCGTACAAGCCTTAGGCATATATTTAACTTATGCAAACCCAGTCTGTCTGCTACCCAGGGACACAAATGCAGGTTCACAAAAACCACAGCTGCCCAGGGACATATATACGTATTCAGACATGCACACAGACCCACCCTAAGGCATCCCTGTACCACATGTGCCTGACAGTGACTGTCCCTGCCAGGTCCTGCACCCCCTGCAGGTGGCTCCAAGTCACTGCCTCCTGTGGCATCCAGCCAGGACAAACTGCCCCCACTACCTCCCCTGCCCCCGCTACCGAGCCAGGATGACAACTACGTGACCCCCATTGCAGATGCCCCAGCTGCGGACTACGTGAATCAGGATGGTGCGAATCAGGATGGTGTGTGGGGCAGGGTCCTGTTGGGTGGGGGCAGGCTGTGACACTGCGCATTTGTCCACACAGTGTCTTCCTCTGGTTGTCCGGTTGTCCCAAAGCCCAAGAAGTTAGCAAAGGCTCCAGCAAAGCCTCCAAAGCCACCCACTGTGCCCAAGCCAGGTAGGGATCCCTCCCCACTTCCTCCCTCATCTGCCAGCAGGCAGCCAGGTCCCACCTCTGCCTTCTTTACAGTGCCCAAAGGCAACAACAGGCCGCTGGCCAGGAAGTTGGTGGGTGGCTCACCCCAGGCTGCCTTCCTTGCAACAAGTAAGTGGTCTGTGGGTGCCTGCAGGGTGGGCTTCCAAAGGGCGTGACCTGGAGGGTCACACAGGACCCCTAGGGCCCTGCAGGTCAGTGCTCTGGTCTTCCGATTCCTAATGCCTGGGGACACATTTAATTTTGCCTTGGGCCCTGGACGTCTGTAGATGGTCCTGATGGGTTGGGGTGGACACAGGCTGGGATCCCAGGCCCAGCTGAAGCCTCAGGACCACCCCCCCTAGGGCTGGGGGACGTGACAGCCGAGCTGCAGGAAAAGCTGCAGAAGAGGCGGGCCCTGGAGCAGTGAGCCGCGCCGCGGGACAGGAGGGCTTGGCCCCAGCTCAGCACACCATCTGCTCTCCCAGGATTAAAACTTGAGTGACCCAGGCCCACGTGTTTGGCTTGGCTCTGGATGGGGTGGGACGTGTTCTCACGGCTGGCACCACTTACCCCAGACACCTCAGCTCAGCCAAGCCTGCTGCTGGGTCATCTAGGAAAGCCCGCGAGGCCCCAAGGCCAAGCAGCAGGCAGGACCACCCAGCCCCAGAAAGCAGCTCGTGCCTGCGCAGTGTTGGACCTTTATTAGGAAGTGAGGTGGGAGGGGCCACCTGGGCCACGCCCTGGCGGTGCACCCCTCAGGAGTTAAGGCTCCAAGCAGCAACCGAGAGAAAGGCACCCAGCTGAAAGGGCCGGGCCAGGCGGCCCACAGACACCCTGCCGCTGGGTGGCCGGGGCCTAGGTGAGGCTGGTGTTGGAGCTGCTGGTGGCACTGCCCCGCTTCTGCAGACAGCGCACGGAACTGGGGACCTGGAGGCCTGTGGTCACCTGGAAGCTGCCACACCACACCTGGGGCGGGTGGGGAGGAAGGAGGCTCAGCCGCGCCCCACACCCTCAGCCCCCCTCCTCCCAGGGCTGAGGGCCGCTCACTGTGAAGGCAGGCAGCAGCGGCTGTGTGAACTTGGCCTTGAAGGTGTGCAGCAGCTGCTTGGTGCGGGCATTGTAGAAGGACAGGAGGCCTGGGGCGGAGGGCAGAGCGACAGGGACGGTGTCAGGAGTGGGATGCGGACCTGGGCGCTGGCAGGGGCAGGGCACGGGCAGCTGGAGGTGGGGGTCACCTTGGTGAAAGTCACAGTGCACGCCCAGGCAGTCGGGCACGGGGGCGTCCAGCACCTTGACTTTGTTGGCGTGCTTGGCCGTGAAGCTGACCTGCAGCCAGTTGTTGACGTGCAGGCACCAGGACGCAGGGGTCTTGCCCAGCTGCTCAAAGCGGCCCAGGCTGCGGTAGGCCACTCCAAGGCCAAAGGCCTTGCTGTCCGGTTCGTAGCGCACTTCCCAGTACTGTTCCCCGCCATCGATCAGCGTGTCGCCTGTTGGCCAGAGTAGGCAGTGGGGATGGGGCAGAACCCAGCCCAGATACACTTCCGTGAAGGGAGGCCACCCAGGTACTCCCCACACCACAGCTTCTCCCTCCAGGTACTCCCCACACCACAGCTTCTCCCTCCAGGTACTCCCCACACCACAGCTTCTCCCTCTAGGTACACCCCACACTACAGCTTCTCCTTCCAGGTACTCCCCACACCACAGCTTCTCCCTCCAGGTACTCCCCACACCACAGCTTCTCCCTCCAGGTACTCCCCACACCACAGCTTCTCCCTCCAGGTACTCCCCATACCACAGCTTCTTCCTCTGGGTACTCCTCCTCAGGCCCAGTCGTCCCCCAGGTTTTATGGACCCTCTGGAGACTCACTAAGCCTAGATACTCTCCAGGACTCAGTGTCCCCTCCCCCGCCTTTTTTGTCACTGGGGATTGAATCCAGGGGCACTTCACCACGGCCACATCCCCAGCCCTTCTCCAATCCTGCAGCCTCTCACTTCTCCTCAGGCGCCAGCTTCTCTCCCTGGCTCCTTCACGTCACCTGAGCCCCCTTCCGCTTCAGCCCTCTGCAACCCCAGGTGCTCCATAGGCCACCATTCTACCAGCTACTCCTGAACCCAGACGTGCCCCCAGCTCCCAGCAGCCCCCACGCTCCCGGACGTCTCCCCGAGGCTCCTGCCCCCTGTTCCCAGACCAGAGCCACGGTCCTCCCTGGAGCCATTCCAGAGCGAGGTCTGGCCAACAGCTGCCCTGTCCATCGAGGGCGCTGTCCCTGCGCCCCCTGCCCAGGGTCCCCCCAGTGCTCCTGCCCCTCCTTACCCAGCACCGTGTAGGATTCAGCCGTGAAGCGGTCCCTCCCGCCTCGCCCCGAGGACATCCTCTTGGGAGACGGAACACCTCTGTGGGTGGCAGAGAGGCAGCAGGGTTCAGGCTGCTCCAGAGGAGGCCTCTGTGGTCAGTCCCTGACAGGGTCTGGCCCTTCCGAGTCCCCGTCAGAACGTGCCCGGCCCTCCTCGCCGGAAGGCTCCTGCTCCCCATGGCACCTTTGCAGCCTCCGGGAGCCCTGGGCTCCTCCCCCCTCCCCGGTTCTGTCCCGCCCCTCGGCTGGAGCCCCCCAGGCCCGGGCACGCAGGTACCTGGCGGGCGAGTGGACAGGAGACGCCGTCCGGCCCTTGCCCTCCTTCTCGCGCGCCTTGATGTCCTGCACCTTCCCGCCCATGGCGTCCCACTCCACGGCCAGGTCCTCCACCCGCAGGTTCTGGTGGGATGTGGACGCATCCAGGCGGAACATGAAGGCTGGGCCGGCAGACAGGGAGTCACAGAGATGGGAGCACCCAGAGAGACACAGAGACAGTGACAGGCAGGACAGCAGAGAGACAGGCACAGAGACAGGCGGGAAACACCGACAGAGACGGGAGGGCGCAGGCGGGAAACCCAACACGGAGCCGGAGGCGCAAGGTCCAGTCTAGAGGCAGCCCAAGGCATGGCTCTGCCCTGGGCCTCCACTGAGGACTCATCACAGGAAAGGGGAAGGACTACAGCATGGAGGACTTAGACTAGACAGCAGAGGGCCTTCCTGGTAGAGCGGGCACGGTGTCACCGTGGGAGGCTACAGAATCTACCTTCACTACCGATATTCTGGGCCCAATTCTAACAGGACTGCTCTATTTGATGAGAGAGGGACAGCATAGGTATGTATTAAACCATCCCTGTACAATGGGATCACTCTCAGAAAAAGCAGGGTGGTACACGACAGCCACTGTGGACTCAGCTTTGAGCTTCCTGGCAGCCAGGGCCACAAGGGCTGCAGAATCTGGTTAGTGGATTCTCATGACACAGGTCTCCAGAAGGGAGGGAGGTGGACAGGGAGGGGGTGGGAGCCAGTCACCTGGTGTCTCCAGGGTCACCGGCTCAGAAAATTCTCCTGCAACTGCCTTATTGCAGGCTTTCACGCGGAAGTTCATGTATTTCATGTCAAACTTGAGGCCTGGGATGTAACATTTGGAGGTCAGTTCTGTGCACTCCGAAGCCTTGGGCGGTGGGGGAATGCTATCCTTCCCATGCCACCGCGGTCCCACCGCCCCCACCCCAGGCTTGTCAGCAGCACCCTTACAAGCAAGTCTTTTCTGAAAAACTGTGCTGATCTCACCCACCCATGGGGGCCACGGATTACTGGACTCCGCCTCCAACCCAGAGCAGCCAATCAGAATGCTTTACAACAGAGTGGTTGGTTGAGATAGGCACATGACCCAAGCTGACCAATGAGAATTGGCCCTGGGACTTTAAGCAAAATTTAAGCCTTTAAGCAAATTTGCTGGCACATTTAAGAAACCTCTTGAGATAGAAGTTCTGCCACCACGGGTCAAAGGTGACTGTTATTGCTAGAAGCCTTGAACTTGGCTACCCATGACTTTTTTTTTTTCCTTTTTTTGTGCTGGGGATTGAACCCGAACCCGGGGTGCTGTACCCCTGAGCCACATCCCCAACCCTCTTATTCTATTTTGAGACAGGATCTCGCTAAATTGCTGAGGCTGGCCTTGAACTTTCGATCCTCCTGCCTCAGCTCTAGGGTTACCCTGTGGCCAGCTGTGTGGCCACTGTAGCTGGCCGTTGGTTAATTCTCCCTCCCCCTAGGGTATAATCCAACCCCAGCCCAGTTTCCTGGATTCCACATGAACGACATGAACTACTGTTGTGTAAACCAGCACCACGGAGGAAGTTGGGGGAAGGGGACAAAGATCCTGAGAGCACTTTTTGAATTTTCACAACTTCCTATGTATCTGTAACCATTTCAAAATAAAAAGTTACAAAAAAACAAACAGAAATCAGGAGGACCTAGAGGTGAGGATTGTGGAATCCCAGAAGAGGAAAAAAAGGGTGTGCATGTGTGTTTGTTTTGATTCCCATGAAAGAAAAAAAAACCAATAGCTGCTCAGGCTGTCTGGGTGATTTTCCCCTCTGCAATTAGCAAGCTCATTATTAACCACATATGCTAATTACAGATAACTAGCAGGCTGATGACAGCCTGGGAAGGAGGAAGTGAATGGGGACACCCCTGACGTCAGCCGGGCTCTCCGCCCCCAGGACTCCCCTTTCTAAACTCATTAGGGAGCCCCCACATTCCAGCCTTGAGACCCTCCCCCAGCAGCTGGGTGGACTCCAGGCTTTCGACTTCTTGTAACTGCCAAGGAAATCCTGAGTCCTGGGAGGCCAGTCCTAGAGTCCCCACAGAGGTGAGGCTGCGCTTGCTGCCGGACCAGCCAGGATCAGCGAGTGGCTGGCTGGCTGCTGGACAGCAGAGACAGGGAGATACTTGCTGCGCTTCCTGTCCTTCCTGGGTCACGTGGTGACCGCAGCCACACCTGGGATGTGTGTGCTCAGTCATGGCACAGCGCTGCCGGCCATCTCTCCTCCATCCTGTTCCTTTCTGATGCTCCTGACCGGCCCACCCACAGGTTGCCCTAGACCCTGAGCTCTGGGGAGGTGGGCCAGGCCCAAGTGGACTCATGGCTCAAAGGCACCTGGAGGCAGTGAGCTGGGTGGGTACCTGTCAAGGTGTACTCTGTGTGCCGGATGCCCTCAATCACCATCCAAGGCTGGTCCTCCTTGAGGCGCGGCGGGCCCTCGAAGTTCGTCCTTCGGTACTCCAGCACATAGTGGTCAATCTTGCTGTCCTCATCTGGCATGCGCCACACCAGGGTCACACAGTTATCTGCCACCAGGGACTCGGCCAAGTCGATCACAGGAGCGCTGGGCACTGCCCAGGACAGAAGGGAGGGGGGATCAGGGTTCAGGGTCCTGTGGGGTACAGGCAAGGGGCTTGTGGCAGTGCCCCTGCCCCAGGATGACCTGTCTTCTACACCTGGGACAGCCCCTCTGGGTTTGTGACGTGGGGGTGGAGCCTCCTCAAGGGGTAGTGGTCGGCCAGTGCCTTCCCAGGGTTCACCCAACACAGTCAGACCCTGTCAGATTCCACCAGTTACCGGAGCAAGGTGGCCACGCCTAAAATCTCAGGGACTCAAAAGGCTGAGGCAGGAGGATGACAAGTTCAAGGCAGCGTGAGCACGTAGCAAGACAGTGTCTCAAAATGAGAAATAAAAAGGGCTGGGAGTATAGCCCACTGGTTAAGGGCCCCTGGGTTCAATCTACAGTACCAAAAAAAAAAAAAAAATTCCACCATTTAGAAGCTAGACTTTCCAGAATTCACTACCACCTGGGGGTGGCTTTCTTTAGGGCTCCACTGCCAAAATGTCTCTCAGAGTGTCAATTCCCTGCAGGGGGTGCCTCTCTAGGCCTTGTCCCCTGGGTACAGGGTTTTCCCAGGGCCTGGCTACTGTGCTTGTCTTGTGGCCCCACCCCCACGTGGGCGGGGCTCTACCAGGCTTTGCCGACATTGGGCAGAACATTCTGAGTCCCACCCACATGGGCAGGCTCAATTAGGGCTCCGCCCCTGTGTGGGTGGGGCTAAAGCAGAGCTCCACCCATACAAAGGAGATCACAGTTAATAGTTAAGGCTCCATCGCCACATGGGCGGGACTTAGCCAGGACTCCTCCTCACTTCCCCCCTTACGGGGTGGGGCATTCTCGGGCCCCAGGGATAGGAAGGGGCCCTCCATCACAGGCTTCAGACACCTGTGGCAGCTTCCTTCCAGACACTTCCTTTCCTTCCTTTGCCTCCCTCGGCCATTTCCCTGAAATCCTCGCCCTCCAAGCAGCCCCCCCCCTCTCACCAGGCAGGAACTTGAGGGCCTGTAGCATCTGCCGCTCCTGTGCAAAGTCCACCATGAGGTGACTCATGTTGTCGCTGACCTTGGCTTTCAGTGACAGCCGGAAGGCAGGGGCCATAGTCACACTGCAGGGAAGGAGGGGAAGCAGCCTGCTGGGGTGTGTGTGGGGGGGGTGACCCTAGGCCGGGTCATCTGAGATGTGGGGGGACCCCTCCCATGTGTTACTGTCCAGTGTCCTGGGCCCAGGTGCCCTTGCCAGGATGTCCCACCTTCATGGCAGGGTAGGGTGGGGGGTGTAGGAGCCAGATCCCAATATCTTACCCATCTTTGATTTGTTTGGCAGCCTAAAAGAGAGACAGAATAAAATTTAAAAATCTGTCATGACCAAGCCAGAGAGCCATTATACAGACAGGAAGATGGAGATGCCAAGAGAAGCAATTTGGCAAAGTCCCCATACTAGGAGGCAGAAGTGGTGACCTGCTCTTCTTCTAGCTGTGCCTTGAGGGGACAGGAAAACTAAGGCATCACCCCACCCTCACCCTGCACAGTGCCCAGTACATACAGGGTGCCCAGCTTAATTGACATTCAGATGAACAGTGAATGTTTTTAGTAGATCCTGTGCAACCTTTGAGAGGTACTTATGCTAAATACTGCATAAGTGTCCATATTAAAACACTCACTCACTCCTGAACTGAAATGCAAATTAATCTGGATGCACTGTATTTTTTATCTGCCACCCTATGGTACCCACCTGAGGAAAGTCGTCACTGTCGGTGGCCTGCAGGGTCTGGTTGGCAGTCTCCAGAAGTTCCTCCGAGCTCTCCAGGGCCCGCATGCAGGCGGCCAGCTGGTTCTGTGGGTAGCGTGGCCCCGGTCAGCATGGTGCCAGGGACCAAGAGGAGATGACTCACCGGGAGCCTCACCACTCCCAGGCTTCCCACCACTGCAGGGGCCAGGGCCCTCTCAAGCCCCAGACAGGAGAGGAAGTTGGGACCTGAGGGCCCAGCCCAGCTGGCCAAGGCTCCAGGTGCCACCTCAGAACCACCTGGGGAATCTCTCCCTTAGAAACTCATATACCCAGGGCACACTATATCCCCTGTCCTGAGGACATGAGTCTAGGGTGTACAGAGTTACCCGGGAGGGTTAGATGTGGGTTAAAGAACTCCGGCTTGGAGCGCGAGAGCCCGCGGGAGCCTGGGAGGGCACCATCAGATCTGGGGAGCCAGCAGGAAGGGCTGATCAACTGAAGCGCATGGTGAAGGGGGGGGATCTCGAGTCACAGGTGGGGGGTGCTGGAGGGGAGTTGGGGGAGCAGCACAGGGGACTGAGGGGCCGTGGCTGGGCAGCGGCAGGGAGAGCCCACCGGGAACATCTGGGCTCTGCGGTGTTGGAGGTGGGGCCCAGCCGCACACCTGCAGCTCGTAGGTTCGGCTGGCCCGGTCCTGCTTTATCTTCATGAGCATGCCCTCCTTGAGCTCCTCCAGGACAGAGAGGAGGGACTGGAACTCCGCCTCAAGGTCCTCCTGCACCTTGGCCGAGTTCGCCTGAGTCAGAAGGCCAGGATGAGCGGGAGCCCGTGATCAGCCGGGGAAACTGAGGCCTGGCCTCCTACAGGATGGGAAGGAACAGGGCCACTGCTCTGGTGGGCACCCCCTCCCCTGCCCCCTCACCTCCACGTTGAGCAGCATTTGCTTGAGGGAGTAGATGAAGCTCTGGATCTCCTCATTCTTCACAGCCAGGGTTGTGATGATCTTCCGCAGCGCTTCCTGCCCCACACATGCACACAGAGCAGGTAAGTTCCTCCACCTGGCCCGCTCCCTGTTCTGCCCTCCAGAGATCCAGGAGGAGAGATGCAGCCACCATGCTAATGAGCCCAGGGACCAGCCACAAGCAGGCCTGGGTGAGCCTCTGGCCCTCTGCACCTCCCCTAGCAGGTGGGTTCCACAGAGCCTCCCCGTTTCATAGATGATGGGACAGACCTGACCCAGGCTTCCACCCAGGCTTCGACCCAGGCTAGGCATAAACTGAGGGGAGCAAAGAACTTCCAGGAGGAAAAATGGGCTAGCCTAGGGAAAGGGCTATCTCTGGAAAGAAAAAACTCTAGGAGAGATGGAAAGCCTGGGATGAAGACTAGCCTAGAAACAGGGGTGAGCCAGGCAGGGGCATTCCCACCTGGAGAGCAGGGTTAGCAAGGAGAAAGTGATCACCTGGACAAAGGTGGCACCTGGGCAAAGGAGATGCCAGAGAGCCAGGTAAGTGGGAAGGGAAGGGAGGTCAGGAGAAAGGAGATGCGGGGAGGGAGTCTTGCGGGCGGATCTGCTCCGGTATGTGGCTCCGACCCAGGCCTTGGATGGGACCCTTTTCTGGGGGCGCAGGTCGGTGGGATTAGCACTACGGAGGTGGCGGGGCCAGCACTGAAACACCTGGCCTTCACCGGGAGGGAAGGCGTGGGGGATGGGGTCGGGGCTGGACCCGGATACTGGGCGGGGTGGGGGGCAAGGAAGGGACATCCTTGGCCCCAAGCCAAAATGATGGGGGTCTGCGTTCTCAGATGGGGGAGCCCTGGATCCGGGCGGGGTTGCAGCGGGGGTGGAGCCGCCGCCGCAGAGCAGCTGGGGTGGAGGGGGAGGGCGCTGCGGCATCACCTGGTCCCCACCCTCGCCCACCCCGCAGCGGCCCCGCCCCGCCCCACCCGGTCCTACCCTCTGGTCTTCCATGGCTGCAACCCAGGTCACCCCGGCCCGGCCCGCGGGCCCCGCTCGCTCCTTGAGCCCCCAAGCTGCCTTTGCCGCTGCCGGGAGCCAATGGCCCGCGGAGCCCTCGCCGCCGCCGCGCCCCCGGTCAGCGCTCCATCACTGCACGCAGTGCGCAGGCGCGCCCCCCGCAGCAGCCTGGGAAATGTAGTTCCGCGCTGGGGGTCTGCGAGGGCCTGACCGCCAGAGACTGGGGCTCATGGGGGAATCCTAGATTGATGCCAGCCGAAGACAACCCTGCTTAGACTCCTGTCCAGCGGCGTGACCTCGAGGTCATCCCAGTCCCCGCTGCCTCAGTCTCCCCACTTGTTCCCGCACACCTTCTCCGTGGTTGCTCCAGCCCGCAGCCCGCCTGCCCCGCTCCACCTGGCCCTTGGCCACCTACACGCGATGCATTTTACTGAGGAGCCGGGTCTTTATCCACACAGGGGTCTGGCCTCTAAACCTCTTCCCCTCCAGTTGGCGCAGCTCAACTTCTATTGCCTCCCTCAGAGCCCCAGACTCGACCTCCTCCAGAGACCCTCCACCAGCTCGCAGCCCACGGGGCTGGGGGTATTGTTATCCGCAGGTAGCGCAGGGCCCTCACCGGATCCCGGAGGATTGGATCAGACACAGGCAACGGATGGACAAGGAAAGTGGTCCTGCCGCAGGTCCAAGCTGGGGGTGGGGGGCAGTCAGACGGCTTGTCCCGGCCCACATCTGCCCTCGCACAGAACAGTTACACCTTGCAGAGCAAAGCCAGCTGGTAGCCAAGTGTAGATCTAGTTGACCTGAAAGAGGACAAAGTGGGAGAGAAGACAGGACACTCAGATTTAGCGACCCTGCCACACAGGGCTTCCCGGGCCCCTGGGGCTGGAGGCGGGGCCTTGTAGCTGCTCCCGGGAGGACGCTGCTCTTGATTTCAGAGGGGCCCCCAATTCAGGCTGTTTCCATGTCTGTCTCTCCTACCAACATGAAAGGGTCTGGGGCTTAATCCATTGGGGTCCTAGTATCACCCCTCCGGGGAGAGGAGTGGGGAGGTTGGAGGCTGAGCGAGGTCTGCCGGGGCTGGGGACAGGGCCACTGTCGGCCTCCCTGTGGTGGAAAGGATGGATTCTGTGGAAGTGGCAGGTCTCGCAGCTCTGAGTGAGAGAGGAGGTCACTTCACTGGTGATTGAGGCGAGACATTGAGGTCTCTGGGTCAGCTGCCTGCTTAGGGGACACTCATGACTAAGGGGAGGGTCGCAGGGCCCTGGGCACAGTGAATTCCCACCTGCAAGGACCCAGTCATGAGCAGCCGGCCCTCCAGCCGGGCAGCCTGCCTGCTGCTAGTGGGAGAAGTCGCCTGGCACGTGAAGCTGGGGTTCATTCCCAGCGCCCATAAAAAAGAGAAGAGAACAAGTGGGAGAAATCCATTCCTCTAGACCGCAAAAGGAAGACATTCTCGGCCACAGCAATTGAGACAGAAACCCCTCTGTTACTCGCCACTCTGGCCTCTGCCACACTGTGCCCTCCCCCCCCCCCCATGCCTCTCAGGTCTAGGCTCCGCCCCAGGCTCCCTGGGGTTGGACAGCAGGCACCTGTGCACACTGCAGGCCTACAGAGCCCTGGCCTGCAGGGAGCCACAGGCCTGAGCATGCAGGTCAGGCTGGGCAGTGAGGTGATCCTGCCTCACCTGGTGACCCAGGTCGGGGTCTGGGAATGGCTCTGAGTGGCATGGACCAAGGAAAAGGACATCTTGTGCCAGCTGTTCATTACCAGCAGCAGCCTCAGCTCGGGAACCTCACCCTGGGGCCACCCCACGGGGGCTCCAAGGAAGGCAGGGACCATGTGTGCTGGGCGACCATGGAGGGCCCTGGCCTGGCCCAGGGGAGGCCACCTCCTGCAGCTCCTGGCAGACGCAGATGTGAGAGCCGCGGAGGGGAAGGTTCTGGACACTGGGACTCTTGACTCTCAAACATCAACCCTGAATTCCTCACCTGGGACTCAGATCGGACATCCTGCAAAGGAGAGGACACCCCAGATAAATAGATAAAGATCTATTTTAAAAAAAAAAACTTTATTTAAAAAACACAGCTCCTAGGCTGAACTTGGCCCACAGCTGGAAGTTTTCTGATTCCTGCTCAGAACTTCACAATCATAAGGCTCTTGGAAACATGTGATTCTGGAGTTTTGATCAAAATAATTCCAGAATCTTAAAGTGTTGTTAAAACATATTCCACCTGCAAAGAAAGGCACACGTCCAGAATATGCAGCTGACCCAGGCATCTACCACCACCCAGCTGGAAATCACAAATTCCAGAGCCCTTGGGGTCCCCCATCACCTCCTGAGAGCTGCTACCCCATCCCTGGCACTGTCCTGACTGCTCAGAGCATGAATCTCTTCTGCCTGGGGTTTGTTTCACTTAAATGCATCCGTGGAGTGTCCTCTTGTGTCTGGCTTTTTGCACTCAACACAACATCGGAGGAATTCACCTGTAGTGATACACCTGGTGGTGGCTCCTTTTTCCTTGCTGTAGGGCCACATGTGACCACATTGTCATGGAACTCAATTTCTTCTGGTTTCTGGCTATTATGGGTAGCCAGAGCCACATCCCCAGCCCTATTTTGTATTTTATTTAGACACAGGGTCTCACTGACTCGCTTAGCGCCTCACTTTTGCAGAGGCTGACTTTGAACTTGAGATCTTCCTGTTTCAGCCTCCCCAGCTGCTGGGATTACAGGCGTGTGCCACCGTGCCTGGCTGGGCTGCTTGTCTTTTGGTGAAGATATGTAGACATTTCTGTACCTAGGACAATTCCAGAATCTCAAACCACAAAATAGAATCTTGCAGTTCTAGAATCATAGGGACAGAAAGTTCTAGGCACTTTGATTTAAAGCATGTATTGTCTCTAAGGAGTTGGATGTTGGTCTTACTGACAAAACCAGATTTTCCTTTAAAAAAAAAGTTTTCGTAGCTTGGTGTGGTGGCATATACCTGTAATAACAGAGGCTCAGAAGGCTGAAGCAGGAGGATCATGAGTTCAAAGCCAGCCTCAGCAAAACCAAGGTGCTAAGCAACTCAGTGAGACCCTGTCTCTAAATAAAATAAAATACAAAACAGGGGGGCTGGGGATATAGCTCAGTTGGTAGAGTGCTTGCCTTGCATGTACAAAGCTCTGGGTTCAATCCCCAGCACCACCAAGAATAAATAAAATACAAAATAGGTCTGGGGATGTGGCTCAGTGGTCAAGTGCCCCTGAATTCAATTCCTGGTACAAAAAAAAAACAAAAAACTTTTTTTTTTCCCTGGTGTTGCGGGTGAACTCCAGCCCTCTTGCATGCTAAGTAGGTGCTCTGCCCCAGCCCTTTTTATATTTTATTTAGAGACAAGGTTTCACTGAGCTGTTTAGCGCCTCACTGTTGCTGAGGCTGGCTCTGAACTTGTGATCCTCCTGCCTCAGCCTCCTAAGCCACCAGGATTACAGGCGTGACCATGTGCCTGGCTCTTTGTGTCCTCTTTTTACATGTAAAGCTTAGATGCAGGTACAGAACACAAGTAGATTTATAAGATACCCAAAAGGAATAAAATTCCATAGGGGAACTAATTAAGATTTTTTAAAAAACATCTAAAACATCTCCTTTCCTTATTAGTAATGAAAACAAGAGTGAGAAAGCCCCAAGATAAAGAACTGAACCATTCTAGAATCTTAGACTTGCACGCAGTACCTTAAGCATCAGACTCAGTGTTGTACAGTCTTAGGGTGCAGAGGAGCAGAGAACCCAGAATCCACAACTGAAAGCCATCAACGCTCAAAGCTGGCAGGAACTTTCCAGATCAGCAAAACCAGCTGCTCCCTTTTACGGAGGAGGAGGCTGAGGCCCAGAGAGAGCCCAGAGGTGTCCCAGATGTGTCCAGGGACCTCTGAAACAGGGAAGTGGCCAGTTTCCTGGATCCCAGCTCACATGACTCCACCCCACCATGACACTGTCTCTGGGGACAGACCCTGTGCAGGGCCAGACCCAGCCCATGCCACGTAGCTTCTGCCCCCTCGGTGGCTCCTGCCCTCTGTGGTTGCCCCCAGCCCCGGCACCTGCTCAGCACCCAGCAGCTGAGTTAGAGCTTCTGGCTCGGCCCCAAGAGAAACCTTTCCTCTTCAGCTGGCGAGGGTGGGTGCCCGCTATGGGGTGGTGTGTTGTGGCTGAGTGGCATGTCCCCACCCCTGCACTGTCAAGGGGGCCAATTAGCAATTAGCAGAAGTGAGTCAAAGGCTCCAGGTGGTGCCTTGGCAGCTGCAAGGGACCCCACCCAGCTGCACACAGCTGGCTTCTTCATCTGGGAACAAAGGCTTGGCAGCATCCAGGGACCACCTGCCCACCTCGGCACCTGTGAGAGGAGCAGGCTGGGGTGCAGGACCTTATCAGTTCCAGCATCCAGAGCTTCTGGCTGGGTTTATGTCAGGTACACAGACCTGGATTCAGAGTCTACTTTTTTCATTGTCAGGCTGCGTGACCTTGGACAAGTAACTTGATATCTCTGTCCCTGTTCAGCTGTCAAAATACAGCTGATCTGCTTTTCCTAGCTAGAGTGGCTGAATTGAGAGTGGTTGCATCTATTAGTGTGGGTCTGGGACATAGTAAGCCCTCAATAAACATAAGGTAGTATCATGTCTATGATGCTAATTCAGCAAGACACAGGTTCAGATTGGTGAAAACATGTTTTTCTCTGAAACAGAGAAGGGGGACAGAGGTGAGGAAGGCCTTTGTTCAAAGCGGGTCCCTGTTGCTACCTGGGTGTGGGATCCCTGGCAATGACTTAGGCGCTCTGAGCCTCAGTTTCCCATCTGTAAATGGGTTTGGCCAGAGTAGCAACTCAAACAGCAGCAGCCAGGAGTGTGATGGTGTCATGGGAAAAGTGACCACGCTGGGTGAGGGTGATGGCCAAGGAGGGGGATGGAGTTCAGGGGAGCCGGAGCCTGTCCTGGGGTGACAGGGCTCACAATGAGGACCCTGGAGCTCATGATAAGCCCCCAGTGGTCAGTTGTTCCAGTGACCCAACAAGACAGGCAAGAAGCCGAGGTTCCCAGGGAACACCTGCCTAAATTCAGCCCCACATGGGGTGACAGGGATCTATAACCCCCCAGCGCGTCCCTCCCTGGCCAGCCCAGGTCCCCGCGCTCCGCGCGCCCTCCCCCAGTCTCCTCTGGGCACTGCTGGTGGCAGGGCGCCGAGCGCAGCTGTGCCATGGCGCTGGGCGCGGGGATCCCTGGTCTCTGACGCCGCCCCAGCAGCAGGCGGGACTCAGGGGAGAGAGCAGGGACCAGGCGGCCGGGTGCCCATTGGGGACGGCCGTTGCCTGGCCAGGGGGGCGGCCGCACAGCTGCCTGCCTCAGAGACCCGGCTCCAGAGGGGGGCTGTGGAGGGACGCCTCCCCTGAGTGGCTGTCACCCTGGATTTGTGTCACCTCCCCTGAGGAGGTCCACTCTATTGCAATGCCCCCTGGGACACCAAGGAAGAAGAAGCCTGGCCTGGAGAGGGAAGGCGCTGACCCTGCGGAGCTGTGGGCCTCCCGCGCTGCCCAGCCCAGGTCCCCCATCCCACATCCGGGTCTCTCCTGGCCCGGGCCCCACTCGGAAGGCCGGCAAAGAGGGTCCTGGGAAGTCACAAGAGGAATCTGGACCCCTGGAGACCCAAAGGGGACCGGCCAAGGACCACATGGGCAACTACTGCTTCCACGGGAGGAGGGCACGCCGACAGCCCACCCCTCAGGAGACTCAGGAGCCCCCCGCGGCCCAGGGACATTCAACAGAGGATCCTGCAGAAAGCAAAGCTGCAGCTCATGGCGAATTGGGCGCTGGGCACACTCCAGTGGTCATCGGTGTTCCAGAGCCCCAGGGAGGGCTGCGGAGGCTGTGCCAGGCACTCTGTGACCATGGTGGGGACATGGCCAAGGAGCAGGGAAGCGTCGCCCGTCCTGCTAGCCGTGTCCAGCGCTGGAAGACCCCTCCCTGCCCATCTGGTCCCTCCCCTCCACGGGCTCCCTGGTGTTTACCAGCCAGCAGGTCTCTAGTCGGATTGTCACCTTGAAGTGACACCAGCTGCGCCTGCTCCCCTCCCCCACTTCTGCTGTTTCCATGGGGACAGATGTCCTTTCTGCTGATCTGGCCTAGCTGCCAAAGAATGAGGAGGAGCCCCAGCCTCTCCCCTCTCTCCATCTTCCTATCTGAGGGTCCTCCCCCCACCCCTGGGTTCTCCTGCCTCCAGACCTCCCCCTGAGACTGGGTTCCCACCCGCCTTGGGCCCCAAAACAAAGAGCTGGGGAGGCTCTTGCCCCTCTCAGGCTCTCTCCTAGTCCTCCAAGGGGCCAGTGCCTCTGCAGGGCGCTGGGACTCTCCGGGCAGCTCACTGGACACCCCTGGGGCCAATTCAGGCCGCAATGGCTGCCCAGGCTCTCTCTCTGCCATCCCCACCTCCCTGCGGCCCAGAAAGGATGCAGGACAAAGACAGCAGCTTCTTTATTGCGGGGCCAGGGGAGGGCTTTTAGACACCATCTGGGCCCCGGAACACAGCGGGGACCCGGAGGGCGGACGGGGAGGGGGTCCGTGTGTCCATCCCTTCCCCAGCCCTCCTCCGCTGAGCGGCAGGACGTGGGGCCCTCTCAGGACTCAAGGTCTCTGCGTGGTGACGGGGTACAGCAGAGCCAGGTGCTCGGCTCCCTGCACCGGCAGCGGGCGAGCGCTGTAGTGCAGGACCAGCTCGGGCACGCTGGCGAAGGGCCCGCTGTGCTGCCCCAGCACCACCTGGTTCTCTCGGGTCCACGTGAACTTCAGATGCAGGAAGCCCTGGCTGCTCCTGGGGGTCAGGGGGCAAAGGTGGCCCTGAGCTCCCCAGACCCACCCACACTCTCCGTTGCCCCCAAGCCCCCCCTCACAGTTGGCAGGGTGGGTGCTGGCTCCCCAGGCACCTCTAAAAAGCCAGGGTCTGGGGGCCAGTGGTCAGCCACCACCCACAGGCAGGACGGCCTTGGCAGGCTTGTCCTGCAGACCTGAGGTCCTCCTGGAGCAGGGCTGGTGTGCAGGCCCAGCGCTCACCTGGGTCTGAGAGGAGCAGGTGCCCTCTGCGGGAGCTCACTTCCTTCCCTCCAAGCCCTGCCTGGGGGGACTCACAGCAATGCTGGCCCTGTGGCCCAGGTGCCCAGGCACATTCACACCACACTCCGCCAGGCGAAGGGAGCCTTTCCCTTCCAGGATTCCTCCCACTCAGCTAGTGTCACTTTTCAGAGACACCCTCAGCCCCCTGTGACCTCCCAGGGTCTCACATTGCTCTTAGCCCTTATCTCAGAGACTATCTTGATCTCTGGCACAGCCAGAGTCTCAGCACCTAGAACAGGGCCAGGAACATAGGAGATGCTCAATTCATGTTCATTCAATGAAGGGACCAACCCTCATGGTGGGGGCTCTAAGACCCCTCTTGGCTCACTCCTAGCACCCCTAGACTTGGTCCCTTCTCTCTCCAAACTTCCAAACTTTCTTTTTTTGGTGGGGGGCACAGGAACTGGGGATTGAACTCAGGGGAACTCCACCACTGAGCCACATCCCAGCCCTTTTTATATTTTATTATTTTTTATTTTTTGTAGTTGTACATGGACAGAATGCCTTTATTTTATTTGTTAGTTTTTATGTGGTGCTGAGGATCGAACCCAGTGCCTCACTCATGCTAGCCAGGTGCTTTGCTACTGAGCTACAGCCCCAACCCCTTTTTATATTTTATTTAGAGACAGGGTCTCACTGAGTTCCTTAGCTTGTTGCTGTTGCTGAGGCTGGCTTTCAACTGGTGATCCTCCTGCCTCAGCCTCCCGAGCTGCTGGGATTACAGGCGTGCCTCACTGTGACAGGCTCTCCAAACTTTCTGATCCCCCCAAGGACTCCCTCCTGGGCACCACGTGGTCCGCAGGTGTGGGGGCGAGGGGTGGTGGCCCTAGAACCCTGAATCCCTTTGTCATGATGAACAGTAACTAAGCACCTCTTGTTTCCCTAGCACAGTTCTCAACACTTTTTGATTTTTGTTTTCTTTTAAATTTATCACCGTGCCACCATGATGTTGACACTATTGTCCTTGTTTTCCAGATAAATCCCAGGCCCAGACAGATTTGGTCATTTAGCTTAGGTTCCACAGCTAGAAAGTGGCCGTCAGGATTCGAATCTGTCTCCAAAGCCCTCTTCTGATTTTGTCCTTTTAGATCTTGCTCCCAGATACCTGGTAGGATCTTGGGAGCATTTTATAGTCACACTCAGAATCTTAAGGAAAAACACCTCGCTGGCCTACTCTGAGACTAGGGTCTGAGATGGAGAAATGGATGAACTTCAACTTTCTTTTTTTCTTTTTTTGCACTGGGGATTAAAGCCAGGAGCCCTTTACGACTGAGCCACTCCCCAGCCCTTTTCTGTATTTTATTTAGAGACAGGTCTCACTAAGCTGCTTAGGGCCCACTAAGTTGCCCAGGCTGGCTTTGAACTCATGATCCTCCTGCCTCAGCCTCTGGAGCCGATGGAATGACAGGTGTGACCACCGGCACCACAGCTCACAGCGTCCAGCTTGCTCCCACCTTATTAAGCCCAAGTATGAGGCATGTGGTCCTGTGACACTCTGTCCCTGCAAGGCTGGGGTCTCACCTGAGGGACAGGGAGCAGTCCTGGGCGCTGGTCTCACTGAGCCGCACGAGGTAGCTGCCTTCCTTGCAGAGTGACAGGAGGTTCTCGGCATCCATGCGGCTCAGCGGTCCATGAAACCACCTGCAGACGGGGGCAGGTGTCTCCTGAAGGCCACTGCCCTTTGACACCCTGGGAGAAGGTCAGGCCAGGCAGGTGCGAGGTCTTGTGACATCCCCCAAACAAGCCAGGAAGTCCCCTTGGGAGGAGCTGGGGCTGGGGCCATTCTGCATGGGCACCTGACCCCCACCCCCTTTCTCTTTTGTTGTGCTGAGGGTGGAGTTCCAGGGCATCACGCCCTGCATCTGAGCTACAGCCCCAGCATCAAGATCTTGGAGCCTGCCTGGCACCCGGCCTCAGCAGCCCTCCCTGGTCCCCAACTTCAGTCTCTCTCATCTGCTTTGCCACATTCTGTACCCTGCCCTGCACTGCTCTGCACTTAATATTTTTCATTAATTGTGCTAAAACAAACAAACAAACGAAAACAACAACAACTGAGCATGAGCCAGAGAGAGGAGCACCCAGCTGCTGGTTTCTATCAGAGAAAACTAAGAGGCTCCTCTCACTCTGGGCCTCATGCGAGGTAACAGGCCCCGCCCTCTGCAGAGGTTTGGGCCTGGGGGTGAGGGCGAGGCCTGGAGAGCACCTGAGGAGCTCCCAGTGCTGGAGGGACACAGAACACCCAGGGCCCCTCAGCTCAGGCCCCACACTTCTGCACAAAGTTCTGAGTGAACTGCTCCTCCCAGTTCCATTCCAAGATCTTCTGGGGGTGAGGATGATTCCTGTGTCCTTCGCAGGTTCAAAATCCCCTCCCAAGTACCCAAGTGCAGGGAGGAGATCCTACCCTGAGCCAGGCACCCAGGGGGTTTGGGACTTGGATGCTTAGAAGCTGATGGTACTGACTGGGGCCACACAGCAGGAGATGCAGAGCAGGGGTCTGAACCCCAACCTGATTCCAAAGGGAAGGGGCCCTTATCTGCGGGAGCCTGTTCAGCAAGCAGTGTGTGTGGGGGACAGTGATTAGCTGAAGAAATCAATGAAGTTAATAAATGAATGAATCCAAGTTCTTCCCAGTTCCAGGGTCCCAGGTGGGAAAACAAGAAAACTTCTGCCTGCCGGTGCAGTGGGGCACACCTGTAATGCCAGCAACTCGGGAGGCCAGGCAGGAAGGTCACAAGTTCGAGTCCTGCCTTCACAATTCAGCAAGACCCTGTCTTAGCATTTAAAGGGTGGGGGTGCATTGCGGGAGGGGGACCTGGAGACGTAGCTCAGTGATAGAGCGCCACTGGTTCAATCCCCAATACCAATAATACTAATAAATCAATTTTAAAAGGAAAACGTTTGTTGAGTAAATCAGAGTGTGTTGATGGTTCCTTCAGCTCTCCCACTCACGGCTGTTTCTCCAGGGGCAGAGCAGGATCCACACGCTCTGCAGGCTGGGGGCTTCTGGGTGGGTGTCTCCGTAGCTCCTTGACTGAGCCTGGGGTCCTTTCCCACTCTGGACTGTCAAACTGCACTGGAAGGGGAGGGTTAGAGAAGAAAGAGTTAAGTCCAGTCCACCTCAAGGGAGTGGGGCAGAGTCAAGCCAATGAAATTTCATTGGGGAGGCGGTGCCAGTTTGGATCACCTATCAGAGCTCACAAAAGGAGGAGCTAGGCTAAAGAATGGAAGGATTGACACAGGAGCAGCCAATTGGCTTTCAGAAGAGAGGGGCGTGGTGAATCATAAATCTGGGGGCACGGAAGGGGCGGGGCAGCAGCAGGAGCATCAAATCCAAGAGCAGGTCGGATTACAGAGCACCTAGGGCTGAGTTCCCTTAGGGTTCTGTTCCAATTTGGACCAAGTCTTAAAACTAGAGACCATCCTCCATATAAATACAGGTGGGTGGAAGTAATGAGTCCCAAACACCCTCCCAGTCATACAACTTTTGAGGCAAGGTCATGTGGGCACAAACCTTCCTGGCCTGAGTTCTTTTATTTAGTAGTAGTAGTAGTACTGGGGATTGAACGTCGTCGTCGTTGTTGTTATTACTATTATTATTCTGTTTTACTTGACATAGGATCTCCCCAATCTGCTGAGAATGGTCTCGAACTTGAGATTCTCCTGCCTCAGCCTCTTGAGTCCACACCCAGCCTGAGTTATTTATTTATTTTGGTGCCAGGGATTGAAACCCACGGACACTTAACCACTGAGCCACCTCGCCAGCCCTTTTTATTTATTTATTTTTTATTTTTAGACACGGTCTAGCTAAGTTACTCAGGGCCTTGCTAGATTGCTGAGGCTGGCTTTGAGCTTGAGATCTTCCTGCTTCAGATTCCCCAACAGCTGGGATTACAGGCATGTGTTACCAGGCCCAGCCTGAGTTCTTTTATTTTTTAAAGCTGATCTTATTGTTACTATTTTTATAGAAGAGGAAACTGAGATTCAGAGACTCAGTCAAGTTCCCTCAATTCAGCTAGGGATTGACCCCAAGTCCTCCTGGCTGACACAACTAGAGGATCCTGCCCTTCCCGTCTAACAGCTCTCCTGTCATTGGGCCCTGGCCAGCATTCAGTTTACAAGAACTCTGTTCAGTAGGTACTATGATGACCTTTTATTTTGTAGGTAAGGAGACTAAGACTCAGTGACTTGTCCAAGGAAGTGACACAAACCCAGGTCTAGTGTTGACCAAAGCCATTCCTTTCCCTGCACTATGCTGAGCAGAATGAGTTAGGTTTATTTCACAAGGCCTTTCAGTTGCCAAAGAATATGCAGGTTTTCCTGAGGGGAAGAATTTGTGACTATCAGCCATTCCCACTTTAGTGAGAATCAATGAATTACCTCAAGGCAGGTAATTGGGCTCTACTTTATAAATAGATGCAGAGAGGTGACTAGATGAAGAAATGGAGGATGGGCCATTCAGAGGTCAGGGTTTGATTCAGAGAAGCACCTGCAAATGCTCTGGAGATGTGGTCTTTCTTCCACTCCCAGGGCTGGTCATACTCATCGGCTGGACGTTCATCCTCTTGGGGCAGCCGACTCTGCCGAGGCCTCTGATCAAAAGGGGGCCCGTCCCCCGGCTCTGGGTCCTGCTCTTCATAGGGAGTATCATACAGCTGTACCACCGTGCCACAGGGCAGTTCTGGGAGGCCAAGGACACCGGTCAGCCCCCATCCCCTGGGGACTTGACACCTCCCCAGCCCTGCTCACTCACCACTTATGACCCGCTGGGCGTCATAGGGCTCCATGTAGCCATCATCTGGGGGTGGCAGGTGAGGCTGGGCATCGAAGGGGTCTGAATACTCAGTGTCAACTTCCAGCTGGGAACAGAAGAGGAAGGGAGAGAGCTAGGGAGACCAGCTGAGCTCCAGAGAGCCCAGCTGGGTGGTGTCAGGGATTCCAGCTGGCCCAGCTTAGGTCCCCCTGTACTAGATGCTCTGCATGTGTTTATCTGCAAGAGCAACACTCAGCAAGTACACAGGCCCCATCTTACAGGTGAGGAAACCAAAGCAAGTGACTTGGGCAGGTCACACATCTGGTGAGTGTGAGGCAGTTTGACCCCAGCCTTCTGATTTCCCTGCGTTCCCTCCTCCTATCTCCCTGGGCTCTCAACCACCACCCAAGAGAGCTAAAAACCATGTTGACAAGAAGGGTGGGCACTGCAGGCAGCTCTGGGTTAGGTTCCAATGTTAATGTGCCAGGCTTTGACCTTGGGCTGGAAAGTCACTTCTCTCCTGCCAGCCTTAGCTTCCACTTTTGTAAAATGGAAATCAAGTAGGAGGGGCAGCATGGCTAGGGAACCCTGGCTGGCATCTGTCTTCTAAGCTGGGGCCAACGTCAAAGGAGGGGATTCTGGGGGCGCTGGTGACAGCACCACGTATTTAAAAGAGGTATCAGACTCTGCTGATCAGGTGGGGGCGGAAGTGTCCGGTGCCCTGCCCACCTCTGGGATCGTGCATAAACCACGCTCCCTGGATCAGGGAGCAGAACAGGACCCTGGCACCCAGTGTCCCGCGGAGCTGCCCAGGCACGCACCTCTTCCCCGGGGTTGTCCAGCAAGGCTTTGGCTCTGGCCATGTCTGCGGCCTCCACTTTGATGAGCCGGTGCTTGGGAGAGTCGAACTTGGAGTCTCCGGGGCCCTTGGTGTCTCCGAGGTCTGCAGGGTCTGGCTCTGGGCGGCTCTCGGAGTCCTCATAGGGGTCCTCAAAGTCCAGATTCTTCTGCACCCTGTAGGCCCTCAGGATGTCGCTCTCCGTGTAGTCCGGGGTGGGCGGCTGCGGAGGGGGTCTCCGACCGCCAAAGCTCAGGTAGTCCCGAAGCCACTTGGCCATTTGGGCTCGTGTCACCCCAAACCTGGCTGCTGTAAGAGAGGGACCCACATACCTGTTTTGGGTCCCTTCTCAGAGGGGAGGAGTGCAGGAGGGAAAGGAGGAGACGGAGGGGGAAGAGCTCAGGTGTGCCCTTCGGTTGGGCTCCACAGGGGCAAGGTGAAAAGGTGAGAGAGGGAGAGAGGAGGAGAAAGAGGAGGGAGGAGGAAGCCCACCTTCGCCCGGCTCTCCAAGAACCACAGGGTAA
This sequence comes from Urocitellus parryii, assembly GCF_045843805.1. Classification (NCBI taxonomy): domain Eukaryota; kingdom Metazoa; phylum Chordata; class Mammalia; order Rodentia; family Sciuridae; genus Urocitellus; species Urocitellus parryii. Next base: position 217,721,205 of record NC_135533.1, read on the forward strand.
GGGGCGCCCGGCAAGTCCCTGAACGCGGCGCGCGGGGTCGAAGTGCCGGGGCGAGGGGCATCCGCGGAAGCGCGCAGACTTTGCGCGGGCAGCGCACTCCGGTGTGCGGCGCCGCCTCCGCCGCCTGGGAGGCTCCGGGATCCTCGCTGGGGCTCCGAGGTCCGGGGAGCGCCGCCCTCGGACGCCCCCAGCCCTGCTCAGCCGGGACCCGGCTTCTCAGCGCAGCTGGCTGGCTCCCCTGGGGCGCGAGCGCCGCTCGCGAAGTTGCGCGGCGGGGACGGTGACCCTGGCAGGGTACATCCTTTGTTGCGCTCCGCTCCGCTCCGCGCTGGGGGGAGCCCTAATCCCAAGGCCCCCGGCCGGCTGCCTCCATCCGGCCCCAGCCACCGCACAAAGGGAAATAAAAACCTCCTGCAATCCGCGTTCAAGCTTTCGGGGACTTTACGCGCGACCGCGGGCGCGCGTGGCCGCGAGGTGGGACTTTGGGGAGGGGGCGCGCCTGCGGTCGCCCGGGTCCCTATCCGCCCCGGGCCGCGTCCTGGGAAGCAACGTCAAGGCTTCCCCGCCCTTTCCCTCCCCTGCGCTCCCCTCGGAGGTGACAGAGACCTTCCGCTGATCCGGGGAGGGAGGGAGGGAGGGGACCGCGGTCGCCGAGGGAAGGGGGCTGGGGGCACAGGAGTCGCTGGGGCCGAGACCGCGGCAGCTGGACACTGACCCGGAGGCCCGAGATGCGCGGAGGCGAGAGAGGAGCGCGGCAGGTGAGCACGGCCTGGGGCGGACACAGCTCGCCGGCCCGCGCGAGAGGACCCGGGAGGCAGAGCCGGGAGACGGGGGGCTGGACTTGACCGCCAGAAGGGACGAAATTGACCCGGAGATGGGATGAGAGTGACCGCTATTGAGGGTCGAAATTGAGCCGATGACCAGGCAGTGGAGGGGGTGGAACTGTCGGAGAGGTCAGTGGCTAAAATTGACACTGACGCCGCGGAGGGAAAGCGGGAGGTGGGAGCCGGAGGGCTGGCCTCCCCTCCCCCAGAGGGCTGGCTCTCTCCCTCCCCAGGGGACCCCTTGCAGGGCGGGAGGGGTTGGGGCAGCTGGCCTGGAGGGAGGGGAGATGGTATCTGTGCCTGTCTGGTGGCCTCGCATCTGTCCCTTTGTGGCTTCCAGGGCGGGAGGCTGGAAGCGGGGAAGAAGTGAGGGGGGTCTGCCGGTCCTGGTCGCTGCAGCTGCCTGGGGGAGGGCACCCAAGATGTGGGGGTCAGAGACAAGAGGGGGCACCTTTTCTCTCCTCAGGCGGGCTCTGCTGGGCTCCCCTTAGGAACTGGAGTGGGGGGTGTCAGGAAGAACCGAGGCTCCCCAGGAGTACAGCTCTGAGGGGGGGGGGC